>NC_136912.1:83900377-83926627 GCF_949606895.1 Notothenia rossii | reverse complement strand
ACAAAAGTGCATTTTGCATGATAGGTCCCCTTTAAAGAAGTTATCGTATTTCATTTTGGTGTTTTAGAGAGTCGTTCCTTTATGACTATTTGGAGACTTTGGTTTGTGGGGCTTTGAATCTTCATTACAGTGATTTAGTTGAATGTTATTATTTCATCATTTGTATCCATCTCAATAAGAGTAGCCAAAATAGAGGGGAACAACTGAGTAGCCTATTTGTTCATGCGTAGTTCAAATTTCCCCAAAAAATGTATAGGCCTTAATACAATAGTTGTGTAAATATTAAAACCAATAATGCGATTATTATTGTTTACCAATATAGCAGTTGTGTCTTTGAGACCTGAAACAAGGAAGCAAACACCAAGGAGTAACTACAATCATAAATGTTTTATTGTAGGGTCATGTAAAGTGCGTTCATGCTAAACTTCCTCCAGCTTTCATATTACGCACATGCAGTCCATTCACTGATTGCTAATTAAACCTTCAGCACCTTCATTAAAATTCTGCCTGCGAACACAGATTTGAGAGCTACTGTACAATAGCTGATGTCATGTTTCCTTGCTGCCTCCATTATAATTTGTTCACGGCAAACAGTCTGACTACAGTGGTGGTGGATTACTCTTTCTATGGGACAAAACTGGTTTTCATCTCCAAATTATGAAGCCTGGGTTTGTAAATTGTGGCCAGCTGCACCTGGAGTACCGACGCTTCAGGGTACCAATAATGAAATGGATGTATCCTATTCTGCAGCTGCACTGGCAAGCCTCCAAATTTGTGAATCACAGGCGAGGTGATTAAGAATTGTATGGTTTTGGAAGGTGGGCTAAGCAATAATGGTTAACTCATAATTGGGTGGGACACAGCCGGTTTCTCTCGGCCAGCTCATCTCATTGGTTATTTCATTGGAGACTATGGGAGGTAGGGTATGTAAGTTTGAGATACCGGCTCGAGATCGCTAGAATTTGAAAATACACGACCGGAGAAAATCGGCCACTTCCTTACAGAGCCCCTCCTCCAACACACACGAACGTGGTGCACATGACCAATGAGGGCACGAGATAAGTTTGTGCACAGATGGAAGGCTGACAGGCAGGTAGGCCATCCAGTTATTTTAGCCGGGCCGGCTCAGATGATTGGTCGTACTTTTTACAGTATTACGGATTCCACAGATGACGTTTTTTTATGGATTTTTTGTCAAAGCACTTATTATTACTATTCATTGCTATCGGGATGTTGAGAGCATTCCATGGAATATAACAAAAAGTGTATCTCCAGCCGGTTTCTCAAACTTACACCCTACCTATTAAGTGAGTGTACATGCAGTAGGCCTACCTGTACACGATCCTGTAGTAATCTGATTTCTTAAACAAAATTTGAATCAGAGAAACATTGTGTAAATACTCTGTACCTGAGACTTATTTTTAGATCTCTTCTGGAAGTGTGATCAGTATCTACCCGGACACAGTCTGATTGAAATAATGCTTTACAATGCAAAGCCCCTTTAAAAGATAGGGTGGGATTGACCTGCCATTCAGGACTATTGATTGATTGAATCCAAGTGTATGTAATGGCAGGCACAATAAGACAATAAGCAGAGATTGAGGGATGCTGCTTGGCATTAAGTAAGTAAGTAAGTGCACGGACAGTACCAGAGGCTAATGATAATCATTTATTTTGAGTATTATAATTAGTCAAGTAAATAACAGAGTATAGACTGAAGTTGTTTTCCATGCTTGTTGTTGCACGTTTACCCAAGCATTGCTTCTTTTTTTTCCCTGCCTGAAACAGAAAGACTAAATCTGCACCCTTATGATGGAAGAGTTACACCTTTCTATTGATTAATGTAGTTCTGTTAACATTATCTCGGCTAAATAAAAATGCAAATAAAACTGGTGTTTCACAGCACAACAGTAAAATTCAAGAAAACATGCAGAAGCACACATACAAAAAATGTATTTCACTACTATAGAGTTCATCCCTCAGTGCACCATCAATCCAAATGACCAAATAAAAAAAACACCCCTCTGTAGTCAACGGCATGATCCCTAACACATTTCAAATGCAAATGTACAAATACGATGGGTGTTCAGGAGATGTCTCATAACACATGAGCTCTATGTAAAGACAGATTTTACAGTAACCAGGTGATTACAGTACATGTAAAATGCCAATATTGTCAAATTTCCTGCAATTCGCTGACATTTTCGTTGTGTGTGCATGCAAACAAAACAATATGTTTGTGTGATGAAGATGATTCTCTATGAGCAATGGCCGAACAGCAGCTGTGTTTTGATTTCTGTCAGAAAAGCTCTTTTAAAAGTTGGCTGTAGCTGCACATTTTGGCAACATCAGCCTCCAACAAAAGTACTAATCCCAGACTAATGCTGCCAGCTAAACATCCATGTGCCAGGGTTCAAACATTACCAGCACACATAGCTAGGAATCAAAGAGCAGCCACGGGGCCATGACTCAAATACACAACACATGATTTAATGTGGTCTCTGTTACATGTCAAGTGTCTTTGTGCTCTTCAAATCAACATTATCACAACCCCAGAACACACTTTCAGAACTGTTAAAAAGGCAGTGGTATCTCTAACATCTGAGTGGATCTGCACACTTGAATCACTCCAGTGTATCTATGTCAAGATGCTGTAAAAAATGATGTGCTGGGAAGGGGAACAAGTTTGTGTTAACTTCCTAAAAAGAAACCCAGTCACATTGACTTGTGATGTGTCAGCATAGGGACAATGGTTTAATCTGTATCATGCCCAGAAAGACTTTATGACACTTAATGTTAACAAACCAGGGACTCTTTCCATGCTGAGTGAGAGCCTGAACTGTATTATCTGTTTGCCCTTACAGCTGGTGAGTGAGCAACAAGAGAGCCGTCCGCTTTTAAGCCCATCCATCGAAGATTTCCTCTGCGAGACCAAGTGTGATGGGCTTTCCCGCGCAGTGACTTCCAACACAGCTGGTACAGTACAGTAGATTTACAGTCTGCAAAAAAGTCTGTCTACCTGATGACGGGAAACATGTGTAATACAAGTTATACAATCTGCTTAAGATGCCCTTTACCAATCAAGACCTCTATATACTGTAGAGGAGAACAGCTTTGATACCATAGTGTGGTTGTTAACATGTGAGGGTCTTGAATAACACATTGGATGCTGCCTCCTGTTAACAACATGTTTTTTATCAACCATGGTAACATAAGTGGGGAGGGTGCTATTTTCGCAAGGCTATGTGTACGGGGTGCTGCTGAGTGCATTTGTTTTTTCTCTGGGCGACCGCGTAATCTCTCAACTCATTAGGAATAATTGAAGGAAAATGCTGCTGCTCAGAAAAAAGATGCTATATGGGCATTCAGCCATCCCAATAATTGACCTAATTAATCACTGTAGAAACAGACCGAATTCAATTTCTACAATGTAAAATAATAAAGTATCTTAAATGTTTTTATGAGTAACTAAATGTACGGCACTTTTAAAGCTAGATCACATGTTATTCCACATATGTATTTCTTCCAAAAGAGTGGCGAAGTACACCAGGAGCAAATACAAGGACTTGAGTTTTCATAAAACACCCTTTTGAGTTCTGTTTTCAATGCATCAGCAACTCCCAAAGTGGTGTAACTAGGCAAAGACCATGCATTATTTAGTATGGACCATTGTGACGGAGCATTGTAATTCCACGTAAAAATGCATCAATGATAATACAAATCAAGTAACACACCCCAACTACTATTATTCAAAGCATTATATAGCTGCCAAATAAGATTTGACTTGCAGCTTAATCCATGCGAACATGTAACCCTTTAGTGTACGCGTGACAGGAACATCTTGGCAAGTAGACAACATTGTGAAAGTCTCCCTTAGTCAGTTAATACTGCATGTGTATTATTCAGGTTGTATTTAATAGAACCTTATCATCCTAAAAATGCATGAACTAAATAACAACTAGGTCAAAGTAGGAATTGAGAAAAGGGTCTGAATTTAACAGATGCTTAGTCCCATCTTGATTTCCACATAGATAGCATGATCGCTAGGCTTCACCATCTTTTGAGTGGCGATGATTCGGACAGATTGCACAGCTGACACGTGTCATCTTCAAACTGGCCGCTGACTGTGCTGATTCAGGCGGGCAGAGTATGGGCGAATGTTGCAGGAAACTCTCAGCCTTCTGTCTCCCCGGTGCCTCCTGCTGCTCCTGCTGACAATCAAGTAGGCCTCACATAATTGGTCATGAATCTCAAAATATGTAGTCTATTTATAATATTTTAAAAGGTGTGTGCCACTTAAACTAAATCCTTGCACATTAAATCCTCAGTGCCAAGAGGTGGATTAATGTTTTGTGTTCAAAAACTGTGAGCAGGTATTTTCTAGTTCTCCACATGTTCTCTTGGGTTTCCTCCAGCTGCTCTGATTTGTTCCCACAGCCTAAAGACATGCAGGTGGAGAGGATTTAGGAGTGATTGTCTGTCAATCTGTTTTCACACTGTGACGGATTGGCAGGAGTAAAGCTAAACTGGAATTAGCAAGCAAAGAGAATCAATAATGAATGATAATTACCTGCTTAAATATGCTTATCCACATGAAACCTACATCCTGTTGTGTTCAATACAGTTTTACTTTTGTCTCATTTCAAGGATGATGACCATTTTTTCCCTTTGATAAAACTGTGCAATTTCTAATACATTTTAAATTGATAATATGCATCTGGTGTTAAGGTTATTATTAGAGATAATATTTTACTATTATATATTAATGTACTAGTCTTATATTGTACCTTGCCTGTAATTTTATTTCCAATTAATATGTTTCATGTATATACCAAACACCAACAAAAATGCCTTGTAAATGAATAAGGTTCTTTTTTTTTATATGCTGTAGCACATTTCATATATAGTGTAAATTTAAAGCGCTGTTCATAACGGTTTACAAAGATTAAAAATTAAAAATGAATAAAACAATTAATTTAAGAGATAGAAGGTAGGTAAAAATCGACATCGTAAATACAGAGGATGCTCCAAGACTTAGCAATAAACCGTATTCTGAAAATGTCTGTTCAAGCTTTCAATCTACATAATAAAAGGAAAGAAACTGAAGCGATACACTAACCTAATCAGCTGGTTGCCCCTGTTGCAATGTTCTTTCTTCTCTCCTTAGAATATCCATCATCAATCATTTGCTGACGTAAGCTTAAACGGCTTCATTCAAGAGCTCCTCCTCAACCTGCATAAAATCTACTCTCCTTCGCGTTCAATCAAAATCCCTTTCTTTCTTTTGTCGGCACTTTGCTCTTACAGTACATGCTGCTTCAATAATCACAGGAATCCTCTTAAGACACAGTGGTTCTCACCTTTTGGATTCACTTGAACACGATCGGGTGCTTGAGATTTCAGGGATCAATGTATTCTCTCTCTCGTTTGCTAATTCTTATTGTTCTCTAAGTGTGTGACCCACGTTCATTTGTGCCAGTGTTTTTGTATAAGTGTGCCATTTCTCCCCTCACTCGTGTCTGTCAGGCATCATTATGTTGTGAAGATACCAATCTAAACTCTGATTAAATGTTCAGGAATCATATTTACTTGCTCACCATCAGCTCATTTGCAACCACAGAGCTACTTGTTATCCATTAGATTAACACAGTTTACAAGCGCCCAGTTACGATCTACAATACAATTTACTTGATGAGGAAAACATGTGCAATTCTCTTCACAGTGTCTTCATTTCAAGTAGACTCAAGGGTGCCAAAACATTTTTGACATCATTGCCTTTTTATGAACAGCTTGAGTTTCCTTTTGATGCTGAAATCACTTCAGGCAACCATCCCTACGAGTGTGTCTCCCTGATTTGTAATTGTATTTGTCAGCTAAAGAGCACAAGGCATGGAAGACAAGCATACTCTCTAATTACGCAGAGATTTCAGTCAACAAATGCTCTCAGTTGGTTGTCAGGAAACAGCAGCAAGCCAATTAGGCAGTCAGTTCTGAGCTCGAATTGCACAAAAGAAACAGTCAGGGTCCCAGGAAAGAAAGGAGAAAACTTTTGTCGTAAATAACCAATAAAAAAGAGACTGTTTTAGCCGTATTATCTGAACTGAAGACAACAGACGCCATCCACATGTGTTGGTTCACAACAACATCAGTATACGATATGATAACACTTTAATGGTCAGATCAAGTCGGAGATTTGATGTGATGCGAGTCAAATGTCCTACTTGATCTGACCATTAAAGTGTTATCATATCGTATGCTGATACTGGCTCATAAAAACCAGGCGCATCAGCAGAGGCAAAGATCATTAGAGGCTCCCAGCAGCCCAAATTATACACATTTGTGTACATTGTACACCGATTGCTCTGGATTTATTTATTTATTCACTCATCAGTAACAAGATATCCATTTAATAGTTAGTCTACTGTATGCAGTACTGTAAATGTGTTTTTTTCCTCCAATGATGCAGTCTGAAAGTTACAGCAATCACGCAACCAAACTCAGGACATTAGCTAATTTTTAATTGACCCAAACAAGAACAAATACAACTAATCTAAAACTTACTAATTAATCCAAAATAATTAAATGATAAAGATGTGGAAAAATAGTGGCATTCAGTAGAAAAGACAAACATCATCAGTGGGTAGAAAGTAGATTTTCTTACTTTAAAGTGGACCTATCATGCTATATTTGAATAATATAGTGTAGGACCATACCTATATAAGGCATATTTATACTTTTTATTTTTCAAAATACCAAACAGATCATGCATTTTAGCCATTCCTCATTTCGCTCAATTTAACACTGTCTTTGCATCGGCTGATTCTGTGAGAACAGCACCATCTACAGGCCTGGCATATGTACTACAGCGTCTCCAGCACTTTCGAACGGCAATGTCCGTGGCTGTCTCCTCCTGATTGGTGGAGTTGGCCCAATAGCCGTAGCGCCACTTCTGTGACGTCATAGAAGTTTTCAAATCTGGATCAGTCTGTATCAGATCCGTTGCAGCCCCTTTTTAAGAGATTTGGGTATGGAGGAAAATAGAGAGGGTTGTGTTTTCTGACACTTGGTGAGTTCCCTGGAACACCGGGGGACACATGTTCATGTATAAAAGTCGTAGAAAAGTGCATTTTTCATGATAGGTCACCTTTAAGTAAAATCTATACAGTACATAATACATTGAGAAAGCTGCATCGCTGCTATTACCTGAGATTTTAAAAGTACAGCAATCATTACTCAAATCAACCATCCATTAGTTTAATATTGAAACCTGGGTATCAGATAAGAATAATACCACCGTTACAGTCTGCAGTCGTGACACTGGACGACGGGCAGACTAAAGTTAAGCCCCTTGACAGAAGGCTCTGTCCTTCTTCGCGCTCTAACAACCTGCGATTGAATTACTTAATTGTTCAAACAGGAACTCCTCGAGGGGCGGCCTTATCCTTATCAGTGCATAGGCCTGAAGTAAATTTAGATTCTCTGAAAAGAGCAGCAGCCAATTCTTTTTCCATGTCCGCCCAGGGGGCAATGCTGCGACAGCGTAAGTACCCCTGACAGCTCACCGTGTCAGGGAATGTGTAGATCAGAATCAAAGCTTCATGCAGCTGAATAAGTTAAACCGGTGTTCCTGTCTTATTACCAAGAGAAAGAGAAGTTTCAAAAATATTATGCATGGTTGAAAAATGTTAAACCACTTAGTCGGTACAGTGAACAATCTTGTCATTAACACAATTAAAGCAGAATTGTTTCATATCTAAGAATAAAAACGAAACGGAAGATCACCATTCACAAATTAAAGAGATATGACTTTTTATTGAATTTAAAGAGTGATTTTTAAGGGTGAGAAAATGATACCAGGATAAAAGAAAGAGGAATGAGATATTTAATCTGGGTTTTTTTCTAGCAATAACAGTCCCCAAAAGGATCCATTTGAACCTAAATACTATAATGCGATATAGCAAATATTTAATTAGAAACAAGCATGTTTGACTAGTCAAACTGCATGCAATTTAGAAAGCCATTTGTAGTTAAGCTTGAACTACTCAGCCCTTCACATTTAAAACTTAAGGTACATTTGGAGGGAGCAAACCTTCAGTCGTTTTCATTGGTTAAAATAATTGTCCTGTTCGGTTCTGTGATTGGGATGTTTTAAAAAAGTGTAATCATTCTTTCCTTGTTCCACGTAACACTCTTCCTACAAGTTTCATGAAAATCAGGCCACTAGTTTTTCCATTATCATGCTGACATTCAGACAAACAAACCAAAACCGAACCGAAAACATAACCTCCTTTGCAGAGGAATAATAATAGTCCTAGATGATTTGGTTTTAAATGTCCCTCAACTGTAAAATGTGAGCCTATTGAATGTTGTCTCTCAGATTCCAAAACAATCCATGTTAGAAATCATAAAGCAATACAACTAAACAAACTAATAACTTGCTAATAAGCAAACTAAACTAAGTATGTCCTGTCCCACACAGTTCTGTCTTCAACACTGGACCTGCTGGATCTCAGTGAACCCGGCGAGAGGAGGAGCAGCAAGGACAAAAGGAGCCCTCTGTCGTCCCGGGTCAGCAGCCAGAAGAACAGCCTACGCAGAAAGAAGAAGGAGACGGACGAGACGGAGCTGATCCAGGTGGAAGTTGAACAGACAGAAGAAATCATGAGGACCCCAGAGAGAGTGTCACTCGACTCAGGTAGATAGCAGCAAGCATTAACCTTTCTAATATACAATGTTTGGGTAAAAGCCATGTTCATCTTCGAGACAAGAATGCAGACCAACCATCAGTTTCTAGGTACTGTATACATGGAACAATCTTACAAGGAAACACAATGGTACACAGTGAAGAAGTACTTAATGACAGACACACTAGAGATGATACTAGAAGTAGATTGTTCTCTTGCCCATTTTAGAGATTGTATTTTATCCATGCAAAGGTCTTGAACAGCTGCTTGTGTTTTCTTTTGTTAAATGAAAAGAGTTTCTCCGTGAACATAGTTTTAAATCTTCAAAAGCCATATCAGCACTAGCATAAAAAATGTCAAACAATACCTTATATTATTTTCAACATATTAATACTAAAGTAAATATAGTGTTTCAAGCCATAAAGCGCAGTAAGATACTTAACGGTAGTTTCCGTTAGCTCTACAATTTTCAATGAATATTTATTATTTCCTCTAATGTGATATTTATAAAATACCATACACATAAAAAAGGAAATCCTATAATGTCACAAAGTCAGCAGCTGTGATTCATCTTGCAAGCAACAGCCTCTATCTCGAAAGCCATACATCTCCGAACCACAGCCCTACATGCACCAACAACTCAGACTCCCATCATCCCCTGTGGAACTGACCTCACACGCGTTTAAGGCAGCCCGAAGCAGGATCAAGCCAATTTACTGTAATAAAAGGGATCATCTCAAAAGACATAAAGAGGAAACGGCCAATTACTTTCCTATTTGCCAGTTGAAAAGGTTAAAGTCTTCAAAGAGAACCAATTATGCAGACCGACTCCTAGAGTGTGGTGAATAATTCATGGCAGTGAGATTGATTATTACCCTGGTATCATTTACAAGGAAAACTTTATGTCATGTTACAATAGAGAGCAGCTGTTCTTTTAGACACCCACAGCACTAATTGTCAGCCATGTTTTTAGCTATCCTATCAGAAAGACTCCATGTGTTCAAATGTTGGCTTTTCAACTAATGGAAAGTAAAAAGATAACTTTTGTAATGAGGTAGATTGCGTACTGCATAAGTGAAAAAAACGTCTTGTACTAAAAGCCATCAGCTTTTGTCCAAATGTACAGATAAGAGTTTGATGAGTGTTGTTTCAGAGTTGAAGTTGAAATGTAGAGTGTTTCGATTGATCAAAGGTGAGGTTGTTTTTGATGTGAAACGAATAAAGAATGCATGGCTTTTTATTTCAGTTTTGTGATGTTTACATGTTTTAATTATGCTATTGCTGTCACCAGTTACCATGTGTACACCGTTGGATAAATGGGAAGAGCTGAATCCTCACCCTGAGAGAAATGGAAACAGGAAATGGAAGATGGAAAGGCGGCGTTCTTCTAAAAATTCATCCAATGAATTCCTATGGTACGTATTGTCCTGAGCAGGCATTAATGAAACCGCATTAATGAGACATGAGCGACATTTTCTATCTGTATCCATTGGAATCAGGCCCATATTTGACATTTCCACAACTCACAGGAATCATCCCGCTCAAATACAGGAAGTGCAGGCAAGGAGGATTTTAATTGACGTCAAAGAGGTTGATGAACGTTTAGCACATCAGAGACTGGCTGTACCTGGAAATTCAATTAATGTTCACATTATTGGAACAATGGATCAAATTGGTCGTCTATCACCACTGTCATAGTATTAACATACAGTTGTGAAGCATTAAGCAGCTAAAGAAACATGTGGTGCCCCCAAGTGGCCCAAAAACAATCTATTAATGCAGGTCAAACAAGTGTTTCTGCCTATGTTTTCCAGGAATAAATAAAGTAAATTTGCCATAACGAAAAATGTTCCCAACGTGCAGATATTGTAGATTTTTTTTAATGTTTTTCTAGAATAGTCTTATATCAGCGTTTTTGCCTCAACAATAGGGTTGCTTGTATTTGAGGCAGGAATGCTTCAAAAGTTGCTTTTGAAATAAATCTTGAAATAAAACAAACCTTCTGTTAGAGAATAATCCTCCCTTACTCCTAAGATATTTAACCTTTTTGCCTGTTGACGTTTATAACCAACCCTGACTCTGTTATCTCTCTTAAGGAATGTGCTACTGAGTTATATGTTGATATTTTCAGTTTATGACCGGTCAACTCTCGGTCACAAATGATTTATGGTTGTGAGAACGCTGGCTTCGAGGCCATTAAGGGTCAGACGCAAGTGATTCAGTGTGCCCAGCTGTTTAGTCTATCTCCCCAAATATGTTGTTTACTCTCTCTGAACTAGTTTAAAGGGCTATCGAGAGAGAGGCTGGTCAGAATTGATGTGGCAATGCACCCGCGCAGTCAGAACCTCTGGCTGCTGTGACTTGTGATATGAATTCTCCGGCCGATACTTGTAATAAACCACCAGTGTTTGACATCAAAGCTCCAACTCTCCTCGTGTCTCTCTGAGTCCTGAATCTCCATTTCTACAGATGTTTCCCTTACACCTTCAAATATGTTTTATGGATGTACAGGACTTCAAAATGTGTTAATGTTGCAATGATTTCAAGGTGGACAAATGTTCTGTGTATACATTTTGTATTTTCCACACCAAGAAATGTTGTATGTAGCTTAGTTAAATGTGTGTGTATTATGTAAACCACCGGTTTCTCCTCTACTTTAGGTCCATAGACTGTAAAACCCAATTAGAGGCATTGAACAAGAACTCCTTGGACGCAAACACCAAAGTGGATCCAGAGTCTGCTCTAGCATCTCAAGTAAGTACTCAGTGTGACAGGAGCAGGCAGTAATCATCGGTATTGTGTGCGCTGTCTACACTTGAAATCAACATCCCTTTGAAGTGAGCTTTACACGTCTCAACATATTGTGTCGACTGATGGTTAAACCTTCATAATAATTTCATTGAAAAATGTATATCTCTTTTTCTTTTAGCAACTGCATATTAATGCATGATAAGAATATTCAAATGTAAAAGGCTGTTTCTAAGGAGACACCCTGTTGTGTAAATGTTGAACCACCAGTCTGTCCTAACACCTACAATTCTTCCATTTCAGCTCAACAGGCAGTATATTAGTGGAAGACATGTAAGCCTCCCTGTGCATCCTTTCATATGACATTCAACGGCTTATACATTTGCACCGGTAAAAGAAGCATCACACTTCTCAGAATAATTGGATTTAAAAGACCAAAAAGAGGAGATTATTGGAGCCAAATGGCAAACCTTGAGGAAATCCAGACATACTGTTGGCCTTGAGATTCTTCTTCTGTGGTGCTACAAGGTCCAAATGTCAAGCGCTTTATTACATGAGTTGATGTCTCTGTGTAGGCCTGCAAAATGGGTCTTGTTTCCACACGCCATTATTAGATTAATAGACTATGAATTATTCAACAACTTCACTCTGAGCCCATCAGTGTTGATCTCACAAAGCCAGCTAAACATACATCATCTATTCAGGGGAAGTAATTGGCTAACAGGCACACACACATTTATTTTGCCCAGGAGTTACATAATGCCTGAAAGAGATACTGTAAACAGTGGCTTTAGTTTCTTTATATACTATAGGAGGTATCATACTGTATAAACACCAACTGAAAATGCATGGGAGACGTGTGTTGCATGAGATGTACATGCAGTACACCCAAACAAAAAGGAGAAGGTCCAAAAAAGTGACACCAAATTCACACTGGGGAGCACTAATTATAATGTTCTGCTTACAAGAGGCATGTTCACGTGTTTCAAGCGGAGTCACCGGAGTCATGAGAATCTGTTTAACGATTGGTTGCGAATACTTTTTCTGCTGCACTTTCCGATCAAAATAAAAACTATCCTTAAATCTGAGTCTTGCTGCACTTCGCTGCAGAATCAAAATGGCTGCATTCCTAACTTTGTCAGTCTACGGTGTGAATTTTGTATTAATGAAGAATCCAACCGCAGATAATACCACACTGTTATATATGGTCAGTTTAAGGCGCACAGTTAATTACAGGAGTGACTGTATTTTAAGTTGATGTCAAAATCTTTATGTGACATGACAAAATAACCCAAATTCAAGGCTCAAAAACAAGCTATTTCTTAAACCTCATCCAAACACAGATCTGATGGAAACTGAACTTTATACTGTATACTATATACTTTTGTCCAAACCCCTCACTAGGACCAGGTCTGTGGAGCACATCATTAAAGGTTGCAGAAAAAAAATCAGAAGCCAATCCTGGATGCTTTTAAAGTTATGGTAACATTAGCAGCTCTGTCCTTCTCTTTATTGAATTTATGGATGTTAACCGTTCATGTCCATGTTTGACAATAGCATTATTGATTTGTTCTTGTCCTAAATTAAAAAGATGTGTAATACTTACATACAGCTTTTGTTAGGATTATGTTGTAAACAGGACCCAGGCGCAGGCAATGACTGAAGATGTTTAAATGGTTTATTGTTTCGGAGACTCAGGCAGGTTTGGTGATTATGGAGGTCCGGAGTGGAGGTAGGCAGTGAGAGGCTGGACTGATTACAAGGCAGGCAGGTAGGATGCACAAAGGGCTGGACAACACTGGTTTCAACTGGGACACATGAAAGGTTGGGTGAATTCTCATGGAGGGAGGCAGCTTGAGTCTAACAGCAGATGGATTGATTATGCGCTCGATCACATAGGGGCCAATGAAGCGTGGTTTCAACTTCTTAGACTCAGCTTGTAAAGAAATATTTTTTGAAGAAAGCCAAACTTTCTGACCTGGTTGGAACTGGGGAGCTGCGGTCCGGTAGCGGTTTGCAATATGCCGATTGCGTTCATCGGAGCGGAGAAGGGCAGAGCGGGCATCCTTCCAAATCCTACGACAACGACGGAGATGGGCTTGGACAGAGGGAACTGCGATCTCATCCTCTTGGGCTGGGAGCAAAGGGGGTTGATATCCAAGAGAACATTCAAATGGGGACATACCGGTAGCAGCCCTAGACAGTGAGTTATGAGCGTATTCAATCCAGGGCAGATGTAAGCTCCAGGAGGTGGGATTCCGGGAGGTGACACAGCGAAGTGCAGCTCCAAGGTCCTGATTGGCTCTTTCGGCCTGCCCGTTAGTCTGAGGATGATAGCCTGAGGAGAGACTGACAGATGCTCCAAGTGCTCGACAGAATGCTTTCCATACCTGAGATATGAACTGTGGCCCTCTGTCGGAAACAATGTCTGTTGGAATGCCATGGAGCCGGACCACATGATTGACTAAGAGGTCAGCAGTTCCAGAGGCTGTGGGGAGTTTAGGAAGAGGCACAAAATGAACCGCTTTGGAAAAGCGATCGACAATAGTGAGAATGGTCGAGTTACCCTGTGAAACCTGGAGGCCGGTAACAAAATCTAGGCCGATGTGACTCCAGGGACGACTAGGGACTGGGAGAGGCTGGAGTAGACCGATAGGAGCCTGGTGTGAAGACTTGCTACGGGCGCAAATAGTGCAGGCCAGCACAAAGGCTCGAGAGTCCGCTTCCATAGAAGGCCACCAGAAGTGTCGTCTCAGGAGGGATAGGGTCCGACTCACACCCGGGTGCCAGGCAAAGCGGGAAGCATGGGTCCATAGGAGAACCTGTGAGCGGACAGAGTCAGGTACAAACAAACGGTTATCTGGACCATTTCCTGGATCTGGATGGTCTCTCTGTGCCTTCCTCACTGAGTTCTCAATCTCCCATGTTACAGCGCCCACCACTCTGGTAGTGGGGATTATGGTGTCAGGAGCTATGGGATCCTGATCCACTGCAAACTGCCGGGACAATGCGTCAGGTTTAAGGTTTCTAGAACCAGGTCGGTAGGTAAGGGTGAAGTTGAACCTCCCAAAAAACAATGCCTAGCGTGCCTGACGGGAGTTTAGTCGTTTGGCAGTTTGTATGGTTACCGGATAGGACGAGATGTAGGGGTTCGGTGACATGGGTAACGTGTGCCAGGAGCTTCCCATTCAGACCTCGAGCATTGAGAGGAGCTGTCAGAGGTTGAGTTGAGATGCCGGCTGAGGCAACCAGTTGGGCATCCAAAAAACTCTCATCAGCCCCAGAGTCCACTAGGGCAGGCAGAGAGAGAGACTGTTGATTTAACAGCAGTGTGGCTTCAAGTGGCTTGCGGGTCTGGGGGGTTGAGGAAGAAACAGCCTTGCTCACCAGGATCCCCACCTTTACTGGCGAGCACCCTCTTTTGGGCGCTGGGGGCATGTGTCCACGAGATGACCTGAGTGAGCACAGTAGACACAAAGTCCTTCTCTTATTCTCCGGAGACTTTCTTGGGGAGTGAGTCGGGCTCTGCCTAGCTGCATCGGTTCCTCTGAAGACAGGAGAGGAGAAAAGACTTCAGATGGAGCACTAGGACTTGGGAAAGTCTCCGACCTGAATCTTGCGAGAGGAGACGAGACAGGGCGAGAGGGGAGTGACCCAGGAGATCGACTGGCTCTTTCCCTACAGCGCTCCCTAAGGCGGTTATCCAGTCTTATGGCTAGGGAGACCAACTCATCCAAGTTAGCTGATTCGTCCCTGACTGCTAACTCATCTTTAACAGAATCAGTTAGCCCGGTTTGAAAAACCCCTTGAAGCGCTGTGTCATTCCACCCCGCCTCTGCAGCTAAGCTCCTAAATTCCACTGAGTATTCGGCTACACTACGGGAGCCCTCTCGCAGTGAGAGGAGGCGTTTAGTAGCGTCCCTACCGCTGACGGGGTGGTGGAAAACTTTCTTCATTTCTTCTGTAAACTCTGGATAAGAATAACAAAGGTTGGACTGACTCTCCCATACAGCTGATGCCCAGGCTAGGGCGCTACCTGTAAGTAAACCTATCATATAACAAATCTTAGCTCTGTCATTAGCATAAGTAGACGGCTGCTGCTCAAACACAAGAGAACACTGCATTAAGAAAGATTTACATGTCCCTAAGGCACCTGCGTACCGCTCTGGAGTGGGAATGTTTGGCTCACGTGAAGGGAGAGCGGGCTGGGCTGGAACCTGTGCTAACTCTTGTGGGGGAGCTGGATCCTCAGGAGCAGGCGGAGCAAGATGAGTTGAAACCAGGTTGAGGTGATGTCCCATCTGTGCTACATTGGCGGCTAGTGATGCGAGGTTATCCATAACCTCGCGTCACTAGCCGCCTGGTGTCTACTGGTGTAGAAAACAATCTGGCGGTGAGTTGCTGGGAGACTGGAGTAGATAAGCTGTGTCCTGATTAGATGATGAGGGACAGCTGAATCGGACGGCCAGGTGAGAGAAATCAGGCTGCTGCCTGCAAGGGACACCACACCCTCTCCACACACACACACACACACACACACAGGGGAACGAACAGGGACACAGTTTGGACTGTGACAGCTTTAGACTAACATTTTTAGCAGGATGTCCTGTATGTAGCCATCAAGCATATTTAAAAACCCTTTTTATTGGAAGATTGGTTTTAGGGTGAGTCAGCTAAAAAAATAAACAGAACAGCCTGAAACAGCGCTTCCAACTAATGAATGTAGCTACTCTAAATTAGCAAGTTAATTAACAGAATAAGCACCAATTACTAACAAATTTGACTCAAAACAACATCCGGCAGCTTCCTCTCTGGTCAATTGAATCTTGTTGTTGAAACAAATTGGTGTTATTGCCACTTCTACATTGAGCCCATCCCTGTGTTTAAGTGAAAATTAAAAGTCTGTAAAGAATCCCTCTTTGTTTCCGAAAAACTAGTACCAGATCCTGACACAAACAACTGGTATCATTATGATTTATTTTGTGTATATTACCACGACTAAATAAATAAATACAAGCAGAAAAGCAATCAAATAGTCAACAAGGGTTTCGTAAATAGAGTTAAAATCTTTGGGTGGATTTTTCCTTCAACAACTCTACTAGAGCATAGTGAGGGTCCTTCGGGCACCGCAGCAAACAGCAAAGTTGTGAGATGTATTATTAAACTGCATTTTCGTTCTTGTAAATAAGAAATATGGTTGTCTTCATTAAATTGCAATTTATTCTGAGTCCATTAATACCGAGATTAAGTAACCTCAATTAATCTTGCATAATGGCAGTCTGTAACGAGCGGAATTGTTACAGGTATTGGCTGGCCTTTTCTGGAGGAATTAATGTCTCAGGCTCTGTTATGGATTTGGTATCCCTTGAATACATACAATTTAGTGTGCAATATCACATCCAAGCATGTAATGTTGAATCACGTAAATGACACCACACTTTCAAAAAACAAACCATGTGCGTGAAATTGGTCTACTTTCATTTTTCACAGTTGATCAAGGCTCTCTGTGCAAGTTTGTAACTGAGAGCATATCAGCATCAGATATTGCATGTGGAGGTGCACGGGAAAGGGAGAGGGTGGGTGAGTGGTGAAATTGCGAGAGGCTGGATGAGTAGCATGGCATTCAGATGAGGAGTGGGGGGGATGCTGACAGTAGTGATTCTGCTGGCCTTCCTAAGCATGTCAGAGGCTTTGTCGAGGCAGGGATATTTACTCGTCCCTGGGAAAGCAGAGACGGCTGACCCTGCACACTCTGCCTGCCTGTCTCTCCCTCTGGCTGATTGTGTGTGTGTGTGTGTGTGTGTGTGTGTGTGTGTGTGTGTGTGTGTGTGTGTGTGTGTGTGTGTGTGTGTGTGTGTGTGTGTGTGTGTGTGTGTGTGTGTGTGTGTGTGTGTGTGTGTGTGTGTGTGTGTGTGTGTGTGTGTGTGTGTGTGTGTGTGTGTGTGTGTGTGTCCGCATTTGCTATGCGGATGTGTTCACGCTCTCCTTGTGATGTCTGGTGATTGTGATTGCGTGTATGTTTAATGGATTTAGTTTGTGCATTTGTATATATTATGAGAGGTGTGTGTCTGTGTGTGTGACAGGCTCGCCTAACCAAGGAGCAGCGGTTGGGCAGCACCCGCCTGTCCAGACATCAGTCCCTGGAGGAGGAGTTTGAGCGAGCCAAGGCTGCTGTTGAGGTAAGCAGAGTGCTGCTAACATATGTCACCTGTCAGAGAGCAGACTTTTAAAACTTAGCAGGAAAGTTGGTTTTTCATTATTAAAAATAGCCAAACTTTGTCTCCTCGATGCCCTGTGATTTATTTTGGGAGTGTCAGGGCGGATTAGCGGTAAGAGATGCTGCCTTAAACAGATGACTACGATTCAATCAGCAAGATGCTGTGATCTATTTACGTGCAAAGTTGGAAATGAGAACACACAAGTTTGACTGAGTACTAGTACAACATGTCAGAAAAACAAGTTCTAGCCAGGTTAGCTTTGTTAGCTTGTATACAAACTCTGTAGAAGGGAGAGAAATTGGACATCCTAGTATGTAAGACGGACAGATTGAGACATAAATACGATACAATTGAAAATAAATAATGTTGTATTAAAAAAGCTTTCAATGCTAAGTGCAACCACTTGGGCTTTATGAGGTTTGGGTTGGTTAGGTTCTTCAAATGTTCTAAGTTAATTCAGTTATAATTGGTTCACTTCAGTGCAATTTCTCTGCTCCAGTGAATGAGACTGTTCCCAATAAGGCTACCCAAACAGATCCGATGAGAATAAGTTGATCATAAAATGTTTACAGTAAGAAATGTGGGGTATTGCATATATTTGTAATACTCGTTTTTTTCTTCAGTATAATTAGCCTCCCCTGTCATTAGTTCTTAATACTGTTCTGTAATTCTTGTGAAAAGGGATGGAAACATCTTTTGATTGCTGTCGGAAATATTTAAATAAAGAGGTGCAATTAAATGAGAATTCTGTGAACTTCAAGCCGAGAATCCCTTATCCGGTGTCACATTTCGTGCATCATTGCCCATGTAGCCTCATAATCGTTCCTGCAATTTGAATACATCTACCTGACTCCCTCAGCCCTTTATCTCCTTGTCAAATCATCGCTATTATGCTTCCTGCAAAGAAGTCGCCTCTGGGGTGGTAGCTGACAGTTTAATAGTCCATGCCAAGACATCACACACACACTCAAGTTCACGGGGTGTGTGACCCAGAAATATATTCACGACTCTGAGCTGGCTTACGATCAAAAAGGTAAATAGTTTTGACAGTTTTGTGGCCAGAGTTATTACAGTAGGTAACTAAGGGGGTACTGAAGTTAAAGTTATTGGTTATGGCTTGATTCTCACTCTTGATTCGGACAATTGGAGATGTGATACTGTGACATTAAATTACAATTATATTTGTCATCCCTAAAACATAGGCTTTTATTAGTAGCTTAAAGGACTTTTATCAAATTCCCTTTAATGTAATGGTAAATTCAATGTACTATTTTAATTTACTGATAAACGGATGGAATTGAATTTTTTCCAAACTATTTGCAGTAGATGTTCTTTTAACCAAAGATATTTTTGGAAAGGTAACACATTGGCTCAACAGCTACCGAACTGTAGCAGAGTGTCTGAACTTTACAGGAGTTTAGAGAACCCAAAAAAAGTGTTTTACTTCACATAAAAACCACTCTACCACTCAATGGGCATGTCCTTTCCACGAAAATGGGAGTGAACTCTGCACTATTGAGTTACTTCAGCATTACAGAGGGCTACAGTAGACTGTTGCACACCGTGTAATGGTCAATAAATAATGGAGCAGGAACAAAATGATGGTGAGAAAGTGGGGGAGCAGATTCAGAGAAGTTGATGGTCCACTTGGGGATCCCTTCCCAAAGTTAGAGATGATGTAACGTCTTGTATAAGCCGCAAGCTGCATCCTCCACATTAATTGCAGACTTATCCAGAGGGCAGGTAACTGATGGGATTCTGGGATTCTCCTGGACAAGCGTCAGAGCATGGAGCATCGATTGGAAACAGTATCTCGCAGCTTCGATCGAGCAGCCTGAGTGCTGGCCTTTCACTCTAGAGGCGCTCTGATGCAAGTGGTCAGCCATTTTGGCTTCAAGTAAAAATCTCAGAGCACATAATCAGATAATTTCCATTCACGGCTGTGCATAGGCATGCTTCCTCATACTTATAAAGACATGGAGGTACAGAGATGTCTCAGATAGCAGACAGAACATTAAATCAGCACACCGCCTTTCTGACAATTCATTCAATTAGACTAAGTACCCTAATATATAAAAATTAGGACTCACAGAGGAATGAGGATCCTAAATATCCACCATTTTACAAAGTTTGCGCTGTTAAAAAACTGTTTAATAAAATAACAAAGGAAGCTCAGAGGGAATTCTCTCACAAAGAAGCTGATAAAGAGATATGTTATGTGGAGCTAAGTGATGGTTCATGTCACATGGGGATACCACAAATTACTGAGGGCTGATGACAATGTAATATTTTTATTAAAAAGAGAAGCACTGTAACAGCTGCAGGCTAAATTGGACTTCAGGGAACAGTATTTTGGCTGTGAGGCACAACAAAGTGCTTTCACAGTGGAGGTAAAGAGAAGATGAAGGTGACAGTGTGGCCTCATGTTTGATTAAAAACACTAGGGGGACAGGTTCACTTTTATCTTGCTGAATATTGTTCTCAGGCAGCTCGGGTTTAGTGAGAGATTGCAAAGGCAGTTGCCGAGAAGTTGGAGATTGAAGCTTGTCATCAAAAGGTCAGTGGTTTTAATCCACAGACCTGATGGGGAAATGCGAATTGGAAAAGTAAATGAATAGCTTAATGCTCTCACTCACTTCAACAGCTTCAATCAGTGTGTCCCTAAGCAGACACTCAACTTTTCCAGTGAAACTGCTTACATCAAACTGAGGGTGATAGTCAAACCCTGGTTCAGCCAAATGACTGCATAAAAAAACAAAAGAGAGAAAATCTGGGTTATTGTAAAAGTATAGATAGTCTGCTCTGATCCAAATTAGTGAATGGGTTGGGTAAACTTTTCCCATTATTTTAGTTTTCCTTCTGTGAAAAACTCCAGCACACTAAACTCAACAATGAAACAACCACAGGGGTACGATAGAAGGTTTATTAAAGGAACAGGTCTTAAAGCCTAAATCCTCCCAACAGAAGGCTGTGTATCTTGTTGCTACTCAAGGTCAGACCTCAATTCATTTGCAAGGTAGCTGAGACTTTAAACCTGGTTATAGCTAATGTCAAACTTTCTCACCACAAATGAATCGCTTCCCAGTTTGTTTGTGACAGGACTAAGACCACTTTGTCGAAGGAGAGAACACTTGCTAGATTCAGATCAAACCAAATGAATTGCACCAAGATGGGAAACAAACCAGAGCACAATTCAACGGGACTAAATGCAGAATTGAAAATAGAAAAAAAACAGGATCCAAGGACAGTAAAAGTTTGGTTTCAGCATACAGGAACATATGACTCTTCAACCAGTGAACTGTCAAGGAAGCAATCTCATGAGTGATAAGGTGACATACATAAATAGTTCCTGAATAAAGAGTAAAAAAAACACGGTATCATAATTGTGACATCACATGAACATAAATACAGTGCAGTATGAGGAATCTGAACATAATGACTTGTGCAAACAGTTCTTGCTTTGTTTATAAAAGGCCATCGTGACCACATAACTACACAACTAATAAAGTAGATGGTGATTCATTTTATTTCTTAAATCCAGACAAAACAACCAAGCTCCAGATGTTAAAGCTTAATAGATTTATCCCACATTACCAAGCAACAGCCCCCTCAACACCATCCATATGTCATATATTAAAAGTTGACTGCAGTAATGCCCTGGCTGCAGTAGCTCCATGTGTTGCCATCACAGACATTCAGGTAGAGCTTAGTCGCATCCACTGCAATATATTGCATTCTTCTCTGAGTGACGTTATCAGCACTTGGGCCTCCTCTTTTTGTCTTGCTGACCACAGACTCGGTCTACGCAGTGGAGCAGTGGGCGGCTCATTAACATCAGAAGGCCAGCCTTGCTCTGGAGATGAGGAAATCTATTCTCTTTCTTTGCTCTGTGTGAAATAATGAGACTCTTGGTACTGTAAGCCCCCAAAGAGAATGAGTAAACCCTATTCATGGACTTGGTTTCCTCTAAAGAGTGAAGTTCAAGTTAGCACAACTTAAACTTAGGTAAACAGATACAAATATAGTACACTTAAGTATCACTCACACACCTATCGATACATGAAACAAATATCTTTACTGAACATTTCACTAAATCATCTGATTTTGCCAGCAAGGCATTCGCTCAAGGAAATTAAAAATATTGTTAAAAACAAATGTATAGGGTCTTGACAATGTTCATTCCAGTAGAATAAATACTGAGTAAGCGAATCATGAAAAATGAGTCCCATAACTAGCCGGAAATAATGTGCTTGATGGTTGCCAAAAGCTTCAAAGCCTATAGAGCTACACTTCCCTTTTGTATTCATATGCAAAATGTCCTACAGATTTTCCTAACACTCATTTGACTGAAAGATTTGTATAAATCGAGAAGTGGTTTTGAGTCATATTAACCAAACTCAAGAAAACACAGACGCTTAAAGGTGAGGTAGGTAATTTTTGGAGAAACCAGCTCGAGTGCGCTAGAATTTGAAAATACACAACAGGAACAAATCTGTCACTTCCTTACAGAGCCCCTACTCCAACACACACGAACGCGCACATGACCAATGAGGGCACAGATAAGTTTGTGCACAGATGGAAGGCTGACAGGGAGGTAGGCCATCCAGTTATTTTAGCAGGTCAGGCTAAAATGATTGGTTGTGCTTTTTACAGTACTACGGCTTCCACAGATGAAGTTTTTTTATGGATTTTTTGTCAAAGCACTTAAGATATTCATTGCTATCGGGATGTTAAGAGCATTCCATGGAATATAACAACAAGTGTATCTCGAGCCGGTTTCTCAAACTTACCTACTCCACCTTTAATGGCAGATTAAATATTGTTCGCTAGGGAACAAATTATGCTTTATTAAATGCTCTAAGTATACAACACCAAACAAGTCCTTACAATGCTGTAAATTATCAGGCAAACATTCTGTTTAAACACATTTATATTTTCTATAGCAAAACCAACAGAGTTTCGGTTTTCCCATCCAGGGTACAATTTACTATTTTAGTGAAATAAAGTCTGAAGCTTCAATTTCTGTGTTTTAGCTGATTTAGCAGGAATTATCAAGCTCTACAAATTACCTCCCTGGCGGTGAACATTTACTTTCACTGTATTTGTTGCCTCAGTCTAGCTGACTAAGCCACAACTAATTGGATTCTAGAGGCAGAATGTAAATATACCTTCTCTAAAAGTGGGTACAGCCACAGCAGAGGGTATTTGTAACCTTTGCCATGATTATCAATAATGTATTCATGAAGTTAATGAATCCCCCACAGACCCTGCAGACCTCGGTTCATTTCCAAACAGTGGTGACATATTTGGCGGCAGGAAGCACTCTGGATTTAATCCATTTCACGTAACACTTCATCAGAGCTGCTGAAATTAGAGTCACAGCTATGAGTTCGCTCCAGTGATACACAGGATATAAATTGCCTCGCTGTATCTTTGTCTTGTTCGACATAATTAAACTGCCAATGCCAGTGTAAAAGCACCCTTCACAGCATTATTAACAAATATGAATAGATTTCTTGTAAATTAAAAACTGCGAGCAATTTGATGTCAATTATGTTTAAGTTAGGGGGCGGAGAAGTTACACATCAGGATTTGACCACGCAAACAATTAACAGACTGTCTATAAGACGCAAAAATCAAGATCATGGACTAAGACGCAGTGCAAATAAAGGCAAGGTGAGAAATAAGGAAAATGGAAATGTAAGCTATATTATGTAAACAAGCATAATTGCTGAAGCATGACAAACATTCATATTAACATTGAAAAATTGCCAAGTCACATGACATACACCCACATTACATTGAAACAAATCAGGTACTGTACTTATACTGTAGTCAATAAGTGTTTGAGGTATTCGTACTTTACTTGGATGTTTCCATTATATGTTACTTTAGAATTCCACTATACTACATGTATTAAATATTGTACTCCATAAGATATACTTAACAGCTTTTATAGTTGCCTTGTAAATTCCAAAACATATGTGCAGTTTAATCCTTATGCTGTAGGTTATGATTGTAAGTACCAAGCAAGCAGTACATAAACTAGTTTAACTATAGCTCCACCTTGACAAGTCACATCATAAAAAGGCTGCTTGCACATGATGACATGAATGAATTTAAGTGTCCTGACATCTCACAGTCCATCCCTCATGGGATAATAAGGCACCTTCACATTTGATCAATATTTGATATTTACAATACAGAGAACAGCCTGCAGCTGGTCTGCTCATAAATCAATCTGGTAATACAAAAGCTGCAGTTATCATTTAGCCTTAACTGATGCTAGGTTTTCTTTATTTCACTTAATAAACCATCAAATGTATAGATACGTATCAAACATCATCCATATCTACCATTAAACTAAAGTTCACAAAGTCTACTTTATGGAGGGCAAACACACATGGTTTTCCTTTTTTCTATGTCTCCCTGCTCACTCAGTGACATGATTCAAATTCTAAAGCAGCAAATCAACACATTTCAATATAATGAGGTAGTATCCCAGCTGATCCAAGCACAAACACACCCCTTGTAAAAAATCTAATATATTGGAACATAATTTTCAGTGCAGTCGTGCGGGTTGATTACCTTAGTTTGGACATATTAAAATAATAATACTAACGAAGCTACCTTGTAATGGTTTATAGTTTAATTACAATTTTGCTACTTTTACTGACTGACCACTTCTATAAAAGACATATCTGAATAAATAAATACAATGTGAACTGCTAAATGAGGCTCTAGTGGAATGGCAACCCAATTTCTTTGTCATGCTAGCCTCCAAATCCAAGTTCCTGATAAAAAATGTGTACATCTATGACTTCTTCATTCCTTACATTCCCTACACCTATGGATTTCCTCCAACTTGATAAAGCACTTACTGACAGAGTTGACAGGCGAGACTCATCTTCAGGCAATTTGTCTGAGAGTCAGCGGCCTGCAATTACCTGACATCTCTCACCATCAGGGGCCATACTATTGCCTCCACGTCAATCAAAAGTCTCCAAGATGTGGAGATGAGAATTCCTTGGACACACACACACACACACACACACACACACACACACACACACACACACACACACACACACACACACACACACACACACACACACACACACACACACACACACACACACACACACACACACACACACACACACACACACACACACACACACACACACACACACACACACACACACACACACACACACACACACACACACACACACACACACACACACACACACACACACACACACACACACACACACACACACACACACACACACACACACACACACACACACACACACACACACAATACTGATGAGGCTCTAGCCAAAAGGACTCTATATACTGTATTAGTCACAGGAGACTGTTCTGCTCTGGTTAGCATTACTGTTCCCGGTTTGCTCTGCGACTGACAGGAAGACAGCCAAGAATCATTCGGTTGGAAAAAAAACTCCCATGAAAAACAGGCATGACGTTAACTTCATCTGTAGGGGTGACAATGTACGCTGGAGGCAAAGGCAGAGCTCACGAAGAACTGTGTGTACATTTTGAAAAACAATAGGAGGGACAGAAGAAGATCTGCATCCCTCAACAAGTCATACAGTACATGTATCAAAGACTTCCAACTCCATCCCAAGAAGACTTAGCTAATATGTTAGCTTGTTAGGCATTGTATGTGCACTAAAACGTTATGTTGTACCTTGTTACAGAACAAGCCCCCTGGAGGTCATAATTTGCAACTGTAGGCTGTTGTAAAAAAGAAATTAACGAAACGATCAAACAATAAACTTGCATCTGCTGTCTGGTTGAAAGTCAAGGTGGCCTGAAACCCATGCAGAACATTAACTTTATTGTAATTCTTTATATTTTCACAAACCCAGGGGATGTGAGTGAAGTTTACCATGTCCACACTTGAACTCTTTCCAAAATGCCTGCTTATTTACACTGCAGTAAAACATGTTGTTTAATAATAAGGACACGTTTAATTGCACATAAGCACTGACTTTTTTTATGGTCTGTGGTTTGACAGTGTGCAATATCACTCCAATTAGAGACGGCGGAGGAAACAGATACCTGCTGCTCGGCATAGCGGAGGGAAGGAATTTAAAAGTTAACGGCCATGGCAGCAGCTCTGTGAAGCTGTTCTTTGGCAGTGCTCACAATGACAAGGCCAAAACGCTGCTGTTTGGACAGAACAATGTTTACAATGTTTGCCAACCTAGTTGAGTGTGTTTTGGTATGCAAACATTTGATGATAACCACAAGAAAAACTCAAGCTGGGACAAATAGGGCTGTAATTAAAAGGTATTTAGTCATAGAACAGGATAATAGCTGATCAAATGATAAAGTATATAATGGCATATCATAAAACATTCATTCTACATGCATACATTCTAAAGGTTAAAATTGAAAGTGTCTGTTTATAGAGAGAATTAAAGTGGACCTATCATGCTATATTTGAATAATATATTGTAGGGCCATGCCTATACAAAACATGTCTGCGAAGTTTTTTTTTCAAAATACCAAACAGATCATGCATTTTAGCCATGTCTTATTTCGCTCTATTTGCTCTTTTTTAGCCC
>NC_136912.1:83523687-83900177 GCF_949606895.1 Notothenia rossii | reverse complement strand
CCCAATACAGGCAAAGAAAATAATGGTGGCAAAACACCAAAATAGTCACTGTATTGAGACAAATTCAAACAATGCTGCTATTGGGAGAAATTAAATGAATAACCAATACAGGCCCTCAATCTACCAGCTTAATTTCCTGGCTGACAGAAAATCAAAAGCTTCAGGAGAAGGATTGGCATACCCAGCTGCTAACCTTCGAGGATTCAGTCAGTTAACTGAAATGCCAACAAATAAAAGTTCAAATGTCAAGCTAATAGAGATGTTAAAGCCCCAATCTGATATTTTGGGACCAAATAAATGAGAAGTCTATTCAATTGCATGATTAAACAAGAAAATACCAGGCTATTTTCCAGCTGTAAACAAACATTCTTAATGTTAACTCATCTTTAGCGGCGTCAGAAATTATAGTACTTTAGACTTAGTTCCTATTAAGAGTTAATTGAATTACCTATAATTAGTTATATTTAATTTGCATTTAAAAAAGGAAAATAGGTTGTTATCTTGATTGTTCATGCTGGAGCTATCCACGTGTTTGCATTGTGAGTGTGGATTCCTTTAAGCTCTGATGCGACTTGCAGATGTGATGACTCATCGGAAGTGTGGCGGTCCATAGGTTAAAGCCATTTAGCCGGACAGACAGGATGATGGGAAATTACAGAAGCAGTGGTTCCACTGTGCACTAATCACTTCTGCTCCTCTTCTCATCTCCACCATCTATCCTCCCTTCTTCCTCCCACTGTCTCCCTCTCTCTCTGTCGTCTGCAGTCAGATACCGAGTTCTGGGATAAGATGCAGGCCGAGTGGGAAGAGCTGGCTCGGAGGAACTGGCTGACGGAAAACGAGCAGGCACAGATTCCCTCCTCTGTCTCTCCACATGAGAAGGTCACTACCATTACACTGTTACGATCAGCAGCATGTGCAGGAATCTGTCCTGATGACACCGATGTAGAGAGGACTGATCGCCACTGCAGAGTAAAAAATGCCCATCTAGAGCTTAATTGTACTATTAGTTTCCAATCATATTTTATGTGGTATACAGCAAGTTTATTGTACTTTTGAATAAGATGTAAATACACCTGAATCATGCTCAACTCCAAAAGGGAAAAATGATAAGCCATCCCCTCTAATTGCGCCTGAAAGGAGGCGTTCAACAGTTTGGGAAATACACCTAATTATCTCCCTTGCAGAATGTTAGCTGAGAAAATCGTGCCACTCTAAAAAAGCAACTCACAAAAATGTCAAACTGTTCTTTTAAACTTGGTTGTCTGGTTTGGAAACTTCAATATTACCAGACAGTGATCATTTAAAACCAAGCTCAAAACTGAAGGCCGAGGGGTATCCTGTTTGTACAGTGTTATGGTTTACCAGGGAGTTCAACTCCTTAATATTGCTGAGCTTATTTACAATTACTTACTTACAATTTAGTTATGTTTACATTTTTGTTGTACTCTGTGTATAATGACAATAAAAGGCTTTAACTTAACATAACTAAATTGTTAAAAACCAACGTTAAATAGCCTATATTACACCCTGTGTATATATCATTGGTAGACCTAAGAGGGCAGTGCATATAGTTGGGCAGTATAATGTAGTCAGTAAAATCAGCTGAGCGTATAAGGAAATGATACGAGATCAGACCTCTTGGGCTCACTGATTGATCCCCGTGCCGAACTAGTTCTTAAAAGAACGGCTATTTCAAAGTCATTGCGCCCAGAAGCGGTAAACAACACACCACGGTAATCACAGTTTGAAAATGCAAAGTTTAACATTTAAAAAGAACAGACAAACCTGGGGGAGCTCAGCCCAGGTTTGATGTGCAGCAGAAAAGATCAATTGCTGCTGCTGGAGCTTTCCTAAATATACAACTGCACAGGACAGTAGCCCTGGTTTTCATTTGAATATGAAAGAGAGAAAAACTGACAATGTATATGTCCTTATATTTCGTTTTTTGCTTACAGGGTTACTACTTCCACACAGATAATCCTTACAAAGACTTGTCTAACGCATTTGAAGAGGGACAAAAGAAGTCTCGAGAGGGAGACTTGCAAAATGCTGTGCTTATGCTGGAAGGAGCCGTCCTGCAGGACCCTCAAGATTCAGAGGTGAATTCATTCAAAACACACAGACACATGTATTTTGGGATGGGGCACATTTACAGCCTATATGGCCAGTAAAACTGCACTCTCAGTCTTCTCGTTTTTAGTGCAAAGTTTTTGGCTCAATACAACCACAATAACTGGTTCTCATTGATAGAAGCTAGAGGCAGAATGGCTCACGGACCACACAGGCAGTGTGGAGCAGATTTAGGAGGCAGCACCCACAGGCTAGACGCTGATGGCCTGTAGAGGGCAAAGGATGTTTTTTGCTTGATAAAGAGCGGTTATCTGTAGCAAAAATAGTCAACTTGTTCATACTCATGATGAGAATTTCCATTTGCCCAGTGAGCTGAATAATAGCTCATTCCGAAGCTTTTTTCTCCTTTTTGTATTCTCCCCGTTTCTAAAGGAGTGACCTCTTTGCAGGCTGGAAGAGCAAAGCCTTCATACAAAGTACTTTCAGAATCCCCTTGAATATACAGAAATGTGGCAGTTATTCAGAGGGGAGGATTATCCCGCGGTGTATGGAACTAATACGATTCCAAAATTCATCCTAGGGCGCTTAGTGGCTTATTGCCCCACTGTGAAGACCTCTGAATCATTCAGAAATAATTTCGACCCTCATTTTGAAGAGCGGGAACAAAAAAGCATCTACAGAGATTAGCTTTAGAACAGGTTATTAAGTATGCCCTTACACACACAAACAGAGGAGCAATATCTTAATCTCACATTTGGATTTGAGGTTAGTTACATCATTGTCTGCCCTCTTGTGCTGATCAAGGGAAACTCCATTTGCATGTCCCTGCCGAGACACCGCACAAAGATCAACCGCAGTGCCTCTCACACAGTGACATTCAACTTTACTGAGCGTAAACTCAACAACCTTTTGAAGAATTCATCTTTCAGTCAGATAGAAAATCAATCTTCAACTATTTTGAGGATCAGTTAAACATTTAAAGGACACCTATCATGCTATATTTAAATGATATATTGTAGGGCCATACCTATATAAGGTATATTCATACGTTTCTGTTTTCAAAATAGCAAACAGATCATGCATTTTAGCCATGCCTCATTTCGCTCTATTTGCTGTTCGCCCTGTTTCTGCAGGGGTTCTGATTATGTGAACTGCAGCTGACCACGCCCCCCTGCAGGAGAGGGGAGCATGCTCTGATCAAGTCAGAAGAGGGGGAGAAAAATAGATCTCCGTCCTCCGTGTTTTATTATATTATTATATAGAGACGTTATTCATTTGTTTTAAAGCTCAATAAATAACAAAGAAGACCCTTTGACCGGCACATTTTCTAATTTTGTCCTGAAGATTTAAACTTTAACGGACATCTTGACCGGCGAAACTGAAACTCTGCCGCACGGTCCCCTCGTCCTTGGAAGAGGCGGTTGTTTGTCATCTGCTGGTGGACTAACCGGAGAGAATTATAGTGCTTGCCTCGACGGGGAGGGATTGCATTGAATTACAGCAGCGGGAGCAAACGCTTGACTCGGAGAGGGAGAAAAAGAGCCACATCGGAGAATAAACAGAAGGGCAACCATGCACAGGAAGTCTTCTTCGCTGCTTTTGTGGCAGACTACAGCGCCACTTACAGGCCTGGCATATGTACTACATCGTCTCCAGCGCTTTCGAGCAGCAATGACCGGCCGTGGCCCAACCCCACATTCCCCTGATAGGTGGAGAGTTGGCCCAATAGCCGTAGCGCCACCGTCCTGAGGTCAGGACAGTGTTCAAAACTGGATCAGTCTGTATCAGATCCGTTGCAGCCCCTTTTTTTAGAGATTTGGGTATGGAGGAAAATAGAGAGGGTTGTGTTTTCTGACACTTGGTGAGTTCCCTGGAACACCGGGGACACATATTCATGTATAAAATACGTACAAAAGTGCATTTTGCATGATAGGTCCCCTTTAATTAATGGTTAAAATGCCAAACATTTCTTGGTAGTAACTTCTCAAGGGATATTTCCGGATTCTCTCTATGTTTTACATTATAGTAAATTATATATATTTGGTGGTTTTGCACTTGGTAGACAAAACAAGAAATCTGAAGGTGTCACTTTGGGTTCTCGAAAACTGGGTTTTAAGTCTTCAATATATTGTTTTGTCCAACCAAGAGTCCAAAACCCAAATGAGTCTTCACCTAAACTGTCAACTACATTTCTTAGAGAGATAAAGCAGCATGTCAGTAAGTCATCTCTGATAACTTCATTCAGTGACTGACACATTGCTTTTTATTTCTCAGATGACTTAATGGTTACCTGAGTGTTTCTAAGGACAACGCTCTAAGCTAAATGTTATCATAATTGTATGCAGCCTTGTTGACCTTATTAAAGGTGGGGTAGGGAATTTTGGAGAAACCAGCTCGAGTGCGCTAGAATTTGAAAATACACAACCGGAAAAAATCTGCCTCGTCCCTACAGAGCCCCTCCTCCAACACAGATGAACGCGCACATGACCAATGAAGGCACGAGATAAGTTTGTGCACAGATGGAAGGCTGACAGGCAAGTAGGCCATCCAGTTATTTTAGCCGGGCCGGTGAAATGATTGGTCGTGCTTTTTACAGCGCCACGGCTTCCACAGATGATATTTTCTTATGGATTTGTTGTCAAAGCACTTCAGATATTCATTGCTATCGGGGTGCTAAGAGCATTCCATGGAATATAACAAAAAGTGTATCTGAAGCCGGTTTCTCAAACTTACCTACCCCACCTTTAAGGTTTAAAATGTGGTGAAGTTCTGAAAGTTTAAATGCACTGTAGCTCCTCTGTGTTGATGTGTCGGAAAGACTTGCATCCCTCACTCTGTTCTAGACGAACACTCAAAGTGCCAGACAGCAGCATCAGAGCCACTGTAACTGTGATTCAGACCCATGAGAATACCGTCTTCGGAGCCCAGGTTTCCATATTGCTGTTTACTTTTACCTGTCTTTGTTCCCCTGTAGGCTTGGCAAGTGCTGGGTACCACACAGGCAGAAAATGAGAATGAGCAATCAGCGATCGTCTCTCTCCAAAGGTAAGGAGAAACAACTGCATCAAATTCCCATTTCAAATCCAAAAAATGCTCTCAGACTTAGCAGAGCAGTCAGCTTTTATTGGTGAAGAAACCAGATGTTTGCACAAGTAGGAACATTTGCCTGAGAGGTTTAAATGAGCTTACTAGCAGAAGTCTAATCAGCAATAAATTATATTTATAGTCCCGAGAAAAACGGCATCACCATTGAACAATTTCTTTCACTGTATTACTTAACCAACCGGTAATTGGAAGGAAACAATTTTATTCTTAAAATAGAGACACCCCACATGGATGGTGATTGCAGAGAGCCACTGTATGAGTCTACGATGGGAGGTGGCCCACTTTTATTCATAACACTGCTGAAGCCAGAAATGGCAGCAATCTGAGAGTGTGAACACTGACAAGAAAACTGAAAACACAAGAGAAAAGGAGAAAAACAGTTACATATTGAAGTGCAACATATATGGTCCATTCCCCTACATATACATATAGTAATGAAGTTGATTTAAAAAGGGATTACAAAAAATGTTTGTCCCTGCAAGAGTCTCACTTAATCCAAAAGATTCTCAGATAGTTTGCATGGTGTACATTTGAGTTTGTTCGTTATGTAATAGCTCCATCTGTGAGGGGACTGTTTGGGTACGGAGTGAGATTAGATGTTTAACTGGCATTAGTCCTGTTGTTGCTACACTGGCAACACTTCACTTGGCCAGCACTGTGTTATCCTGCTCTATTCAGCTTTTTTTACACTAAATATTGTCACAGAGAAGAATAAAAATATGCTGAAAATGAAAATGTTGCTTGGCTTTCGTCTAGTTTTTGTTATTTGATGCTTCACTTTTGATGCTAAAAAAGATGTGAGCTTTGTCTCCACAGCTTTGGACAAACAAATGTGACTGAGGTGTGGTTATTTTCTGTTATTTATAGGAGCCAGTACATTCTGTACACAAACAAATCAGCCTGGATAACATTGTTGTCTTGTCACTCTTGGCTTGAGAAAAGATGGAATAATTGAATTAATCCTTACAATTTTATAATAAAAACACATCCTTGAAAGTGTACGGTGGATTTTAGTGTCCTTAACTAAAGTTTATGTAATCTTCACTAACAGCAAATCACAGTGGGGGGCAGAAATAATTTGGTTTGACTGAGATTATGAGGGTTTGAAGGAAGTTGGCACATCAGCTGTAGCAAATCTGTCTTCAAATTATCTTGATGAAAGCTAAATCTTGTTTTTGGCTTCTCCTCCAGTTTCTTAACTAATCCTAGAGTTGTTTATCCGACAAAATTACTGCTCTTCTCCCTCCTCTTTTTAATTACAGAAATCATTATAGACTTTAGTCGAGTCAAAATTATATAATATATGATATCACTTTTGCACCTGCTACAAACACACTTTCCATCTCTAGCTCTGGAACAATCACAAGGCGCATTTTTTTCAAATGCAAAATCTATGCAAATCATCCAACCCCAATGCTGAGAGCAGAATGCAAACTGTCCTCTGCTGGAGAGATGCAGCTCATTCCTCATGACCCAGAAATCATTAGCCTCCGCCTGATGTTCCCTTGCTGTGGCCTGTCCCAATTAATGCCTGTCAAATCTAGATATTCCTTTGAAGTGTACACCTTACAGCGTCTCTTCTCTCCCATGTCTTGTCTCCATCCAGGTGTTTGGAGCTCCACCCTAACAACCTCACAGCCCTCATGGCTCTGGCAGTGAGCCTGACCAACACTGGTATGCGCAACGAGGCCTGTGAGACTCTGCTCCGCTGGCTGCAGCACAGCCCGAAGTACAAGCACCTGCTGAAGTCCAAGACACACCTGATGGGATCCCCTAACTCCTCACGCAAGGTGTCCACTGCCAACAACGTGGGAAAACACGAAAGGTGGAGTATTTCAAGTGAATAGGTAGAGAGTTTCACAATTCTTTAGACCTGATGAGAACAAAAAATGTAGCATTTAGCTGTAAAATAAATTGTTCTTCCAACACAGAGGACAATAAACTTAACCCAAAAAAAAGAAAAACTGAGGTCCTTCTCAATAAACTTTGCATTTGTCCTTGCTCCTATTTTCTCTTGCTTCCTCTTTTCGTCACTTTATCTCTCCTTTACCCTCTTGTCAATCTCCGTCTTGTTTTCTTACTCAAATAAAAGTTGACATACAGAATGTCTTCGATCTCATCATAGTTTTGCGATCTTAAGAGCGCTCACTCAGAAGCCTTAAGTCACATGAATCCTTTGGTGTGTGTGTGCGTGTGCGTGTGCGTGTGCGTGTGTGCGTGTGCGTGTGTGCGTGTGTGTGTGTGTGTGTGTGTGTGTGTGTGTGTGTCCACAGCTCCCTACAATCTGAGGCCAAAGAGCTCTTCCTGGAAGCAGTTCAGCAAAACTCTGAAAGCATCGACCCAGATTTGCAGACGGGCCTCGGGGTGCTCTACAACGTTAGCGGAGAGTTCAAGAAAGCTGTGGATGCCTTCAACACAGCGCTGTCAGTGCGGCCTGAGGTAGGACACACACGCAACTACACACACACGCACAGATTGGAGTGGAAAAGTATTTGTACAAACACATGTCACAGGAATGGATGCTCTGCATAATTTTATTGGAAAATTCTAGCCTCAGTGGAACAAAAAGAAGCAATTTTTTTAAATGATCATTTTTCACCATTTTGTTAAATTGAGGAAGAATACACATAAAGTACAACGTAAGAAGATACAAAATAAAAAATGAAATCCTTAAGAGGTTCAGTTCAAAACAAACACTACTAAGCTAGTGGTATCCTGCCATGCTGCCATTCAGTTCGGGGTCACACTGGCAGAGATGTGAACACCACCTGACCAGCTGACTGTAGGCTGTGGTTGGTGAACACATGGAAAGCACTGGGTTCCCTGCAGAGACATGTCTGACAGCTGGTTGACTCCAGCTGGCGCTAAGCGGTGCCAATGGTGTAAACTCTGCACCTTTCATGAAGAACTATTTATGGATGATCAGTGGCTTATTCGAATATTCTAGTACATCTCATACTTCCAGTATTCTCTCACAGCCAATACTTCTTATTTTTCGCCTGATAAAACTCAAAGAACAGTGATTTGTATATCCTGACTGATGGCTGCTCATAGGAAGTTACGTTACAAGGTGTCATGAAACATTTCCGAGTACCACAAAATTATTAAACTGAGTGTTATGCTTACTGTATAACAATTAAAGGAATACAAATAAACTCACAAAAGCTTTTTTGGTATTTAATGGCATACTTCTGTACTGTATGCATTATTGTATATAAATATAAACCCAGCATGACAATCCGTATTTGATCATCTTGGAGGGTCAACGTGCAACCTGATTTCATTTACTAAGATAATATGGCTGTGGCATTTTGTTTAACTCTGTAGTGAAAGCACTAAAATATGTGCAATAATAATAAAATTCATAATATTGGATACAACCCACGGTTTTGGCCACTGAGAAACAATTTAAGATCTACTATAAAGCACACACACAAACTCACACACACAAAAAAACATGACCTGTCACACACCAGATGTTCCAATGCAAACTCATACAGCAGACATGAATCATGTGCACATATTCTTAGAGCCACAAATATCAAAGGAGACCTCATGCAAACAGACGCAGTGAAGCACATCAAACTGTCACAGCAATAGGTGAAGCAAGGAGCAGCTAAATCTGGCCTTGTGAACTCTTGACTGGCACACATAGGCTCTGTGAGAAGAGCAATATATAGAGCACACACACACAAACTAAAAACAGACTGACGCATGATTCATACAACAAAAAACATCATAAACACACTCACACACTTACAGGCACAAACATTTCCCCCATCTCTGCATCTCCTTCATGCAAATCAGTCTCTGTCCTCCCAGCTCTGTCCCAGGCCGGTAAGAACATTACTCACTGTTAAATCCAACCTCACACATTTGACTTGGTAATATCTTCTCCCCTGCTGGAATAAATAGCTCTGAACACAAAGGCAGATAATTATATCCCGCTGCTAGGCTTAGCCAAAGATGAAGGACCCCTATACTGTAGCAGAACATGACCTCTGGGTGTGCTGTCTACCTGCAGGTGTTAAACGACGGCAAGGACACATTATGATGTAACTCACCTATCCTCAAAATACCCTTGTTAGGTGACTTCAAAGCAGGAAGCTGCATAATTCTCCAAACAGTTCCCTGTTGTGTGTGCATAACAAGTTAAGCATAAAAACAGTTTCTAACACTGATGTGTCATGCTGTCCAGTGTTTCCCCTAGGTTTACTGTTTTGGGGGGTGCTGCCTGAGCGGGTGGGGGGGGTTGGCATTGGGATGGATATAGATTAGTTGCAATTTGGTGCTATATAAAAAAAATACAAAATAATACACAAACAAAAAGAAATTATTATTATTTTTATTTTTTTAAACACCTGGAATTTCTGGCGGGGCGCGGGGCTCCGTTGGCGGGGCGCAGCGCCCCTCCAAGACAATGGTAGGGGAAACACTGCGGTCATCTCATATACAAGGCTGAGCGTTAGCAGATTATTCAGCTCTATTTCACTCTTGCTTTTGTGTTAAATCAACTGTCATCAGTTTGATCAGGACTATTGGAGGGGGAAAGCGGGGAAAACATAAGGAAGTATCCCATGTGTGCTTGCGTCAGCATTGTGGTTGTGTTCCAGAAGCTTCCATAAATATATACATATTAAGGACATTCATTTTAGGTCATTTTAGGTTTTGGTCATTTTTATGTATTTGACTATCATCATCAGACAACCTCGGACGTCTGGAAGTTAAGTTAAGAGAAGAAAAAGATGGGAAGATTGTAGACCTCCAATGAACACTGAAGGAATTGTAACCGGAACAAGCTGAATGCAATGACTGCAGAGGTGTTGAAGACAAGAACTCCCATGATTCCACCTCACAACACCAACAAACTCTGTCTTTTGTAACAATTGTATCCTAGTTGCAGAAATGTACTTTTCTTACTTATGTAATAAAATAACTGAAGAGGTGTTGCTGAAGAGTTTATAAGTCAAGTCATCTCAAAACAAATCTTTCATCTTCACCCTCTGACATTGCTTATCCATCAACCAACCCCACCACTCACCTTTCATCCAGGACTACTTGTTATGGAATCGCCTGGGGGCCACGCTGGCAAACGGGGACCGGAGCGAGGAGGCGGTGGAGGCTTACACGAGGGCCCTAGAGCTGCAGCCGGGGTTTATCAGGTCCCGCTACAACCTGGGAATCAGCTGTATTAACCTGGGGGCACATCGGTGAGTGACCTGGGACTATGAGAGAGTGGGACAAAGCTCCTACCTTTTTTTGATGCAGTGAAGGTAGACGGTAACACCTATGATGAAAAGTGAAAATGGTACTTCCAGCTACTTAAGACAATCTATGGCTGAATAATTCATCAGAATTTCATTGTGATTGCATAATGGATTAGTGCAATATCCAAATCGCAGGTGGTGTAATATTTTACTAGGAAAATATGTTTTAAAATACCATCCTGAAGTAAGTATGGGTACACACATAATCATTTTATATATATTTTCAAATGACAATGTGAAAAATTATGCCAAAAATGATTATCCCCTCCAGAGCATAAAGGTTAACCATACGTTATTGCAATACATGTTTATCTTTGCTAATCTTTCAGTCAATCAAGTGAAACGAAATGAATAAATATAAATTCAGTAATCCACCTGTTATGCAGCAGAGCTTTCAGTACGTTTTCACATTAGGGCTACAGATATCGATTAACCTTCCTGATTGACAATAGCAGACAATATATTGAATTTATATCTAGTGTTCTAAGGAGCAGATGACAATCAGCAAGCTTAGTGTAACAGCTTTTTCTTTCAGTTATATTTCTAGTAATATAGGCTTGGCTGGTTTTAAAATATTGAGGAGAAAAGTACATTTTCTGAGTGACTGCCAAGCCTGTTGACTTTACTTTACTTTTAAAGTCAATATAACATAAACACAATTGTGTAAATGGACAAAAATATTTAACAGAGGCAAACAAAACAGTCCATAGCACATAATCCGAACATGAGTATTCATCATATATCACAACTACCTTCCTTTAAACAAAAATATCAGAGCCTCATAATGCACAGGAGACAACACCTAAAAGAAAACAAGCATCCTAAAACAAATACTAAACATGCAGTACGAACAAAGCAGCAGATATGATGAAGCCAACAGAGTCCAATGTCCCAGCAGTAAAACTAGGACACCCACTACGCAAAAAATATCATTAAGCATGTTAGTGCAACAAACAGCAAATAGCCTACTTACAGAAAGCAGAGACCCTCCTCATCTCAGGGGAGACTAATTCATCCTTTTGAAAGAGTTGTTTTCACCCTGGAGGCGGCAAAGAGGAGAAAACAACCTTCAGGGTGGAAGAGTGGGATAAGGATAACAACTGGATTAACTAACTTTCGAGAAACCGGTGTCTCTTTTGGGACACAAACAGGATTATTCCTTCATAAACTTTCCGGAAGCGACACAACAGGGTTAGCCGGTGAGCTAGCTTTGAAAATATATAAGGTAGCACTGTCAGTAGCATTTAGTAGCTTATTATGACGTTATCTAATTAAATAACAGCAAGTCAAAATAATCAGCTCTGTTGGTTCAATTTCTGACAACAACATTAAACCAGAGGAGTCCGTTTCATTCCAAACATGTAGCCATTACCTTCATCAATCACGTACGTGTGTAACAACTGCCAGTCATTTAGTCAAAGATATGAGTGGAGCAAACGATGGGTGGAGTACCAAAAGCTTAAATAATCAGTTGCAGGTTTCCACTTCAGGCCAGGTAGGTAACTGCATGGGGCTTCAAACTAAAAGTGCCCCAAACGAAGTGTTGTTTAAATGTAAAAAACATATTTTACTCATTGTTAACATTACAGCCTTAAAAACACTTTGCATCAAACTTTATAGAGTGGCATTTGTTTATTTATTTTGTTATGATGAATAATAAAATCGCAATTCTAGCTCCATTAAAGGTGGGGTAGGTAAGTTTGAGAAACCGGCTCGAGAAACACTTTTTGTTATATTCCATGGAATGCTTTTAACATCCCGATAGCAATGAATATCTGAAGTGTTTTGACAAAAAATCCATAAAAATCATCTGTGGAAGCCGTGAAGCTGTAAAAAGCACGACCGATCATTTTAGACGGCCCGGCTAAAATAACTGGATGGCCTACCTGCCTGTCAGCCTTCCATCTGTGCACAAACTTATCTCGTGCCCTCATTGGTCATGTGCGCATTCGTGTGTGTTGGAGGAGGGGCTCTGTAAGGAAGTGGCCGATTTTATCTGGCTGTGTATTTTCAAATTCTAGCGCACTCGAGCTGGTTTCTCCAAAATTACCTACCCCACCTTTAATATCCATGTATGAAATGTTACATTCATACAATGCATCGAAAAAACACCTTTTTGCTTACCAGTGGTACCTATCCACACCCTGGATAGGTCTGCCTTAATCCCAATATTGAACCCAATATAATTTATGTATTTCATTTAATTGGAAAAATTGAATAGCTACAGGCCTTTCTACAAATATTCATTTAGTATCATTCTGTCCAAACACTAAAAACATGACACAGGTGTAATTTGTCTCCTGCTAATGGATTCAATGTTGGTGTTACCTGAATGGTTGAAGATATCCAATCTTTAAGTGACATCTTCCATTTGGGTGTGCAGGGCCTGAGCAGGATTAACCTTTTTAAAGTTTCCACAGCATAAACAGCATGCTCTAAACAAAACTGATCCTTAGTATTGTTGATTCCCCAGAGAGGCGGCCAGAAACTTCCTGACGGCTTTGAGCCTTCAGAGGAAAAGTCGGAGTCGCCAGCAGTCCCACCAGGTGATGTCTGGAAACATCTGGGCTGCTCTGAGGATAGCTTTATCCATGATGGACCAGCCCGAACTCTTCCAGGCTGCGAATATTGGTGACCTGGATCTTCTCATGCGGGCCTTCAACCTTGACATTTGAGGAATGGGAAGTAGTGACAATAGCATCTCCTCCTTCACTTATTAGCCAAAAGCCCAAAGTGCACACGTCAGATATTGGATCTGTATTAGTGAGCGTGGTTTTTATGCACGTCGAAACTAACTGCAGTCGTCAAAGTTGTCAATTGTTTTGCCCAAGTTCTTCGAGAGCAGTTCTGCGGACAGGTTCTTTCAAGAGCTTGAAGTGACTGCTTTGTGGTGGATTTGCACTGCAATTTGTGATTTCCCTGAAGAGCACAAGGACGGGCCAAGATTGTAAGAGCAATGCCTTAGAGAACACATCAATTAAAACCGAGTCATCCAGTGGAACAGAGCTGAGCCAGGAGAGGCAGACAGACATTTTGAGAAGCTCACACAACCCTCACACGTGTTTGCAGAGAAATGTGGAGGTTTTGAGAAAAGAAAAAAAAAGGTTTTGTTATCCAATTACTTTCAAAGACTCAAGTCTGTCTCAGCCTACTGAAGTATGGATGTAGTGAGCAAGTGATAAAGGCTGCACCGTCTGACCTGGAGCTACACATTCTGTTCCTGGCTTGTTTTCATCCTCTTTCAATGGAGAATAATGATACTGCATGAATAAGCATTTTCATAAATGGATTCCTTGTTCAAAATCAACATACCTTTAGAAGTTTTCCCTTTGCAATTTAGACTGATTCCAGATAACAACTTCCTCAACCCAAGTGAGGATGTCAAGCCTTACTCAAATGCATGCGAACAACAATATTTATTATATACTATTTTTATGGCAACACAAAAAGAGAAGCCATTTTAGACTGGTTTTAATTCCTTTAAATAACTGCCATCGTATGCACTTGAAACCTTTATGAGCCATTTATTTTCGCTCGGTTGTATTTTTTGTGTTTGATTTGGCTCCTAGCTTCTCTTTGTTCCCTTTAAGCTGACTAGTTAGAGAAATATTAACAAACCCAGGGCAACATTGGTCTGTAAAACCTCCCCTTTCAAAAAATGTCATATGAACAAATGTGTCTTAAAATATCTCTTTAATCTTCTGGTATTGCTTAAGTAGCCCTCACATGAGATGCATCCCATTTGATTTAATAATACTGTACTATATATAATTAAATAACATGTAGTTGATGTGAAGCTGCAAGCTAAGAGCTTTGTATGCTTTGGGTATTTCATACTGTGCCTCCACAGGCAGTGAAGCCCATACATTGAATTTGTCTGCCTCAGCCTTCATGCATGATATAAATATTTACGTCAGCTCTGGTAGAATGCCTCGCATATTTAAAATGCTATTTGTTTTAGCATCTGCAAACTTCATTTCCCATGAAAACATTAAAGTGGACCTATCATGCTATATTTGAATAATATAGTGTAGGACCATACCTATATAAGGCATATTTATACTTTTTATTTTTCAAAATACCAAACAGATCATGCATTTTAGCCATTCCTCATTTCGCTCAATTTAACACTGTCTTTGCATGGGCTGATTCTGTGAGAACAGCACCATCTACAGGCCTGGCATATGTACTACAGCATCTCCAGCGCTTTCGAACGGCAATGTCCGTGGCTGTCTCCTCCTGATTGGTGGAGTTGGCCCAATAGCTGTAGAGTCACTTCTGTGACCTCACAGAAGTGTTCAAATCTGGATCAGTCTGTATCAGATCCGTTGCAGCCCCTTTTTAAGAGATTTGGGTATGGAGGAAAATAGAGAGGGTTGTGTTTTCTGACACTTGGTGAGTTCCCTGGAACACCGGGGACACATATTCACGTATAAAAGACGTACAAAAGTGCATTTTGCATGATAGGTCACCTTTAAGTTGTCGTTCATCCACACAGCACTTATTGAGCCAGATCATTTCTCTGCACCATCACAGAAGCTAAGCATTTAAACATGTTCGTTATGGTTTCTCTAGCATCACTGTTGCTAGTTTCAAAAGTCTGTGAGGTGAACGTCACATCCCTGGCCGGGCATCAGAGTAAATGATAGTTAATCTGCTTTTCTGCATAACTCAGCATATTGGTGTTTAACAGGCTTGTCAACAGGGCGTGCTAGAGAAAGGGTTTTATTCTCAGATCCTATGCAATAGGTCATGTTTTATGTTGCCATTCTGTATTGTCATTGTGTAGCTGTCTGCCTCGATGAACCAAAAGGAAGTGGCGATTCTGTGCTTTTAAAGAACGCTATCGGGGGAAACCAGAGACCTGGGAGCGATTCATCTTCCTAACTGTACAGCTTTGATGTCATGGTCTGTATGAGAAACCGTGTTTCATTAGGGAGCTTATGGAGAAAAAAAAAAGTTTCCTTTTTCAAGAGAGAAACATGGTAAGTGATTTAGACAGAACCGAAACACACAAACAGCATCGACCCAAAATGAAGCCGTCATGTTTTATAACTCCGCACCCGTCAACTCACTGACGTACATCAAGCTTTGCTATCTGATGTTTTATTACGGAAGCGAAAATATATTTTTCTTTGAAGCTCATCTTAAATCTGCTTTAAGGAGAAAACTCTTTAAGTGCAATAATGACATTTATGTGTGCGCTCATTCATTGAAACAGATTATTTGCTGCCATCAGATTCTTAAAAGAAATGTTGGCAGTGAATCTCTGTGGCCGACCACATGATGTTTAATAGATCAAGGAGGCAGCGCAGCCCAGTGAGACGCAGCACATATGCCACTAACAATCTGTATCGGGGGGGGGACTGCAAAATGGAAAGGGAAATGAGGCCAAAGCAGCAGGGCTCGCCCAAATGTATTCAATTATGATCAAATAATAGGCAGTGTATGTTTTTTACATGGGAAATACTGTAGTATGGGAGTCCAGCACTATCCTATTGAATATTTCCTTTTCATTAAATTACTTAAATTATTTTTGGTACGCTATCAGTATGGCTTTCTAAATGGAACTGTTGGTCTGTTCAGACTTAAATGTCTGGTTTGATGGATTGCTGTGACATTCATGTTCGGCAGACTCCTTTTGACCTTCGTGATCCCCTGACTTTAAAAAAAAATCATTCATCGACATCAGTTCAAATACTTCATCCATCTAATACTTTTGATTTACTTTCACCTTTTACATTCATGACCAATTATCTGCCATACTTCAAACAGTCTCATTAGCCTCAGCTGCACTTTCTGATTACGCTAAATAGCAACTGTGCATACCCAAAAACTAAGATAGTGGCTTTGATATGAAGTATGAATGCCAACCTTACCTTACATGATAGCTTTTACATTGTGAGCAGTCTTGCATCTATTTTAAAGCTACATTAAGCTAATTTAGGGCTCCCACTGTACATCTGAGTCAGCCAAGTGTTTTTCCTTCTGTTGACATCCACCTGTCTCTTATGGTGGACGTGCTAACAGTGCAGGCTGGAAGCACACTGACCAGCAATGTGAGCATGCCCACATCTTTGTTTATTTAGTATCAAATCAGAGTCTCAGCATCTAAAGTTTTCATAAACTATAAAATCATGGGAGGTACTGTATTCTTAAGTTTAAATTCAACACAAGGCAAAGTGCTTTACAAAAATGAAAGACATTAACGGCATCCCTCCATTTTTAAATATGAGCACGTAATCTTTCTCTGGTCCTCACAGCTTTCTTTTGTGTCAGCAGTGATCTATAGAAACTCATAAACATGATGTCTGTTAAGTTGTGCTTTCTAAATCAACTCTAGTTTTCTTATGGGGTTGTAGGCCTCTGTTTTCTGCATTTCAAGATACTGTAGTTGTGTTAAAAATGAGAAATGTATTTTTTTAAAGAAACTTTAAATTGCAAGCTTGAAACCTAAACTTCTGTGTACATAATACTGCAGCGCATTGAGATAGGATGCCTGGTGACCGTTTCCTTTTTGTAGAACCTACCTATTGTACCTTCTCAGGTGAACTGGCCTAGCATAACGCATGCTCTGAGGAACAGATCCAAGTTGATCGCATGCTAGATCCTTTCTATGAACTGCTTCGAATGCTATTTTCATTGGTATGCATGAAATACATGGATGTGCTTGCTTCCCCTCCCACTAACGTAGGAAAATATATCATAAGGTTTCCTTGCAATATTTCTACAATGCACTTTTTAAATCTGCAACCTTGACAAAAAGTGATGTATATATTCAGTATATATTCTATACAAGAGGCTTTTTCCTGCATAGAATGCGTGAGTGTGCACGGCTCAAGAAGAGTAACAAACTTAATATTTACTGAACATGATGATTCTTGAGCTTGAATATTGGTACATTGCTACCACTCACTTGTCATAGTTATATTCTGTACAATTTTTTTAAAAGTGGCTTCTACAAGTTACAAATGTACTGGTAACACTTTGAATGACCCCAGCCAACAGAGTTTTGTGTCTGTTCTTATCTGCTTTTATGTAATACATTTATATTTATATATTAGGAAATACCTTGTGAAATTCATTCAAAAAAGATCCTTAATGAATACAGTGTATGACCAAAAACTCATCTTATTACGCATTTTCACAAGAACTGAGAGTAGGTCACATTTTGTTCAGTTATGTGTCTGTTTCACTTGAAGCCACCGCCAATCAAATGACATGATGTATTACTTCAACTCCCTACAGTAGGAAAGAAGGAAATATGTAAGTCTTTTGCAAATTAAATAATACTTTTATTTACCTTTTATTTTTTGAAGACCTGCAGAAACTCATCAATGTTGAACACTTTTCCAGATAAATAAAGCATTTCCTTTTGCTTTGTAAGTGTGGTAAAAATGTGTCAGTCTTCTGGAAAAATAGGCTTTGAAAGCATTTAGAAAATGATGTAATGGTTGGGGTTTCTAAAGGTTATCAGTACATTTCCTGTATTGTCTTTCCTCACTCCTTTAACTCAACATATGTACAAAGGCAGTTTGTTCTAGTTCATTTCTTGATGCATCAAATCAAATGATATTTTAATGAATGCACATAGAAATGATATACTTTATATACAGTATGGATTACTTATTGAAACACCTACTATAATGCATATTACTATCCCGGTATAATCACAAGAAAGCATTAGCACCTTTGAAACCTACAATATGAAAGTCAACTTTTAAAATAAACTGTTGTTATATATTCTATGTTCACGTGTCTTTATTTTCTCACTGAAAACTCTGGGATTGGAGTTTCTTGATCATTGTTACGGAGGCAAAGTCTCAACAAAAGTGTAGTTTATTAAATTATCCAAACATCGTAGGTAAACAGTGCCACTGAGAATACTGTGATGGCTCTATTCACATACAACTAAGCCACATTTGGATGAAAGCATACATTACAAAAGTCAACTTAAAATAATCCCATCAGGAAATCTATGTAATGAAAACTACAAAATTGGCACAAACTTGTTTGCAAAAAGGCAACAGAGTGAAACAAATGAGGAACCTTTTTTGACATTTAGTTAAATGAAAAAATGAGAATACAACCCACAAAAGTACAATTGTCCAATCCAAATGACTAAATGTCAAAGTCTAGTGCACATGCTGACAGTGAAAAAGCCTTTTTGTTAAAAATGGAACCGTTTTAACAACATAGGAAAACAAATGGAAACAGACCAAGCTGGAGGGAAAGCTGAAACAAAAACTAAAAAAATACAAAGACAAAGAAAATAAATTGCACAGAATACCTGTAGACGTTTTTGTGACTGTACTTCATACAGCAAGATTATTATCCAATGATCAAGAGCAGAGTCACGGATTCCAGAGCAGGGTGTGACACAACACATTTTGGTTTTTGAAAACAAAAACAAATAATTCTTAGAAGAACAACGGCAGAAACAAAAGACTTGCAGAGAGAACTATTACAATTCCCTGCTACAACTATCTGATGAAAATGAGAGGTTGAGATAGAATACAACTCAATTCCAGAGAAATCTAGGCACTGTGTTTTTAAAAAGGGAAGTACTGCCAAAATATGGATTTATTCATAAAATGTTATCTGAAAGTGATCAGTTATCAAGGAAATACTGCAATGACTGGTCATAGAAAGCATTAACTTAGATTGTTGAAAGACATTTTGAACACTATATTAATATCACCTAGCTATTTTCCACAGTTTCGATGTTCATGAGATATGCAGTTAAAATGACATTTGGAAATGTCTTTTCATTGTCAAATAATTGCCGTCTTCTTGGATATGAGAGATAATGACAATTAAAAATAGAAATATCTAAAAGACATCAACACAATAATGTCACATTCGAGAAGTCTATTTTAAAGCAGAACTCCCCTTTAAAATATCGACCCAAAATGCAGCCATTGGATAAACAGCATTCGATGGCTGCTCAATTCAATTCACTGCATGCAAGCTCACCAAACTGGATTTGTCCCATGAGACAAAATACCAACACTGCCTTTTTGAGATGCAACAGATGAAACCAGATTCAGTCAGAGGCTGCCTTTGGCAAATAATCACATCATATCTACGTTTGTCCGGCACTGAGTATAAAAATGAGATGAGCATCGTGTCAGTAGATAATCCAGCATGAGGTTATTTGTAGAGACCAAACGGTTGAGTTTCAGCTGAACAGGAGGTTTTGGTTGCAGTGAGCACCATCGAGTCATACATTCAGCACCGCAGCACATCTGTACCGCACGGCTTTGGGTGGTTTCAAGAGCCGATTTGGTTGTAGTTGCATAATTAAGTCAATCAGCCAATCATTTGAAAAGTGGCAAAAGGTGAACAAAACATTCATTTAAACGTTTGTGTCAGTGATAACGGAATAAACTGGCGCAGGTGAGATTAAAAGTTTTCTAACATCCTTGTAATTTGGGCAAACTAATAAATGACGTTTCAATCACTCTTGATTTGATATAGATCTTAGAAAAAGGACAGCATTGCAGAACTGAAGTTTAAATTGGAGTTATCACATTCAATTGCTTTTAGCTAATTTAACTTGTTTTCATTAAACAGTGCTTTCAGTTCTTAGCCAGTTTACCTTGAAATGTTTCTCATTAAAATAGAAAAACTTGCATGTAATCTCTCAGTAGAGCTCGAGACAGGTTTGAGCCATTATTTAACCACTCATACTGTATGGCTACAGTCTAGTTGACACTTGAGCACAACCGTCTCAGTGCTCTACAGTACGAACATTCACTGTGTTTGTAACTTCTTTCAGTATCCAACCAAAAGATTTGAATTCTTGAAATGTCCTTTCAATTTCCTAGGGATGAAAGGCATTACAAAATGCAAAGCACCAGCAGCAGAATTTCTTGTTTCTTGTTGCCGTTTCAGAGAATTTCAGGGCTGGCAGTGAAGCCATTTCAATATACATTTATAAAATGTACCACTTTGAAAATACTGGCACTGTAGCTAAAGGCATAGAGGAGGAACAATGGTATTTGACATGTGACATTATTTTGTGTAGAGAAGTGGACATTGCACACATCCCTCTGCTCCTACACTGTCAAGAAAATGTATTTTCTTTAACATATACACTGAATATATACATTTAAAGCATAACAAAACACAAATGCACAAAAAGCACATTGCTTTCCCTTTCTGAGCGGGGTTCCTGGTTGCTCCGGCACGACGTCACGGTAAGGCGAGCAGCTGGTCTGAGAGGTTATTTCCATCGTTTTCACTGCAGCTGTTATTAAAGTTGTCTGCCAGTCTTCGGGGCGGAAAGACTGCGGTTCTCTAAAAGGTTGCATGGTGGAGGGGGTTAGGGGGGGACGGTATCTTTAGTTTAACTGCTTGACAGTCGATGGTAAAAGTAGATGTAGCCCAAGTCTTTTGGAGGCCTTTCTGACAAACACACTTTGTGGTCGTTGTAGATCACCCACCTTCAGGAAGAAAGAACATTTGTGGAGTGAGAAAAAGCTTTTAAAGTGTCACATCTCTCAAAGCTAGGAGGATAGAGGAATGTGTCAATTTACAATTTCCTTTCATTAAAAGAAATACAGTGTACCTGTGTTTTGGAATAATTCATGTTCTACTTCTGGTGGGCATTAAGTTAATAATAAAACTGGTAATGATAATTGAATTTCTTGAAAAAATGTATTTCCTGAGATGGAAACACATTAAGGCAATTCAAATCAGACATTTGAATGAGTATAACTGGAAAGTCCCTCATAGTGATCTACAAAGTGCTGTCAGTTTCTCTACCACTGTTTATTTTATGAATATAAAGTAGAGAAAAATGTGTTTGACCCACCTTCCTTCCTTCTTGATGTGACAAACATAATGTCCGGACATTGTGGACGCTCCCATGTGACTGATGAAAGCAAAGAGCTCATAACCTGGAAAGAGAAACAGAAAAAGAAGAATTTTCTGTTTAATTAGAAAATACAAAAGTCTTTTAAATACAAACTGTACGCAACCACTTTATATAAAAAGCTTCAGTAGAAGGACATGTAAACACCAGGTATCATCAGGTTTCAAGACGCTGTTGCTGATGACAATGCCTTCATTGGCAGCATAAGAATGATCAAAAAGTTCAAACATTCAGGTATATTTATAATGATATAAATGATTTGTTTTTGTAGATTTTCCAGAATAGGGTGTGTTATTCCTTTGTTTCTGTTGCACGAGCATCCTGTAAGGAAAGTTCACAAAGTGCTCGATTTAAAGTGAAACAAATTAATAAACAATGATCAAAATGGGACAGCGTGTCGTCATTAACAAAAAAACGATTATAATTCTCACTACCAATTTTTGGTGTTAGTTATTAAAACACCATTGGTATGCTAGTTTGTAGATGCATTATAACATTGAACACATTTTCTTTAGCGTGAACAATATTTGTGTGCCTTCAGTCTGGCAGATGATCTCAGTGCCATGCAGCACTACAATACACGTTGTGTCAGAATCCACATTAATTAGAGCTAATGGAAAACTGGCCAGTTATAAAACACCCAGGTGAAATTAAAAGTCAAGAGGTCGAACACGCCCTCTGACACTTTTTATGGACCCTGACGCCATTTTAATTTCATTGTAACGCAGGTCTTTGTCTTGTAAGTGAATATGCTAAATGCTGACTAAATGGATGACTGTCCCAAATACCAAGCAAACTATACAACTCTTCTTCTTCCTTCTATATAACTATTTTAATTCTACACCAACATAGTAAGCTTAAAATTAACCTCTGACATTGATGTGCCTTTAGATAAGAATCAATAACAAATCAAGTCAAGACAAAGTCACTCACGTCCCGGTCCGTCTTTGACCCGGGGGCCCGCCGCCTCTCGGTCCGGGGACATCGTGGAGTTGCTGTGTGAGTTGGAGTTGGAGAAGCCGTTGTCGTTTGGCTCCGTGTCAGCCATGTCTGAGAGGACATCACTCTCCTCTTCCTCAGGGTGGATGAAGATCCAGTCGAGTGCTCGCTCGAGATTGTTATTCTGAAAAAAACATTTTCCAGTTTTACTTTGGGAGTTTATTGTAATTCAAAAGCAACATTACTACATAACACCAGTATGTTTAATACAGACGTTTGCCGTTTTAAGATGGGTCAGTGCGACAACATTTGTTCTAGCAGCTTACAAAATCCATTACATTTGTAGTTTTGGAAATGGACTGTAAGAGGAAGTTGCCTTTTCCTGGTAATATCTGGAGCAAAATAAAAAAAGGTAGTAACAGGAAATATCAGCACTCAATGTGTTAGAAAGAAAAGTGAATATTCTTACTATCCGTCTTTTATTCTGTCGCTGTTGTATCTTAAAGTAGCTAATCAATAAAAAGGCAACAATGAACATGAGAAATCATTTAGTGGGGAGGTTGCAGGTATCCATCCGTGCTTAATTCCCCTTGAGCTCTTTTGCTTTTAATCCAAAATAGAGGTGTGATTCCCGGAGAATGTCGCAAATGAAGCCGCATGCTTTTTTTTCTTCCACTCAAGGTAGAAGAAAATACTCCTCACCTACATTTGGACTAATATTTCACACCTCCAGCCTCCTCGTGAGAAATATATGTTCTTTATTTTTGTGGAAGGCAGTGAGTTTGGTGTTATTAGGGATAGTAAACAAGGAAGCCTGGTGTCTATTTCTGTGCCTTAATAACAGTCTGCTGTGGTGTTTCTGCTGAGGGGGCCGTTTGGAATATGAAGCATGAAACAGGAGAATCAAGGGGCCATTTCAAAACAGGGGCGATAATGCATTTGCATTTCCTTTGATGCACAAACAAAAACTTCAACATGAACTAATGAGATGTGATGATGCAATGTCTCGACGTGTCTTTGAGGCAGATCCTGTTTCAAAGGGATGCATTAGCGTCCATATGCTGATGGGACTATTTGTAAACACCATGTAGAGCAGGCGACTATAATCCCCTCGGACATGTAAGACCTATTAAATTAACGAGGCCAGCCAAGCTCGTTTATGAGTGACAGATCTTGGTCTTCATCATCTCGACCTCTCTTCAAACAACACCTCACTTCCAACCTCTTTCCTTGTCCTGAACTGGTGACACTTTTCTTTGTATTGAGCAGGATGTTCCTAATCCATCTGTGGTGACTGTCAGGCCGTTGTTGTTGCTGTTGTGTTTCTGCACTTCTCTTACTGTGTGGGCGGTTCTCTGTCCTCAGAATGTCTCTTAACTTGCTTTTTGTCTTCTATATAACTCTTTATTGTCTCTGTGAGTCATAGACTAAAGACTGAGCTCCACCTAAAGAAGTCTGGCTTTAAGGAAGTGCTGTTTACTTTGTGAGCTCATGCAAGCTGACCATCACAGCACAATAGCTCCCCTCCCTGTTCAGGTCATTTAAAGCAAATCGATGTTACCACAAATCACAGCATCGGAGAGATTAGACCGGAGGTGTTTGCAGCAGCGAAATTCTGAAACTCATAAACTCATGTTAATAAATAAACTACTCTGGGGATTAAGACTCATTTGAATTATCTGGCAGGGAAAGAGTATGCCTGGAAAAGAGGTATTGATGCCAGCTAATGGGAAAAAAAAGTGATTTATTTGTCATTTTTTCACAAAGTGCAATCAGAGTGGGCAGAAGACTGACCGTGGCTTTGAGTGCCTGGATGCTGTGAGTGCGGGGGAAGCCCATCGAGGTGAGGATGGCGATGCTCTCCTCGGGGGGCGAGTTTCCCAGCGGGGGGGCGTCCAAGGGGCTGTCGCTGCTGGAGGGACCGAAATCTATCATGGAGGGCAGAGTGAGAGGCTCTGCAAAGTCTGAGGAAAGAGAGAAAGAGACAGAATGAGGATGAGATGCTGTAGTTCTCCTTTTATTAAAGCCAATATATGAATATATTTGTGTTAGAGGTCAAAGTTCCAGATTTGAGACTTCTTTCTTCGGCTTCCCTTCGGCAAGTAAAGTTACACTCACACAGTTAAGTACAGAAGTGCAATTTCATGAGAAACTTGGAAAACGTAACATTTATTTTCTACTTTATAAATCAATATTTCTGAACATAGATGATCAAGTGAGTATTAGTCACAAAACATCTGGAAAGCTGAAAAACAGATCTGGGATATTACTTTTGTTCAACAACAAAAAAGAAGCAATATTGTATTCTTAAAAAAAAAGAATCCTCATTCAATCTGTGACAAGGTTTTTGTAAACATTCATAGCCTCTGCATAAAATACATTAGAGAATCACATTTGTTCCCCCTAACTTTCAAAAGAACTGCAATGTGTTGTGCTCTTTCAACAGATCGAAGGAAAGTGAACCTGAAGGACACTTACTTGACGGTTGGTCATAAACAGAGCTTTCATTATCGCACTTGCCATAAATAAAAATGTGAAGGGACTTATCTTCCACTCCTGTCTCCATCTCAGCCTCCTTCTCCTTTCAATTACACGTGTTAGTTTTTTTTAATGGTATGGGAAGAAGGCTCTTTTGCAGGCAGATCAATTACAGACACAATTGAACAACTCATGTTTGTGTGCCAAGTTCAACTTTTGCTTAAATTGGTTATTATTTAACCTCAAACAGCAACTCTTGACAGTTTCAATGTTTATTGAGATCTCAAATCAGCCTTTAAAGACATTCATGAGGTTCATATAAACTACGTCCCTGCTCAATAAGACTGAAGTTCATTTTATTACCACAATTACTCAAAAATATGATAAATAAGTATAATAATTAAGTTGCCTTGCCAGCAAAGTGCTTTGGAAATGCATCGTTATATAAAGACAGTTTATCTTTGTAAATGCATCCCTCTCAGGTTCACCTCATTCAAAGAGAAATCATATAAAATGATTAGGTGAAAATTGCAGCGTTTTACTGAGGTTATTGAGCTTGAATGCAGCCCATTCTGCAGATCCATTAGGCCCATTTAAAAACTAACAGCAGAGTTAGTGCTGCTCTAAGGGCTGCTCTAATTTCTCTCCACTGTAGAGGCCCTTTACAGCCAACCAGGGAAATAAAAGTGACACGAGTTGGCGCCTTTGGGAGCGTCTCTGCTGCTCAGAGCCTCTACAAGAGACAAAGTCAGCTCCTAAAAACTTTTTTAGTGATAATCTCACACACACACACACACACACACACACACATACTGGCAGCGATACACTGCGGTACACAAAGGAATGCAAAGTCTGACACTTGCAAAAACAACGTAATGGTAGAAGGGGATATGGGACATAATCGCTCACTTTGAATTACCCTTGGGCTTAAAAAAGGTCCCATACAAATAAACATGCCTCTGCTTTCTTTACTTTCTGCAGAAATGTTTTTGGCAGGTTTGCATAGGCATGGCTTTTTGCAGAAAAAAATAATGCAACACTAGCTTTACATGAGCTGACCGGCTTTCAGAAGCGACCATTGTGTTACTTTGTGAAGCAGCATGTCCGTGTCTTTTCCTCATTTATTGTTGATATCTCTTCCCCTTTGACGTCTGTGGACTCAAAGCTGATAATGACATTGTGTCTCTTCAGTGCAACTTCTCTTCTTGTTATGGGTTGGGTCTTTTTGGGTCTTTTTTACCCCTCCACACCCACTTAACACACGTCCTATTTTTTGCCATCATTATTTGGTTCTGAATATTTTTAACTATTAGCCCCTTACCATGAATTTGTACATTAGTTACTTCCAGAATTCTTTAAAGGCAGGATGGCACCATATTTTTAGTGTCAATTGAGACTGAATATAATATTCTAGATATCAGCGGACAATAGCTCCATAACTGTAGCCAGATACAGTTACAACCTTTGTTAAGCCATCAAATACCCCCATGTTACACTCAGTGGTTGAGGTCAGCAATGCAGCAACTTAAGCTCAGATATATGTAGACCTTTCTGAATCATGAACACTTGAGTCTAAGCTCTGTAGGGATCATCTTTAATGTTATCTGTAAACACATCACATTGTAATCTAAAGTAAAGGGCCAGTGTGTAGTATTGAGGGGGATCAATTTGCAGAAATGTAATACAACATGATTTCATTCAAATATAATCACCTGAAATGTAGTGTTTTAGTAAGTTGAGAATGTGCCCTTCATATCTAAGTAGCCTAGCTCAGAAATGACCAATCAAACACTGCTCTCTAGAGGACCTTTCGCATTGTTTTATGTTACCTGAAGGCCACCCTAAATCTCAGAGATGCTTGTAAAACTGCAGGAACACATGCTGCTGAATACATTTCATTGTTTCTAAAAATAGTTTTATGGAAAGGATTGCCTCTCAGTGAGGCTAAGTTTGTGAAATACACCACCGAATTCATTGTTTTTTACTCTCTGAGGCTCATAATCGCAGATTTGTAAAGGGATGGGTGAGCAGAATGGTATTCAGTTTGATGCATTCTGTAACCACAATGCTAGATGCCAAAAAAAAAAATCCTACTTTTAACTGTTAAGAACTTGTTGACTTCTGCTTCATTTGCCTTTCTTTTGGTGTGACTGTCCACATCTCTATATTTGTAATATGTTGTTTTCATAATTTTGCCTGGTTCTAAACCCAAGATACAGAGTAACAAAAAGACAAACTGCCTCGTCTACTAATGCATAAAAGATGTTCAAATAACTTTTCACTGGACAAGCCATCCAGTTCAACATGGTGTTAGCGTCTTATGCCTGAAGATTGGATTTGGATTCAGTGACTTGCTCGACTTTCTGCTTCCAGTAAAACTATTACTTTAGGTGCAGATTCAGTGGTTTGGGTGGTGCACTCCTACTGTATGTGCTTTTTAACTAATATGCCGATAAAGGCTTTGAGCTCAAATATAAACATTTGTGTCTGTTGATTTGTTATTTGAATGCAGTGAGGTTCCTTACCAGGCTCCTCCATGTGGGCTATGATCCAGTTGAAGGCCATCTCGGGGCCCATGTTGCCCGTGTAGTAGACCGCCTTCCTGCACGCCTCCACCGGGAAGCCCATCTCTGCCAGCTGCATTGCTGCCGCCTCGTCTATTTCTGGAGCTGGGGACAGGACAAACTGACATCAATAACTAAAAACAAATCAGTTGCTGATTCAACATCGCCGTTCATCTTTCAGATTCAACCACCAAACAGATATGCGATGGTTCTCTCTTTGGGCCTCATTAAACAAAGAGGCCAGAGGAGAATCAGCCCAGGGGACTTTTCTTATTGATGGGTTATTTATCAAAAGGAGAAATTAGTCTGGCTGAAGCAAACGAAGCCATGAAGAAAAGTAAAGTTGGTTTGGAAGTAGAGAAGAGCTGCTGCACCTGCTCGAGTGTATGTTGTGCAAGGTTTCGCTACATAGCATTCATCAGCATTACTTGGTTCCCAAAATACATTTCTACATGGCAATATATCTTTTAGAAACGTTGCACATTCAGATACAAAGAAACATAAATCTGGTATAAGGAAATAAAATACTCACAGTCTGCAGAGCCCATGGAGTTATCTGAAACAGAAGAGGAAACTTAGTTCAGGTGAGTGCACACAATGAGATCACACACTATCTCTGGTTGTTCTGAGTTTTCTTTTGCTTGTATGTTATTTTGTGTACTTTTACCTGACTAACCCTAACATCATGTAAACATAGAGAGTTCTTACACATCTGTCAAAAATCACAGATGTAAGAAAAGTGGGATTAGTGATTGTTCAGGTAGCCAACAGAGTGATGAAGACTCTGAAAAGGACAACTGATGTAGTCGATCACACTGAGCGAAGGGATGGGCTGAAACAAAAAATGCAAATCCCAAACACAAACTTTTTATTTTTGTGTTCTTTTGATTTATCTTTGAGGTTTCTTTGTTTGCATGATCTGTCGGTGTTGTATACATTTTAAATCCTCACTCAAGACTAGGCTGAAAAGAAACTCAAGGCAATCTTACACCATGGACACAATTATCTGCTAACAGGCCCCAAGGCAAATAATGAGCTGCTGTCGACCAATTAACGCCCCGGTCTGACTGACCCCAACTTAATTCAATACACTCAGGAGTTTTGCTGCTTCCACCTCATTTGTTCTAATATGGCCATTAGCTTTTTGTAGCAAATGTAAACAAACGTATGATACTTCTGTAAAATGCACACTGCTGAAGCTTTTGGCTGACTGTTTACTTTTCCTTCGTTATAGTAAGTTTTAACATTGATATTTGTCACATGTGGGCACAAATGTGGGCTTCTGGTGTTCAATTATAAAATAATTATATAAGAACACCCCTTTACTATTCAAGTTCGATACAAGATAGGCTAAGAAAATATTTTTGGCGGGAACCCATACTTTTCACAACTTCAGCGACCCCTGTTTTCCTTAAAACAGAATAAAATCCACGTCCTGGCTCTTCTCTAATATTTCATATCATCTTCATCTGATAGTTTTATAAAGTAAATTACAGTTTTTAGTCATGGTGTTGCTTCCTCTCATTTTTTTGTTATACAATTATGAAACAGATCATTCTTCATTTTAAATGCCTCGTGGGTATTTGAAATTGAAAAGTGCCTGAGTGTTGCAGTTTAATCTTGAAGAAAACAATCAGATTATAACCATAGCCAGAAATCAATTTCTATAATGTATGTGAGCACTTTGTAATTGTTTGTTTTTGTGCTGTAAAATGAAAAAATATAATCAAACGATACTTTTTTGTATTCCATTTCCTTAATAGTCTGGAATAATTGAGTGAGTGGATGATACACCAGCCAATGAGAAGTAATGTAGGTCTTCCAGCAAAGACGATTTGTTCGGTGCTGTGTAATCAATGAGGAGCACTGAAGCCTTTTGGAGGCAGAGGGGTGGCCAATGATTAATCACTGCTGATGCCAGCTGGGGGATAATGGACCAGTGGTTCATTTGCAACCAAGAAAACCCATCATATAAATGTGACATAAATAAAATCTGAAAATGCTTCGTAAACAGCACATCGACCTCATCGACCTCATTTAGTTTCACAGTTCAAACAGCATCATTTCTAAACTGGTACCTCTAGGAAATAAGAAAGGAAGCTCTGACTGAAATGACTCAAACTTACTACATCCAAACAACATTTACACTTATTTGTATGAATCGCTTTCACTGTGGCCTGCTAAAATAGCTGCATAGCTTGCTGCTGTTGGGCGTAGATATGCAATGCTGCCTAAGCAAAGTAGTTTCAGCTCTAAAGTCCTTAATGGGCAGCAGTCTGAAGAGTTTTAAGCAAATACTCCACTCTTCCAAGAAGCCAATTTCATGTCTTTGTAGATTGTAGATAACAGGTACAGCACATAATGTTCAGTACTGAAATATTAAGGCATACTCAGACAAACATGCTCGGAGTCTTTCTGAGTTTCCCGGCCTAAGAAGCATCCGGCTAAACGATTCTGTAAAGCTCTGAGAAGTCAAAGCTCCAGAGTCTGTCAATGTGTGAAGCACACAAAGGCTTCTTGCTGATGTTACAGAGTTTTTGGCTCAGGACCCGTTTTTTGGGTGTTGCAGCTGGAGATGGCACAGAACACTTTGTACTTCACGCCTGCTAAAATATTAAGGAGGACACTGATAACTTGATGTAGCTGAACTTTGCAAACAACCGAAGGAGGCGCACAGGAATGACAATCATAGAAGAGACACGTTTTTGTCGATAGGAAGAGAGGCAGACAAAAAGGCTGAAGTACGGTACACTGTATGTAATGCTGGAAATATCAATAAACAAACAGTATGATGTAACAAACTAACAAATGTAAGTAACAACAATACTGCTTGGGATTTAAAATGCACAGTAGCTTCTAGTAGGTTATTCCCAGAGCCTGAGGAAGTGCATTACAAAGTGATCTTATAAAATCATTATAACTTATTAGACTTAGCCACACTGTGAACACAACAACTTTTCAGTAATTGATTGAGCATGCCTTCCCGAAGGATTCCATTCAATATGGCCTTAAAATAAAACCTGAGTGGCTTTGAGCAGAACATCATATTAGAGTCAATTTCACGGATCATTTGTCTCTGTCACAAAAATACCTTACACCTTTTGAAAAGGGTGCTAGGCAGCAGCTTTGGAACAACACACATCTGTAGTGTAGTTCTCAAAGCAACACTGCATTTCCACTTGGCAAATCGGATTTATGCTGTCTCATATATTGACGATGTGTTTAATATTCTGTATACTCATGCATATAATAGAGTGGGCACAATATGTGTGGTTATCTGGGGACAAAAAACAGTCACTTGGAGAAAACAATGCCCTTTAAAATGAATAAAAAGGACTGTGAAATTGAACATGAAGGGCCAAAAGTGCCCGCAGTAGTTGAGAGCGCTGTTTGCTGTTTTTAGTAGCCACGCATGAATGCAAATATATCCCTGTAGGACATGGTAGGTGAGTCATAGCTTGTGACCAGGGGATCATTGTCAGTGGATTCTGGGTTAGGTTAATGGAGCATTTTGATTTAAAAACAGAAATATATATATATTAAACGGCACCAAAAACTCACACTAGGGGTTACAGGATTTGCAACAGGACCATAGAATGATTAAAGAGCAAAATTTGAAGGTTCCTAATTTAATTATAGGTCTTATCAAGGTGTTATGCCTTGTAGAACCACCTAAGTGTGCTGTATTAACACATACACACACATGCACACACACACCCACACACACAGGTGTATAACATGAAGTTGTTCTGTACCTCTGGTGTCTTCAGCTAGCACGATGGGAGGCAGGAGGTCAGGCAGCTCCTGTTCACCGGCCTGCAGCCCTGTGGCTCGCATCCGACTCAAATCCAGAAAGTCTGGGACATCAATGGCCACATCTGTGCAGGAACAAGCAAATACAACCTAACTGAGCAATGCATCCCACAAATAGTAATCAGAGCCTCCTGAAACTGTGGTTCTGAATTTCTGAAAGCATCCGTAGAATTACAAAGGATACATCAAATAAAACATCTCAAAATAAATTTACAAATTGCTCTTACAGCAATGATTTTTTAAACATATCTCACAGTTTAGGGAAAACATATGTAAGTAACTTGATCATAAGAGATGTGTGGTGTGTTTATGTGTTGCAGGGGAACCATTCATTAGTTTACACAAATGTGCAGTTCCACCTTCTAGAATCTACTGTATGTGCCTTGTGAATTGCTGATTGATGATGCCCTCTGCTGGACAATTATAGCACTATACAAATACCGGTACTTATAATAACCGAGTTACAGCACTGGGGGCATCCAGTAAAACACAGTTTAGGGGGGGTGGCAAATAGTTACCTATTTTCTTCGGCACCCAGTCAACCCCAAATGTGAATTTCTTAATCTGCAAAATCAGATACTCAGGGAAGGTGGCAAAACGGGAAGTTCTGCAGAGGAGATGCAAAGTGAAACAAATATTACAAATACAATTTAATTCAAAGATGTGAGCCTAGGAACAGGTGGCCCTTAGCTTACTTGACTCCAGCTGACTTGGCCTGCAGCGCTGAGCTCCAGAAGTCGGGGACGTTGTCTGGCTCTGTGAAGGCCTGCAGGCAGGCGGTGAAGGGGATCCGGGCTCGAACCGGCTCAGGAGGAGCCCGCATGTTCTCCTCTGCTTCCATTCGCTTGGCCCCGTATGCCAGCAGCTCCTCTGGTAGGAACACAGCAAAAACAGACAATTTGAGCTGTGCTAATGCTAATAATCAATTACAACTCCAATACTCACTAATATTTTTTATTTAAAAGAAAATCGGATTTGATTCAAGATAAAGGATCCATTCAAATATCAATACATTATTTAAGTTGTTGAGGATTATACAAGACCATAAGCATTCACTTTGACTGTCAAACACGTCTTATAGGAGTACAGAAAATATGGATTCATGTGTTTATGAGATTTTCATATTTTTCTCAAGCGTTTTACAAACAGAAATCAATCTACATCTTTTTTTTTTAAAGAACCTAGGTTCTGATACTGATAATGTTCTCAAATACAAAAGCTTTATAATCTCATACACACTTTACACTGCTTCAATTGTATAATTTGCACACAACCTTGACTAATGCACAGCAGAAAGGAGGAATTTCCTGAAATTGCCACTCCTATGTACTGAATTTAAAATGCATTATAAATCAAATGGTTATACCAAGAAAATAAAAATCACATAAAATCATTAGATACCCAAACATTGAAACCCCTAATATCCCCCCCTCACTCTGAACCTCCCAGTCTGGCGGCCCTGACCTTCTGTGCCCTTTCAGAGGAGGAGCTGCTGAGCTCCAGCGGCTGGAGCCACCTGAGACCAGCGTCCTGCCAGCTGGATCGACCCGAGGCAGCTGTGGGCCCCCGCTGCTGCGGGACATTTTGTGTGTACGGGGGCTCCTTTACCTCGATTGGTGGCAGCCTCAAAGGGAGCTGGCAGCTGGATGCAGTAGTCGACCCGCTGATTGTAACGGACCCGACGAGACTGGCAGCACTGGATTCGCTCCTCCACAAGGAAGCGGAAGGCGTCGCTTGGATTCTCCGAGCCTGCGCTGTTCCTCTGTGAGACAACAATGAGGATGGACAATAAGCAGACAAGTATAAATATCAATAACGAAACAAGTCAATCACATTACACATGTTTCACATTGATAACAGACAATAAGTATTGGTGAAGAACAGTTTATTTATTCATCAAGTCCTTTCTTATTTTAAAACAACCCAATGCAATCCTAATGGCAGTTAAGCAGTCATGTGTCCCACCTGCCTCTCAGATTGTAATTGTATCGTTTGCTTTGCTACCAAATGCACCAATAATCTCATATAAACTTAATTAGCCCAAAAGGGTTTAGCATTTTGTGGTCTAGACGCTGTTACAAATAATGTTTAGAGTAATGTCTGACAATTCTGTTTGTTTTTTTGCAGTTTCAAGTCAAATCTACTGTTTATTTCAAATACTGCATGTCTGCATAAGAGCTGTGCAGAAGGCTTCAAATCAAATATGAACATGTCCCCAGAGACATGGTTTAAAATGCAACTATCTATTCTTTGTTTTGTCTATAAGTCTCCTGGAAAGACTTTAACCCTAACTGCTGTTTGACATCTCTTAATAAAGTCATTTATAATGTAAATGCAACTCTTTCATTCCGGAACCGTCTCAACTAACCGTGCTTTCCATAACCGAGCAATACATGTTTTTAGATTCCCAGGCACATTTATCATTATCACTGAGCGGCTCTGTGTCTCCTCACTGCTCATGAACAGCAGGGGTCATTAAAGTTCCCACTGCGTTTATTTGAAGACTGTGATTAAGGACGGCAACGGGACTCAACACACTAGTTTGCACTGCAGCCTGTCTGCAACCCAGCCCTTCTATTCTAAGAGGCTACAGAAATACTCGAGTTATAATTTTACAAGTGACAAGTATGCAGACTGACATAGACAGAGGGAAATGTTGCTGATGGTGGTGGCTTCAGTCACGTTAGCCATGTCTGGATAACTAAATCTGTGTTTAGTTTAAAACAGCTGTAGAGGCAAGAAGGGGAGGATAGTTACAGCATTTTCTACACAAACTAAGTTCAAACACTTTAGCTGCAGCTTTCTACAGATATTGGGGCAAAGATGGAGGAATCAGAACTTAGCAAATCTAGGTGGTATGTTGCTGATCTTCACAACTTGAAGTTGAGGAAGTGTTGGGTCCAAGTCAGGGCACGTATCTCAGGCAGAATAGGAAGCATTATCTGGCCCCCTGTGTAACAGATAGCACTGAGCTATATATATCCAGGTTGAGAAAGTCGCGTCAGAGCACTGCATGTGTTCGTACCGACCAAAGAGACGGTGTGCTGTGTCCAGTCAAAAACAGACCCCCCCTCTATATCAACTGCCTGTCCATGTGTGTGAGGGGTCAGATGTAATCGGCCATTTTGTAAAAGTGTTATGATTTCACAGTGTAGATTTAGGGTATAATGGAGCAATTAAGGAGAGAGGCAGCATCCCTTTCTGCCGTGCGTTTGACTCGTTAACTGGGATACTCTACCAATAACATTGTGACCGGATGTGATAGAAGTTCACTTTAATATTCGTTTATCTGAAATTATCTCGCTTTTGAAATATTCAACAATATTTCCACATGTCCCCTAAGGTTCTCATATCATTTTAGTTTACAGGGAAATTTGACTTGGTGAAAAGAACATGAAAGGTCAGGAGGTCACCGCAATCATGAGGAGACTATTAACATCCAAATACTGGAGTTAAAAACTATTGACAGAGAAAATAATTACTTTCATAGTAAGCTTAAAAAGAATGTATATATAATATATTTAAATGTAATATTATTTCTCTATCCACACATGCACTTAAGGTATGAATGGTCATCTTATTATACGTACCAACATGAGCTCTCAACATAAACCGAAGCTGCTGTTTCTGCTTATTTACAATGACCCGTTGTGCGTTTTAAATATTTTGACATTCACATAAGTTTATGCTCCACTCACCTCCACCATGTTGATGACGTGCAGGACGAACTCCTGGGCGTCTTGTTGTCTCGTAGAGGAAAACTCTGGGTGTCCCCTGCTGATTAGAGACTTCATCATCCGGGGGGAGACGCCCTTCTGCTGGTGCTGCAACGACAACATGTGGGCATCACAAACACTGACTGTACAGTAGCACTTACCTGTTTAACAGTTAAGTGTAAGACAAGACAGCAGAAAATTACAGAAGCACACTGAGGGCAAGATCTGGTGGCCTGCCACTCTAGGCTCTCTACAGGATAGCTACTTGTGAATCCAATATATATTTTACACTTTAACGCTGAGTAGTTTAACCTATAATCATATAGTTGGTTTATATTTTGTATAAATACAGTAATTTGAATATGCAAAGTAACTAAAGTAATACAAAAGATGCAGAGGATGTCGAATAGATATACAAAGTAGTATAAAAAGTACAATGAAACATATGAAGTACCTCCAAATGGCACTTAACTACAGTATTTCAGTAAATGTACTTCAAAGTCTTTGTAAAAGGACAACCAAATGTCCTGGAAAGAAAATGATATCATTATTTTTATCAAATCCTAGCCAGAAAGTAATTTGGCATACTGAACATGTTTTTGTGTTTGTACAGTGTGTTTTGATGTTTATAATCAGTTGTTTATAAATAAACCCAAGGTGTAAACATCCCACACTCCCCCGCTGCTAATATAATAAGGACTTGGGAGATTGCAAGAAGCACAAGAAGATCAATCAAGCACAGCACTTGTGACTTAACACAGCAGGAAAATGAAAAGCAGTGAGTGCACATTAGGTACCGCAGCCAGCTACTATTTCAGACTGAAAACAAAAAAAGGTCTGAGCACAAGAAATCTTAAATATCTTCCTTTAGTTTTTTCGAGCTGTCACAATGCAGATCAAGCTCAGATGTATTAATAACTTGTTTTAAATGGTTTCATGCTTAAACTGGGAAAGCATCAAACTGACAAGCTGAAACTCAGTTTTCCCAAACCTTACCGTTTAAATATTAGATGCAAATGTAGCTATTAGCACTTAGTATTAGCATGCTTCTGTTGCTTTTGGACCCAGATTGGGACCTGGACAAGTTTAATACCTTGTATTCTTCTTTCATCACCTGTTCAATGAGCTCGGATTTCATTGGTGGTTTGGAGTACAGGCCTGAGAGCAGTCCATGTCCCAGCTTAGCCCTGCGGACCAAAACAAAAGGCAACATCATTTAGTTAAGGTGTCTAAATGAAGACCCCGAGCGCACACAAGTCTTTATAAGGCAGATTCAAATAATTTGAAAAACACTTCAGGCATAATACCTGGCGCCTCTTTTCACCAAACGGGAGCTAACTTGTTAACCTCAGCTTTTTGGTCTCATAAAGCTGGCTCCTCTTCCTGTTTTACTGTCTTTCTGAATGCTAACATCAGCCTATTAATAATCTTTTACATAATAGAATAAAAGATTTATTTATTTATAAAACAGCATATATTGTTCATAGATACAGCATGTGTATGCTTTTATCACATATACTTTTTATTTAAAAATGGGCCTGCTGATGGAAACTAGTCATTTAGCCAACTCTTGCACATTTACATTTGTTAAAATGTGAAGAAATGCACATTAACAATTAACAATAAAATATTTCATTAAAATGTTTAAATTATAACATCAATCTTTGTTCCTGGCGGTCTATAACGAAACGTTATGTTTAATGCATTATAATGAACATTACCAACCTTTAAAATCTTATATTAAAATGAATGTAAGTCTTATGTTGTTTAATACATATTATTACGAAGTATGAAAGCCGGAAATATATCAATAAGTACATTTACTTTCTTCTTATTTCTTCTTGACTGACTGAGATTAAAAAGTCCTTTTCTATCTTATATCTGGTCAAGTTTGCCACTTTTTGCAATCATTATATATAAATATTGTGAACTATTACAGGAAAGTAAATTGGGTGTAGCTTCAATAAAAACAATTGTTATTTGCCAAATTAGGATGATTATATTATCAGATGCAATTTCCATAATTATAGCTACATATTAAGGCTATCAATGCAGTATTACAAGTCTTCCCATTTCATACGCATCTGAAGAGACTTTTCTGAAACTCTTTCGGTACATTCTTGTTTGTGCACAGTTGTCTCATCTGTATTAAAAGTACAGGCTAGTTTATAAATATAATAAGGATGATTTTACCTTTCCAAGAAACAGGAAGATTTAATAAACACTCTCCTTCAGTGCTTTCAGTAGGAAGGAATATATAATAAATCTATCTACCTATAAGGAGACAGATTTTCTTTCTGAATGACCTGATTCCTGCTGACTGGCTATTGAATATAAACAGCGACGGGTATAAAAATGTTTATCTGGCAGTGTGGATCAGATAATGAGATGTGTGTTGCTTCACAAATCTGATATTTATCGCCTGCAAAGCCAAGACTCTGCTTACCTATCTTGACCACAGCACCTGACTGACCTCTTGCAACACACTAGCTTTAAGTTTGTTACTGATGAGAACACCTCAGCCTTTTTCCATCACACAGAAGCAGCATTAAGCAAACATCTTCCTTTGTTTTGTGTATTTCAACACTGCACAGAGGAGTCACTTACATTTGTGTGGCGAAGTCCTGGCTGGGGTCGAGGGGTGAATAGTCAAATATCCTCTGGAGATTACCCACATACCTAAAGATCAAAACACATGTCACACGCTCACCTCAGATGGAGCACATGGGACTCAGACCATTGTTAACAGGCTGATGTAACACTGAGAAACACCTTGTGCATATGGCCATATTAGTTACTTAAATAATCAAAGTAGTTTTAAAGACAATTCTTACTCTGCAGTTACCTATAGATTTCCATCAATAATTATGAAAATGTTAATTGACAAAGAAACACTCTGCATAAACCTTGAGGTTACTAAATTGCCAAAACAAAAATTGCAAAAAGTACTACGATGACGGGTCATATTGGGATGTCCTTAATATCCATATGTATGTTTTAAATTACAACTGCATTTTCACTTATTGATTTTGTCTGTAGATTGATATACTCTATCGAAAAAGGAGTATGATGACCAGAGAATCTGCCGTGAGGCCCAAAAAATGTATATGGCCAATTGTCGGGTTTCTCAGGTTGTTAGAAAGTCAATTATCAAAAGAGACATTGAACATGCTGTTAAACCTGCCAATTAACCTAATATCTGCAATAATACTTTCATTTAGGAGCTTTGTAAATTGTTATTAGTTGTTATTTTCTATTTATATGCAGCGTTTATGTCAGGGTTGTCAAACCTATGGCCCTAGTTCAAGAACACGCTAGCCAGGGACCAATCTTTACTTTATACACATACAGTATGTGACACAACACTCTCACGGCTTGAGTTCACAGAGGAGCCGCTAGTGGGACATTTCTGTTGGGCACAACCACAGAGTATCCAATTTTTGTTTAACAAAATGAACTGGTTCCTATTTCTTCACATGGTTTCATGGGAAGCCAGTGGGCTGGGTGTGTTCACAGCACCTTTCAAGGAATATAATATGTGATGCCAGTTTTAGAGTCATCATGGCAAAAATACGAGAACGGAAAACGGAGCAGAAGAATGACCTGATGACGTGTTTAAAGAAACAGCCGTATATTTTTAGTGGTAGCCAAAAGATCAGCGGACAGACATCTCCGGCTGTTCCTCAGCTGTTTTATAAATGGGGTGATTTCTTATTATGAACGTCTTTATATTTAATGAAAAGTAAAACATGATAAATGTGTTTGAGAGCTGATTTAGAGCATATTTTCTCTCCCTATTATAGTTTCAATACAGTATTCATGGCTGTAGTAAATAAATAAATATAATATAAGAGCACGTTGTGTTCGCCTTTGATATTGTGAATTAATATATACAGTATATAAATAATGTAAACAAAAAAGTCTACACCTAAATTAAGTAGATGATAAATTCATTTGAAGTATTCTAATCCTACAAAATGAATATCATGTTTTCCTTTAAGTGAAGTCGTCACAGTGTACTCACATCCTCTGGAAGTCTGGGATGCTGAACAGGACCTGGATCACCGTGCCGACGTAGCAGCTGTTGCCCAGGTTTTTGATGCCAGTGTAGCCAGACCCAAACACCGCCTTCAGCTTCATGCCCGACTCCTGGATCACCTCCCATTCACTGACCCGCGGCCGGGAGTTATTCTCTGTGTGGTGACCGTTCTCTGTCTGCAGGGACAAAGAGAGAGTGAGTGAAACCTCTCGCCTTTTGGTTTTAGTTTTTTGACTGTTCAGAAAACGTACTTTTGTCTGCATCTGTAGTATGTCTATTCCAAAGTGTGACAAGTGGTCTGATATGTGGGGGTCCAAAACAGCTTCCTCCTCCTCAAACGAGTACACATCTGAAACCAAATCAGTAAAGTTAGTAAAAAAAAGATCCTATTTGTCTCATGTTGATGATTTGTGATCAGATTTTTGGTCAGGATGCTGCAAAATCTAACTAATGAAAATACAGTTATGGATGCCTGGAGTACATCTTCAAACGACCATATTTCAATACAGTAATACACAATATGAGCTACTGTACTGTATAGATACTTTTTTATCCTCAAGGTGTGTATTTTGGTGTGATATCATACAAAACTTTTCTTTGGTTTAACTAAACGTAAAACAGGTACTGTCTAACACCATGTAATAACTTGCAGTAACTGTGATAAATATAATAATTCTGCAGTTTAGATAATCATGTCACGTGACAGACCTGCTCCATCTGGTGTGATGGTGTCCATTTTGACAGCTAGCGGGTGTTTGGTCTCTTTGTAGTGCTCCAGAGCATGGCCGTTTCCCCCGCTCCCATCAAAGAACCACTTCCCACAGAGCACTGTTCCATCTGTCAGGTTCAACCACAGGTTCTCCCTCATCTCACACTTCTGACACTTCGAGCCGCTGGGGGTGGGGGACACACAGAAACTCTTGTTACCTTTGTGTTATTATTTTTTTATCCTGCAGTCAAATAAAGAGTCTCTGCTCACAAGAGTGATCAGATTGAAAAATGTTTTGCCCAAACAAGGCAAACAGCAAAAGAAAAAAGAATACCTGCACACATTTTACTATATTTTGTATTATTTCTAACATTTTTCTAGTCCTCTATCTGTGTTTTTAATTCTTGTTTTACTTTTAAGTATGCACAACGACACCAATTCAAATTCCTCGTACGTGTAAGCCTACCTGGTAATAAACCGATTCTGACTCAAATGCAAACGTTTCTGTAGAAGTAGAAGTACACACATCCTTTACTCAAGTAGAAGTACAGATACTCGTGTTTAAAAATACTCTGGTGAAAGTAGAAGTACTGACTAAACTTCTTTACTCAAGTCAAAGTAAAGAGGCTTTGAAATGCACTTCAGTAAAAAGTACCCATAACTAGCAGCTGTTTTAAAGAGTACCTGACCTCCCTTTATATTAATAGAACAATAATGTCATTGTTAGCTAATGAATGTTTCCATGCTGAACAACGGCAACATGACAACGTTTTCATTGGTCCCTCTTCTTTAGAGAAGACCAGGAAATGATATATATATAAATAACACTGTTTTAATGGTACAGTGGTGTATACTGTAAGTGTAGCCGACCTACCCGGGTGGGATCCTGACCCCATTGTCCAGCTGACTGAGGCTCCTGGCATGTCTGGACTCCTGGATCTCCTCATCCCAGGATTCAGGCTCCTGCTTCTTGTAAGCTGATGGTGCATTGAGCACTGCGTCGCAGGCGATGGTGACCTGAACATCACAGGAAACAGTAGAGACAGAATGAATTTCTGGAAGTGTGTGATGAAAATATATCAACCTTTTAAGTTTTAATTACTGCGACAATAGTGGACATGCAAAAGATGTGCCACATGAATCGATGCAATTATCAAGTGTGGGAAATCAGTTTTAGTGCAGAAACAAACAAAGCAACAAGGATAGTAAAAATACTGATGCATGCGTGAAAAAAAGACATGCAAAATGAAACCCCATGACATGCCAACATCAATCATCATCCAATGTCAAAGCTCAAAATCCAACAAATCCACAGAAAAAAAAAAAAAAAGCCAAAATATGTTCAGCACTTGCATCCAGTGGTTCCCCAGAATCTTTTCTTGGCAAAACCTATCCATTTAAAACTTTTTGATGAACTAACAGCAACCAGAGGACAGGAATATATTCTTAAATACAATGTTTTAAATGCGTGACCACGAAAACTCTCACTACAACCTCAACAAATAAATGGATATAGGCTTGGCCTGCTTCAGGGGAACCACTGAGTGCATCCTCACCATCGTCATGCATGGAAACACACGACAGCCCGTGCAGCACCGACTCACTGACCAGAGCGGGCAACTCCTCAATATTTGGTAAGGGGATCTCGAAGTGGTCTGGAAAAATGACAAGTTTGGCCTCGTCTTCATATTCAAAGTCTTCTCCGTTAAAATCACGGTTTAGCTCTAAATCTACAGGGGAGGAAATAAACATTGACATTACTTCATTGTTATTTCGTGAAAACAGATGAATCCTTGAACAACAAAAACCACCAATGACCCTTTATTATAAAAGCACAGATGATCCAATACATAGCTGATGACTCTTTTGCTCATACATAATTCAAGTAAGCGATTTTTAGCCCTTTATTACACACCCTTATCGCCAGCAATTTATAAAGGTATTCAGGGGAATTGAGGATGGGTCAAATCTCTGACATTACTCTGTGCAATTTACCCTGTGTTTAAATCTGATAAGTATTGTGTTCAACTAATCATTTGGGGTTTCAAAGTTCAGAAAACAGTGAAAATGTTCATTAGACTTCCAAAAGCCTAATATTATATGACACATGACTTTTGTCCGACCAAATGTCTTAAACCCAAAGACATTTTGAAATGTATATCTGAAATGGAAATATATTTTTAATTGAGTTGGTGTTCCCCTTTAAATCACTCTCCAAACATAGTTCTCCACATCAGCCTAAAGTCATGATATGACTCATGAGAAACAGGATCATAGGTTATCTCTGATACTGTTATTGTGGCCACCGGATTCATGTTAACGTCTGACGCTACCAGCTACATTAGATCACTGGACTGGTATGGAGATGACAGCGGACACATACATGCCCGCTGTCGCATTAAACATCCAAAATGGACGACAGGAGGAATCATACGTAGAGATCCTGACACATTTTGATCCGAGAGTCTAAAGTCAGACTTTGGCTAGGGGGTTATTATAAACAGTAGTCAACGAAAGACAATAAATATTAAAGTCTATTCAACTTTTGATGTTGATAAATCATGAACATCAATTACAGTGAGGGTGAGTGGAAGGAATTCCTCCCCCGCCAGGCGAGCAGTGAGGGAGGGGGGCGAGAGACACCTGGTCGTGTCTGAGCCACGTCACAGCTCCAGTGGAAGTGTGTCAGAGGGGCTGACAGGTGGTGGCAGCTGAGAGGCCGACAACCAACCAGCCCCTCCCCACGTCAGGGAGGAGGGCTTTGATTTAGCACAGTTACCAACCACAAATACAAATAAATGGGCTATATTTAGAGCACATGAGGAGGAGGAGGAGGAGAGGTCTCATCATGAAGAAATATCTGACGCTTTGGGTAAAGGCCGGCCGGAGGGGCAGCTGGCAGGTCAACACAGTGTAACAAACAATAACAGCAGCTTGTAAAGGAGGGGGGTCTCTGAGTGGAGAGAGGCGTTTCTGACCACACCAATCACATTTACTCTAATATTAAAACACCAGGTCTAATGAAGCCCATAATTGGAGGTGGACATTGACTGAGTATATCAATTTCAAGGTTCATACTTTTAAAATGTTGAAGTACTTTTCAGTTAATTCTTAGTTTTATGCTTCTACATAACATTTCTTGATATAAATTGTAATTTTTACTACATTTTAAGTTTACTTTTCAGGTTTTACTTGTTCTTTTGTATCTATGTAAAATGATGCATTAAACAAATCAAACAGCTTGTGGAAACAGTGTCTGCGGCTGGGCCCTTGACACATTTCAGATGTACACTGAACAAAAATATAAACGCAACACTTTTGTTTTTGCTCCCATTTTTCATGAGATGAACTCAAAGATCTAAAACATTTTCTACATACACAAAATAACCATTTCTCTCAAATATTGTTCACAAATCTGAAAAGATCTGTGATAGTGAGCACTTCTCCTTTGCCGAGATAATTCATCCCACCTCACAGGTGTGGCATATCAAGATGCTGATTAGACAGCATGATTATTGCACAGGTGTGCCTTAGGCTGGCCACAATAAAAGGCCACTCTGAAACGTGCATTTTTGCTTTATTGGGGGGGTCCGGGGGGGTCCGAAAACCAGTCAGTATCTGGTGTGAGGATTAGGATTAGGGTTAGGGTTAGGGTAATGTTGTGAATCGAGTGGCCCATGGTGGTGGTGGGGTTATGGTATGGGCAGGCGTATGTTATGGACGATGAACACAGGCCACTCGATTCACAACATTACCTGAACCCTAACCCTAACCCTCACACCAGATACTGACTAGTTTTCGGACCCCCCCAGACCCCCCCAATAAAGCAAAACTGCACGTTTCAGAGTGGCCTTTTATTGTGGCCAGCCTAAGGCACACCTGTGCAATAATCATGCTGTCTAATCAGCATCTTGATATGCCACACCTGTGAGGTGGGATGGATTATCTCGGCAAAGGAGAAGTGCTCACTATCACAGATATTTTCAGATTTGTGAACAATATTTGAGAGAAATGGTTATTTTGTGTATTTAGAAAATGTTTTAGATCTTTGAGTTCATCTCATGAAAAATGGGAGCAAAAACAAAAGTGTTGCGTTTATATTTTTGTTCAGTGTATGTTGTCCCACCAAAACTTCTCAAATGGCTTGATTAAATTAACTTTTCAAAAGGCCCGAAGACATAAAAGTCTTAAATATTTATCAGCAATAATTAAATAATGTTTTTAAATAAGGAACATTTTGAGTAACATAATTTCACATCTTCTTTTCTTGGGCTCCATCATTTTCATGCAGTCAGTCTAATCTAATGGTTACATCAATCTTTTAATCTATAAAAGTAGTTCAAACTAGCTCCAGCTACAACAGTATAACGCATGTACACATCAATGCATCAGTGTAAAAGTCAAATAATTTCATATATATAATAATATATCAGTCACATGTGATATTTATCAGTATGAACAAGTCTAAATATGTAATGTTAATACTTCTGTGTTTCATTTTCACATGAGATTTTAACTTGATTGAATACTTCACATAATGGATTTGATACTTTTACTTAAATACAGGATCTGAGCACATTTCAAAACACTGCCTTGTACTCACCTAGAAACACTTTTCCATTCTTTCGTCTGGGGATGGCGCCTCCTGCAGCTCCTGTATTTCTCTGTGGGAAAACAGGAAGGAAGAGGTTATATTGGATCAAAGAAGCTCTCATCCCATTAAAAGCACATTGTAATACCTCTGATGAGTCTCTTTGTAAAATACTGGAAAAAAATGTTGTTATGCATGTCTGAGACAGATGGCTGTCATTTTTTTAGAAATAGGCACTGGATGCTCCAGTTGTCAGGTCTTGTTACAGGGACAGGGGGAAACCCCTTCCAGGGCACAGACACCATTAATGTCATGTGTTTTGGGCCTTTCTCTGCCTGTAGAGTATGTCTAAATGTTCCCTTTTCTCAAACAGACACATGTAAATAAACATTTTTAGTCTGCCAACCACATATCTAGCCCTGACACAATCATCAAAACAAAAAACTATTTGTCAGTGAAATCTGCCAATGAAATGGCTATTAGCAAAACATCCCAGTGTTTCCGACTGGTTTAATATGAATCCCATCAGGAGCCGGCTTCCTGTTCACTCTGCAGCGAGGAGACGTCAGACAGAAAAGACAGAGAATGCTGACACACTCGAGGCCAAGTGGACTCATGGGGAAAAAACAGAAGACACAGGAGCCTGCAGAATGTGAGCAGCTGTTTTCAGGCCAGATCCAGGCATGGAAATAGCAACTCTTTACAAAGCAGAGCTTATCTGAGGGCAATTAGAACCAGGGAGAAAACAAGGCAGACGCCAAGGCTTTTTTTGTTTACCATCAACAAAACTTAGGGATTGTTTGTGATGTTGTTCGACAAAGAAAAAGCTAAATTGCCTAGTGATTTATACATAACAGGGAGACCCAAATAACAGAAACATAATGCAATATAATGCAACATTGCCACAAACTTGTGATTGAATAGTTTCTGGCTCAGTCTCAACAAAACATTTAAAATATTTGTTGCAGGGTTATAGTTTTGGATTGCATTATATCTTTAGATGTTTCTTTGTCTTCCATGTATAAGTTATATAAACATATTTTGTTACATATCATTCTGTGATGCAGTCAGTGACTGCCATTACTTGAATTTTAGAAGCAACTTTTCAGAAACTTTGATAAAGTGGTAAAACTCTATTTCAAAAATTTATAATTTCAAAACATTTCCTTGATGGTCTCTATAGACGTTTTATGGAAAGCACTATCTAAATTGGAACTATTAACAGGGAAATAGGAACTTCAAAATCTAACACTCCATTTAAACCCAAGCAAATATTCATTCACTGTTTGTTTACCATTTAAAACTTAAGTCTCTATACACAGTCACTGGAACTGTATGCTTGCCTTCAAAACAAATCACGTTTTTGCATGTCACGCTGACCCGCTGCAAACTAACTATATGACACTCTTTTATTTAATGGAAGTGTACTAAATGTTAACATCTCTAATTTAATAGTATTTATATTATAAAGAAACGAGGGAACTTAAAATAAAGTGCTACCAACAGAACAGACAAAGCGATTCACTGAATGCAAAACAAAGCGCTAAAAACCCTCAGTCATGTTTCAGTCTGAGGGTTAGCACGCATGCTAAAACAGAGTTTATATATTCCTCTTTCTTTAATTAAACGTTGATGACCAAGCAATCGAGCTCCAAGAATATGCACTCATGTAATTTAATCACTGATGTTTAAAATAACAGCATCGTGGTATCAGCAAACCAGGACACACAGTGTACCTTTTTATCTAAAGCACCGTTCAGTACTGATTGAGTTTTAAGCAAAGGCATTTATTATTTTCATTTAACGATGTACAATATTGAGTCAACAATGATAACTTTTATGAAGGGTTTCAGGATATTACTGTATTAGTTTTGATTATAATTCAAAATACATTAAGAAACATTAGTAGGGTGTTAACCATTTATCACATTTTTTAACAGTATACTGCTTCTTAATGCTCGTATTTATTTGTAATATTATTATTTTATTTGTATTTATTTGATTATTATTATTATTTAAATATGGGTTAAAGTTTAATAATTTTTCTAATTCTACCATACACCTTTTCCCATGTGTTGTGAGACTCTCAAAGAGTATTAGATATGTGTGCAATACCAAGTTTGAATTTAATCAGTTTACCAAAATGTATTTCTAATGTAAGTGTAATTGAGATCTAGCTGGTCACAAATCTGCATCAAGATTTCAAAATGTTCACATTTAAGTTGATGTCTTTCATTCGCTCTTCTGTATACTGGTTTTATTAATTGCAAAACCCTTTTGAAATGAGCTTTTTAAAAGCCATGTGTAAATAAAGATTATTATTCTCATTCTTAACAACAAGTGCCAGTAAAAAATCAGTTCCAAATAAACACACAGGGCCGGGGTAAAACGTACCTCTTTGACGTGTCGTTTGAGGTGCATGTAAACGCTCTGTCCTGTTTTGCGATAATGTCTCTCCACATGCTCTCGTCCAAAGCCGAGGAATGTGTTCATACACACATACAGGCCTCCCTCTGACTCCTGCAGACCAAAACAAACAGTAACAGTGAGCAGCAGCACGAGGTGGAACACCATCAAAACAGCTCATTTATCACATGGAAAACAGAAATGCAGAAAGTTCTATTCTACCATATAGTAAAAATAATTGGTGACTTCTATCTTTATATTGCAGTAGCCAGAAAGCAGCTTTATTCTACTTGTATATAAATATATATCCTCATAAATATTCTATTTTGTATTGCCTTATACTGCCTTGTATTGAATACTTCAAATATTTGACAGTGAAAATAGGGTAAATATTATTATTTCAGCAAAAGCAAAGATTGCTCAACGTTAAGGCTACATTTTAATAGGGATTTTGATACTTTGGCCACATATCTGGCACTAGTTACAAAATTGTAGCACAAGATGTAAAGAGTATATTTAAGAGATGTGTGACAATGATTCTGCAAACACACAGTCAAAGAGCCTGTCTATTTTTTGCATGTTGTCAAACAGCAAAAAATTGGTTTCAGCATTCTTACACAGAAAAAAAAGTTGTACTCTATTCAAGAAAATGCCTGCTGCTTATTAGCCCGTTTTGTTTTAATGCTGTAAATAAAAAGAATCTCCACCATTTTAAAGAATATTTCTAGCCGGACAATATCTCAAGATTGTGATATTTTGTTACATACAAGCAATGCGATATGTGAATGTTGCGGTTACTGTTGTTTTAACTCAGGAATGTGCACCTTGTTACACACAGCTACACAATTATGAATTTAATGTAGCTCAATCTAAGTTCAAGTAGTTCCTCTTTGCTTTTGAGGCACCGCGGTACTGCAGGTTTAAAAACATAGTAACCTTATTCCTCAAAGAACTGCTGAGTCCATGAAGACTCAAGCCCACACATGTCTCATCTTAGATTGACTAACAGTATCTGAAACTTGTTACAGAATACAAAAGGTATGATTATTTAATCTGCATGTGACTAGTGGCTCACATTTAAAGTGTTTGAAAATGCAGGATGGGGTTTTATTGTTACGGGAAAGAAACATCCTGCGGTATTTTCACACATGGACAGTCAGAGACAAGATACTTGAAGAATACCATCTCAAAACTAACCTAAATCTGCAATCAGTGTGGGCCGTATAAACCCCTGTGATAAACCTTTAAGTGGCCCAGAGTGACATATGAGCTTCAACAGCACTAGGATAAAAATAAACCGACCCTCGACCAACATGATGAACTCCAGACAGCTGAGTCACCTTTAAAAACGGTTTCAGAAAGTCGAGAAAGTAGGTTTTTATACTTTATGTAGAACAATCAAAAACTCTGACTGTCAATCAGTCTGTCGACAAATTAGTCTTTACAACTTAAAGGGAAGGTCATACAATCTATTTATTCTCACAGATCAAACGTTTTTTAAACTATATAAATCAAAATATTGATATTTGCAGCCTTATCGCTATTTTCTCAACCACAAAAAAAAACAGAAAATGAAAAATATATTGAAAACTTTTGGATCAAAACTTTATAGTGACACATGGTGTTGAAACAACGTAACACATATTGTAGGCTACCACTTCTACTATGAAGCCCACTAAAAACTCACTATTGAGTTATAGTCAAGTAAGGATAACAAAAACGTTCATGGATAGCATGCATTTTAGATAATTCATTGTACAACCATGCACTATTGAGGAGAAATGTAACTTTACATCACAACATAAACTAGCTTTAATAGGCCACTAAAGGCTAACTCGCACAATTCATATTTTTAAAATCCCTATAACATATTCTCAGTTACGACGAGCATAATGTAAATATTTTCCTGAGATTACAAATGTCCAGTTATGGCACCACCGAGTCAACTTTAAAGGCTTTATAAATTAAAAAACAACATACATGTGGCTATAAACTCACACACACTAGCTTCACCCTGACAGGGCAGCTAACACTTCATTTAATTAGTTCAAGGCTAAACGCTGTGTGTTAGCCTGTGTGTTTTAATGTGGCCTGAACTGCACAAAGGAAAGCAACTCCATCCCTCTCCTGAGATGTAAACAACATGTAATTATTTATTTTCTCCCAAGTTCAGGGGGAATGTGGTCATAGAGACACATAAACACACATTACAGCGGATTCAGGTGTGTTTCTAAGCCAAGACAAATGGGACTCAGCCCGTGTCACCCTCCCCGGACAACACGCTCCTGTCTCGGCGTGTGTGTGCGGACACTTACGGGAGAGTCGAAGGAGAAGGCGCACTCGCTCTTGAAAACCCTGTCCCCGGTCCTGGGCACTCTGATGGTGGGCATGTATGGGACCAGCAGCTCTCCGAGGTCTGCAGCCATCTTCGCATTCCTGCTTCTCGCACCACAGTGCGGCGGAGACCCCGGAGCAGAGTGTCAGAGGAGAGGATGCTATTTTTAAATCCCTCCGTCTCTACATTCCTCCAGCCAGGGGGATGTGACGCTGAAAGACATACAAATAAAATGACAGAGAGGTGGAGGCTGGTCTGCTACACCGGCGGCAAAGCTCGAAGCATGGAGGCTAATGTTGTCGTTATTGGTTGTTTTCCTTTTGATACCACCATGCAGAAATCTTAGACCTGCGCAGAAATGACATTGCTTCTGTTGACTGTGGTGACCAGTGGTGACGCTTTGTACACGGGATGTTTTACCGGAGGGGCCCCTCCCACCTCAGAGGATGATTCATAAAGCCACTCACACTTACTAAAGCATGTTTCCCCTCCAGGGTCCAGGAGAAGTACAAATATGAAGTGCACTTTGGTTTAATAATATATAGGCTACCACTCGCAGTACCCTAAAAGCACAATAAGAGGCTCTGACACTATAGGGCTACATTTAAAAAAATACATTCAATTTTAGCTCTCAGTAGCCTTTTTCGCTCATAAATTGTAGCAGTCGCACCAAAATATATTCAACAAATAGGTTAAATGAGTGCATCTTATACATAAAAATGTTCTTTGTCAGTTACAAACAATCATGTCTGAACAGCTCTGCCACCAGGTGGACTCTCTCATCTATTGCAAAAAAGAAACAATATATTTTCCAAAATCGTATCCTGTTGCCTACAGTGTGTCCTTGTTGAGAGACTTATGTGTTGCCTGCCAACTTCCTTGTGGATCACACATGTGATGTTAAAATGCTATGTATCCATTTATGCACATTACATATTAACAGGGATATATATGAATTAGAAATGCAACCTATCTAGGACACCTCCATAAAGTTAAATGTCATGTGTGAACTTGTAAAAAAACTAAGATATATATATATATGTTATACATTAATTCATTTGCAGTCCTTATCCTTTAGGGTGAATAAACAAATGGATGAAATTAATATAAAAATGATCTTTGACCGAGATGAAGCACCAAGAGACAAGGAGATGACATTCAGATTTCACAAAATAAATAACTTGCCTCCCTGCTCAGCAATGTAACCTTATTCACAACGATGTAAAGGAACACTGCAGCCTCAATATGACCATTTGTTATAAATCACTCACCGAGTTACCTTAAAATGTTGAAGAAAACGTACTAAAACCTTACAGTCAACTTTAAAAGTCTCATGATTGCACTACTCGTCTGTTTTAAGTGGTAAGGTTTTAATCTCAAGGTAAAACGTTTTTTTTGTAGAATGGAGCCAAAAAGACACTGGAAAACAAAAATATTGGGAGTCGATATAGATACTTTATTTACGTAAGAAGGGAAAAAATGTACAAACAGTGAGACTGATCGGCAGAATGTACTGATAGATTAATTGTCAGGTGTTGACTTGTGGCCTTGGTGAATTAAATCCTTGTTGGGGGTCTTGCTTTGAAACCAGGGGCCGTCTCCCTTCATCCTCATCTGTCGACTCACCTCCAACTGGGTCAGTCTGTTGACAACAAACACGCAGGGAATTAATGAAATCATCATTCATAGATAACAGAAAAGAGCAAGGTGTGATTCCCAGAATAGTGCTACAAGTCCCAAAGCCATGAAAAATATAAAAATCATGAAAAACATAATTGTAGAAACAAAGCTTGTGAACTGTATAGAGTCCTAATGAGCATTCAAATAAATTGCTGGTGTGTAACAATTAATACATTCAAGTTTGACAAGATACATTTTGAATTATATTTAATACATTCATAAATTGATGACTTTACAAATGGCTATGATATAACTTTATCAACATTTATAGCTATACTGAGTGCAAAGTAGAGCAGCTGACAAACAAGAATCCCTTTTAACAAAAGGAAACCGTTTGTGTTCGGACAAACCGTCACACTGCTCCCTGGAGGCCTCAGTGCGTCTGGACACTTGTTATAATAATAGCCATTCAGAAAACAAAGATATGATATAGATATTCCATTAAATGTTATCAACGTGTAGAAAAATGTTGCTCATAAGTTTTTTATGAGAAGGAATCTGAAACACTCAAAGGAAAAATGCATTATAGCATTACCGCCTAACTTCTGCAAGCTATAAGCAGTAGTTTGATAATGTTGCACTAAATACAACATAAGGACATTTTCACTCTGACCTTCACAAAGAAGAAGTCACAAAATAACACAGCAGCACTCAAATTCACCTCAAGTCAGACTTTTCTTTCTCGTTTTGGATTGCAGCCATCATCTTCTCATAGTCCTTCACTGGAGAGTCAAACAACGTCCGTGTGATCCACCTGGTGATGGGGTGCTGCAATACAGAATGCAAAACGATTTTCAGTGACTACTTATATATATATTACATCAAATAAACAATAACAGATTTTGCAGCTGAATTGAAAATGATGATTGATGACTTTATAAAGTAGATTTAGTGCAAGTGACGATATGATTTTATCCTTTTACTTTTCTCTCAATATTACCACATGAATGATAGGATAATTGTGCATATGCTGCTCTCTGAAATATATACAATTATAAAACTCTGTTTAGATAATAAAAGCACAAAATATTTGGTATAATATTGCTCATTAAGCATTCACCAAAGGCCAACTCATCTTATAGGCTTTGTAATTTAAAAAAGGCATATAGGTAATGACTTCTATTTCCAAATGTAAACCATGCTTGAGCCCATCGTTCCCTTCCAAGGGTCCAGATCAGTGACACAAAAAACCTCCTGAAAGTGTGTATGAGATAAGCTGCTAGTTAAGACTTACCTTGTAGTACTCCCAGTGCTCAGGTTCGTAGCCCTCAGGAGTTTCAACCAGCTCTGCCTCACCTTTACAACACAATCAAACTCAAATTTAAATACAAAGTAACATGTATCTACATTTTTTTAGTGACAAATCCACATCTTTAAATTGAAGAAGATACACCTGAAACTTGAAGACATACAGTATATTCCTACTTACCCTTGAAGACATTCACACCAGTAATAATGATAGCCACAGGAATGCCAGTCAGCATAAGGTAATATCTCTGAGAGGGGAAAAGAAGATAAAAGTAAATACAGAAAATAGTCCAATGTTCAGCATGACATTGGATCAAGATCACGGCTACAGCTGTCACAAAGCCAACAGGTCAGCAATAACTATTTAGATGCAAAACTATTCATTATATTACACTTTTATATCCTAGAAACTACGAGCACAGGAGTAATTGTTAGATTCTAAATGCTTTCCACTTTGGGTTTGATAATTGCATGGCTGCAGGGCCGTGGGAAGTAGGGGTGCTGAGGGTGCTGCAGCACGCCCTGGTGGAGGACAGGGGATCTGCACTTCCACAATACAAAAAAAACGAATTTTCAGCATTGATGTAACAACATTCATAATTAAGTAAAGATAACACCCTTTTCACCCCGGTTACATTTTCCATTTGCCCTGTACGATGGGCGCTGTAAGTGATGAAAGTGGGGGATGTTGGCTTAGCAGGCGCCCGCAGCCAAAGTGAGAGAGATAGAGAGAGGGGATACCGCAGTACCGGCGGGGATTGTTGTTAGCTTCTGCTGCGCTAACGGATATAAGAAGCTGTTTCTACAATAATGTGGAGGGAGAGTTCTCTCCTGTCAGACTGAGAGGCTCAGTGAGGTAAAGGACTCTGGGGGTTTAGATAGCTCACTTTAGTCTAAGTTATCTCAGTGGGTCTCAAACGTTTTGATCACAATTTATGTAAACAAATATTTCCAAGGCACACCTTTATAATTATTAGGATAAATAAAAACAGGTTTGAAATCATTCCAATGTATACTATAGGACAGTAAACCAAAAATATTGTTTAAAACTGGAGAGATTTAAAAATATACATAAATAAATAAATGTTAACTGGTCAAATAAGATATAAATGAACAACACAAATAAAATAAGTTACATGTATTTGTTATTGGCTATGCTAGGTTATTGGAAATGTTCACATACCTACTTATTTGATTAATAAAATGCAAACCGATCTTTTTCATATGGGTGTTTAGAGTTGTACCCCCTAGATCAGTCTCTAATTGGGCGCTCAAAGTGCACCAAATTGAAGCATTTTACTTTAAAATGTTAAAAAAATCTTCCCGGGGGAGTACCCCCGGACCCCCCTAGAGGATGTGAAGTCCACCCCCCCAATTAAAACATGTTATAATACTAAATAAATTTGAAGCCTTGTTATATAAGCTGTCCACCATTTCAATATGTTTCTCTTTTTGTAGTGTATTGGTCTTTTGTAGAGGTTTTTCATTACCAGCTAAAATCTTGCCTATAGGGCAGCACATTGGTCAGAACCAGCCCTGGTGTCATCCCCACAGCACCCCCCATTTGAAACATGTTCCCACAGCTATGCATGGCTGGATATCTATTTGCATCATGTAACGTTCAAATTGTAAGCGTGGAAGCTTTTTCTATTGTCGAACCAATATGCAAATATTTTTGGGATAAATCTCTATTAATGAAAAATAAATGTGACAAAGTTTCATAGAGACATTAGGCACTTTCACACTGCGGTACTTTTCCCACAAAGGTTGATCAGAACTTAGTTCATGAGAACTCTTTAGTTCTCATTAACTAAGTACAGATCGCGTTCACACCGGAATAAGTCCCTGTGGGTGGATTAGGCCAATGAAGCCGCTGACATCACGACATCACTTCTTCTTCTTCTTCTTCTTCTTCTTCTGCTTTGGGTTTACTGGCAGGCCTCAAACAACTTCACGGCGTATATTGCCACCCAAAGTCCCCGGCCGGAAGTCCCCGGAGTTGGGGACTGGCTTCAGTAGAAGCTGCTGGAGTTTTACGGGGCGTGGTTTGCATTCCGCCCAGCAAATCAGAAATAGGAACCTTTTTCTCCCACGAAAGTACTTGCTCTCTAGAAGGGGGTAAAAAGGTTCTCATGAACTAATTTTAGTTCCGGCTCTTTTTGGTGTGAACGCGACATTTCGGAACTATATCGGAACTAAAGTGGGAAAATTACTGCGGTGTGAACACGCCTATTGGATTAACCTTCAGCAGCGTTTTTATGAATTGTAATGCCATTGAACACAACTTTTCATCAGAAAACAGCAAAGGTAAGACGTAATGACATTTTGGCTACGTAAAGCTAAGTTGTGTGTTGTCTGGTGTCGCTGCCGCGAGTTTTGGTTGTGGAGTGATGATACTTATACCATTTGAATCTGTGGAATCTCAGCTTTCATATGATATATTGTTTGTGCAGATCCGATGAAGTATACAATATTTCTACCGTGAGTTATGTGCCAAGTGCGTTAGCACTCTTTCGCTTAGTGCTAATTCAGACGCTTGGCGTTAGAGTTGTGTTTTTGTTTCGGTAAAAATGGTTCATATTGTCAGTTAGCTGAGTTTCTTCCCGTTAAGTAGGTATTACAAATTCATAGGTTGTTAAATGTTAAGAAGCCCTCAGACGCTGTTTCTTGCAAGATGTTGCGTTTAGTCCCAGGGGGTGGGGGCTTGGGGCTTAACAGGTAAAGTGGATTCCAATTTAAATTCCAAAAACTTTGAACGGAGGTGCTGATAACTTCAGGAATACAACATTAAACACTGTTGGGGGTCTAAACATGAGTAAGCTGGTGTTACAGGCTTATAGTGTCAAAACAATAAATGAGTAAGAAGGTACAGCAGGGCTCTTTTTAAGTGCCTTGGCTATCAAAACATGGCTGTTTGTGGAGATTGCCTGCAGCTGGAATGTATCTTGTTATCTAATAACTGTGGTGTGGTGATGATCACAGAAAATTAATGAGAAGGTGTTTCAGTACTCACCAACAAGCTCAGAAATCTCCTGTCGTAGAAGCTAGTGGAGTTGACGACAAACATTTGCTTTCCATGACCACCACCACCAAAACGCACGGCCACTGTAAGACAAAGGCAGAGGATAGTGTTATGACTATGGTGTTAAGGTCATGATATAAAACTAGACAGATTGTGATTTTTGCTTTTGCGGTAGTCATGAACATAAGCTGTAGTATCTAGGAAAGATATTGAGGAATCATTATTCCTCAAATGTTTCTTATTCCTCTTTAACAGTAAATGGAGTATGGTCAATATAAGCAAACATCCTTATTATGATCACTATCAAAATGCTTTTAAATGATAATATAGGGTCTTTAAATGTCAAATTACACATTCCCTTGTATTTAAGCTCTTAACGTCACTCCAGGAGATGGTGTATAAGGCTTGTATAACACTAAATAATGCAGAAATTGGGTGAATTAAAACAATTTTGCAATGTTTTTGTATGAGAAATATGACATGGTTATATGGGGAGAGGTGTTATTCAAACTACATTACAAGTGTTACACCGGCTAACACTATTGGCAGTATCAGAAAGAAGGTTAGCTTACAAATATTATATGCTCAAAATACGATATAGCTACACGTAACTAGAAGTACTAACCTACACGTTGCGTGTTCCGTTGACAACAGGACAAATGTTAAGAGCTAGCTAACATTAGCATGGTAGAAAGTCCCGGCGCAAGGTCACAAGAAGGGACGGTCAGCTTCAGGGTCAAAATACTCCCTCTTTAAACTGCCATGGTATTTCTTACCTTTATCTGTGCGTGGGATGGTTCGAGACAGTAATTGTGCAGTATTATTTCCAGATTTAAGAGGACTCAATCTGGCTGCAAAAGCAGCAGCAGATCTGAGAACACTCATGCCCACCATCTTTACTTGGAGACGGCCCAATAACACGAGCTCTGATTGGTTGATGACGTTGAAAACAGGAAACCGCCTTTTTTGTATTTTAATGTAATATTGTTTTTATTTTATTTTTATTTTTATTATCGTGTACATACATATGGTAACATTGTAACACGGCCATATATTTATAATTGTAAAAATAAAACAATCAAAATAAAAAAACTTGAGAAATGCATGATGGGTAATGTTGGTAGGACTAGGGGAAAGATGGCGGCGTCCTCTTCAGCAGGACGCGTTTTGACTCTTTGCAAGCAGTTTCAAAATGTCTTTAGGATATCTTCTGCGATAAATACTAAGCATTGTACTGCCACTTTGACCAGATGCCAGCCTCATCTGTACAGGTAGGATACTGTTGCAGTGTGTAAAACATGACCTATAAATGACGTTAAAGTCAACGTGTTCCGATCTCATAATGTCTCTGCTCCCCATTAACAGATTGTGTTTCAGTGATTATATAAGGTAACGAGGCATTAGCTAATACAATACGATGAATAACAGTCCTAATAAATGAAGGTTGGACATCTTCTTCATCTTGCATTTATTATGCCACCAGCAGACTTGTATTGAGTTAATTGACATTGGATTAATTTAAAGAGTCATGGGTTTAGTTATTTGGTTTCTGAATAAAAGTCATGAAATTCTAGTTTCAATTCCTATGTTTTCAATGGGAGGTATTGCCAATCAATGTAGTTTAAACTCACACAGAGCACGTATCTGACAAACCCTAAAATAAATCCTATTATTTGTTTAATTTAAAAAGCAATTTCAAACTTCTATTGCCTTTTTTAAATTATATTTTGAATTTGCATTTGTAATTTAATTTGTATTTGCTAAACTGAACGCGTTCGGGATTTTTCAAAACGAGATATATATTACACTTGATTAAAGAGATTTTCAATAGTTTTTTCTGAAAATGTAAAGACTACACAATGTATTTATTAATCTAAAAGAAATAATCTATAGATTAACAAATAATAACTAAATGTCATTGGTTGCCACAAACCAGCAGTCACTCAAATTAGTTTATTGGTCTGAAAAAAAGGACTAGACATTTTAGAAGTAGCATAATACAATTGTTTTAGGTTTAGTCTAAAACTCACCTTGTTGTGTGCAATTATTTTGCATCTACCAGGGAAACGTCCCCTCTCGCTGCCCTGTCTTGGTGCAGTCCTATCAGCGCTGTGAGTCAGTGTCGAGCCCTGCACACCACCGTCAGCAGGAGAGGGCTGGACGAGTTCTTCGACCTGCCTGAGAACTGGGGAGAGAACAACGTGAAGTCAGGTATAACACAGAAGTATTCTATAACTCTAATGGCTCTACAGCCTGCATGTAGCTTTACTAATAGAAATGTGTTTGTTTTAGGTGCACCATGGGCTGCCAAACAACTGAGGACAAAGAGCAATGAGGATTTGCACAAACTCTGGTAAGAACAGTTAGGTTCACACTGGTGCCTCAAACATATGAAACACATTTCTCAGCAGTGTTTAACTCTCGCTCTGTCTCAGGTATGTGCTGTTGAAAGAAAAGAACATGCTGCTCTCACTTGAACAGGAGTCGAGAAGGCAAAGGCTTCAGATGCCAAGTCCAGAAAGATTAAAGAAGGTTGGTATGATGCTCCACTGTCATGCTCTTACAACGTCTTCATTTTAAAGGATAGGAACCTTTTTGAATAAAATACTCACCTTCGAATATAGTCTAATGTTCCATCTACACAATATCTCATGTAAACCAAACATTTTTCAATACTTGAAATGAAACAAGACCTTTGTCATATTGATTTGTTGCCACCTGTCGTCTCACCACAGACACTAGTGAACTGAAGCTAGCTGGGCATTAAATAATCATTATCAAAAGTTAAATAAAAGCCAACATAAAAACACAAAGGGACTATACACATTGATTTCTGTGGGTATAATTGATGATGTTAACTTGAATTTCCCTAATTGCATTTAGTATAATAATCTATATGTGATGATAAAGGCTTCAAGAGTCTGGGAATGTTTGCCTAAGGTACCTTTTTATAGGCTTTATAATCCCTGCTTAATGTAGCAATTCAACATTACATTTGATAGACAGGAGTGTTTTCCATACATTGATTTATTTGTGGCGGGCCGCCACAATTAAATATCGTCCGCCGCAAATGGATCTCATAAAAAAAAATATATATATATATTATTTTATTTTTTTGTATTATCTTTTTTTTTGGTAGTCTAATGGATAGTGAGGTGGGCTGATGATTGGAAGGTTGCACGTTCAAATCCCTTGAGTAAGGCACTTACTCCAGGGAGAATGTCCCTGTAATTGGTCATTGTAAGTCGCTTTGGAATAAGGAGTCTGCGAAATGCCTAAATTGTAAATGATATTTTTGGGAGAATAAACTCCACGGATCCTCAACTCTGGTGTGTTTCACTCATTAACAACGCAACACAGAGCAACAAGATCGTTGTCTACAGTAGCCATGAACTTGCATGTTATTTGAGGGGGGGGTGGATGCATGGACCACCCGAATAGGTTAAGGGGCCTTTGGCTTTTCTTGCCGGGGGGGGTGCGGTGCCCCCACAAATAGAATCAAATTCTGTGGGAAATACCGGACAGACTTTGACCTAGTCTTCTACTCAGTCTAGGTTGGTTGCAGGGTTTGTACCTGTAGTATTTTGACCGTTGTGTGTGTTTTAAGTAGAAGCCCTGGCTAAGATAAATCACACTGTCTCTCTCCAGGTGAGCCGGTCCATGTTCCGCCTGGAGACGGTGGTGAAGGAGAGAGAGACTGCGCTGCGGCTGCTGCAGACTGGACAGGAGAAAGGCCGACCAGGATCCTGGAGGAGGAACGTATTTGGAAACGCCTACTGGTGAGAGTAGATCCTCCTTTTTGCTATATCAAACGTATACATGGAGAAATGCAACACGATTTATTCACATTTTAAAGTTTCTCTGTAGTTATTGATCAGTAGCACTACTGAGCAGTTTTTCTATGGGCCCCTATTTTGTTTTTTTCAACAGCAATACACCCATAGCTGCAGACAGACATTCATATAAAGACAAAATAGAGCCCAGATCCTTTAAAGGGGACCTATCATGCTAAATGCACCTTTGTACGTCTTTTATACATGAATATGTGTCCCCGGTGTTCCAGGGAACTCACCAAGTGTCAGAAAACACAACCCTCTCTATTTTCCTCCTTAGCCAAATCTCTAAAAAAGGGTCCGCAACGGATCTGAAAAAAACGGATCCAGATTTCAACACTTTTCTACGTCACAAAAAGGTGCTCCGCTTATTGGTCGACTCTCCACCTATCAGGGGAATGAGCCACGGCCACGTGCATTTCCAAAACTCTCATTCGCATATACTGTAGGAGGGATTTCCGTCCATTTGGCTATTCAAATGTTAACGAAACGGACCGACTTCCGTGCACATCAGCGGCTGTCGGATTAAAACAGTTTAATGCACTTTTAACACTCACGTACCCAGGATTCCTGCTCCTTTCCTGGGTTACAAAGTGAGGTGACGCAGCCTGTCCTCTGGGTGCGCTCTGTGGGGGGGTGGTGGTATCGCAGCCTGCTCCTCTCTGCCGCTGCGCTCTGCCTCTAGCCACACAACTTTTCCCCGCCTTTCAGAGACTTATTGTTGGGTCAAACTCTAAGTTACAAACTGTACACATTGCATTCTTGCTAATTAGCCAAAATATGAACGGAATGTAGCAAGCATCGTAACAAACAGAGTAAAATAAATAGGGACAACAGCTTGTCAACCATACTTGCCAACCTTTAGACCTCAGAAATCGGGAGCATTTCAAAATGCAAAATTGGGGGGGGAGGTGCTAGTGGATCGCCGTAGCTGTTAGATTAACATTAACATGCTTATTGTAGTTGTAAGTGCACTGCCTTGCGGCCTGTAGCACCGTCCTTGATGGAGCATACAGTATGTGTGGGCTGGACCTGTATTTTACAGGAGAGGAGTGAGCAGAGAGTAGAGTAGTTGTCGATTCTTGTTCTGTTTTCTGTGAATATCTGCCTCACCCTCTCAGACTTTGAGTTGCGCGCGCTACTAAAGAGACATGTTACCATGGAAACCAAGCAATGGTGGTGTAGCTGTATTAAAGTCCGAGTGGAAACAGTCGCGTGTAAATCTGATTTAGTCAGAAATCGGGAGAAATATGACCCCGGGAGGAAACTGGGAGAGGGCAATGAAATCAGGAGTCTCCCGTGAAAATCGGGAGGGTTGACAAGTATGTTGTCAACTAACCATTCAGAAACGTCCTGCTGCAACCGAGATGTTTGCACCTCCACCAAAATCTCCGCTGCTTCAGGGTCAGTTTCTGGATCAAATTGATAATATGCTTGAACACATGCATTGCTCTGAGATGACATGTTTATTCCATACTCGTAATCACAGCAAACATGGTAACGTGACTCTCGCCGGCTCATGCCCCCCTCTTCTGCAGGGGGGCGTGGTCAGCTGCTGCTCAGAATTTTCAAAGACAGGCTTGGAATAGAGCGAAAATGAGAGAAACGAGGTATGGCTAAAAAATGATCTGTTTGGTATTTTCAAAAATAAAATGTATAAATATACCTTATATAGGTATGGTCATACACTATATCATTTAAATATAGCATGATAGGTCTCCTTTAAGATAAGTGCCAAAGCGATCGTATTCAAATTAGCCAATTACAGAGGATGCTCTCTTCAGATTTTCTTTTAAAGTTCTTTTAAAATGCCCTAGAATAGTCATACTGGATAGTTTGGGTTGCAGAGGGTTTCGGGGCAGATACTTTCTACCAAATTCTGTACAGACCGAGGAGATGGAGACAGTGATGAAGAGCGTAGTCATGGCTGTTTACGTGACTTGTACGTGGATCTATACGTTTGCAGCAGTCGAAGGAAGGATTTATAGAAGAAGTTATACCAGTGTTAAGTTCTGGGCGTGCTCCTGCGTGTTTTACCCTATTCCATTGATCAACAGGTGGTGGTAACACACCAAGTTATGCTGCAATCATTTCTTTTGTAGACAAATATTATTCCTGCAGGTGGTCTGTTATATAATAACCATACCTCTAAGGGCCCAGGCTTTAGAAAATGAAATGTAGGAAGTGGCTTAATTTACTCTTTTCTTTTACTCAGGTATCGCTACAAAGAATATGCTATTCCTTGGTACATGAACACGAGGTATAAGCGAAAGAGGTTCTTCACACCCAAGTTTGTCCAACCACACATAAGGTAAGATACGGCTCACATCCCTATTGTGCCTTTGTTACTGTTTAAAATAAGTTTTAGTAGATGTACAAGATGTCTTATCTTATATACTATAAAATTCTTATTCTCTTAAAAAAAAAATGATGATTTCTGTCTCGCAGGCTGCGCTTGGAGAAGCATCTCCGAGGGAAGGCCAGGGAAACCTCCTTACAGAGGGGAAATCGGTCGAAACTTAAGGAGAAGTTCCCTCACATGAAAGTTTCTGCATCGTAAAAAAATTCAAATGGACTTTTTACAATCAAGGAGTTAGAATTCAATTTATATCTGCTCGTCAAATAACTGAGTGTCCTATGTGGAGTATAAGTGCATTTGTCCAGCTGTTTGTTCCTGGAAGATAAATTATTCTACATCCCCCTGAAATCTTTTTTTTTTAACTTACTATTAAAATATGCATTGAGTTTTGGTTATCTTGTTTTACTAGTCCCTAAAATTAGTATATAATGGGTCATTACATTTAGTGGGAACTGTCCTTTTCAAGTTTTGGGATCATTTGAGTTAAAGGTGGGTAGGTAAGAATGGAGAAACTAGCTCGAGTGCGCTAGAATTTTGAAAGTGCACAACCGAAAAAAATCTGCCCCTTCAGACTTCCTTACAGAGCCCCTTCTCCAACAAACACGACCAATGAGGGCACGAGATGGAAGGCTGACAGGCAGGTAGGCCATCCAATTATCTGCAGAGGAAGATCATTGGTCGTGCTTTTTACAGCGCCATGGCTTCCACAGATGAAATATTTGTATATATTTATTGTCAAAGCATTTAATTTATTCATTGAAATCGGGATGTTAAGAGCATTCCATGGAATATAACAAAGGGTTCCTGAAGTGAATTACCTACCCCACCTTTAAGAATGCAACTTTACAATAATAAAAATGTCATGTAATACAAGAATTAGAACAAAAAATACATTTACATTTTAAAGCAAGAAATTATACTTTCATCACATATTTAACAAAAACTGACTTTATTTTTAAAACACCATATGTGGTTCATTTAAAATTAAATACAGGTTTATATGACTTGACACCAATAAGCAGAGGCCAGAACTGTCTGGCCTCTGACGATCGTACTGACTACACAAAGAAAGGCTTATGAACCGAAAACATCATTCACCCCAAACTGAAAGGTTATTCCTCCAAAGTTTACCTTCAAATGGTTTTTGTCAACGTCAGACAATTAGTTTTTTCTATAAAGATGGAGTGTTTCTACAAAACACAGACAATGTAAAGATTAGGTAACAAAATGGCTGTAAAGAGACAAACAAAGGAAAATAAACTCCATTTCATCATAGCAACAGTTTACTTTGCAGATGTCTGATTTCGAAAATCTCAGACAGACTCTTAAGATATCTTTTTTTAAACAAATCATACAAAACAAGAGTGATCATCTGTGGTCGTTCCTGAGTCCAGGGTCAAGGTTGGGTGACTCATGATGTTGAGCTTATGGAAGAAATGATAGTGATGGAGGGGCTGGATAACAAATCAAGGGCACTTCCTGTCTACACACTGCTTTCCTCCCTCTTCGTACTCCTGTTTGGAAATCCACATCTGCTGGAAGGTTCCCTGGAAAACATGTTTAGTTTGAATAAATCAGCTTAAAAGTAGGAGAGGCATGAATAAACACTGATAAAGCTGTCAAGCCACTTGGATGTGGGAATACAGTTCTTATGCATTTTGCAGCCACTTTATCAAATCAGTGGCAATAAGGCTAAAGAGTAAACTTATTGAAATACAAGTTCTTACATTATCTTAAAAAAAACAAAGGTGTACTGTAGCGGCAAAAGCCCCGCAAAGAGGCTAAAACAATAGCCGGAAGTGATAACCAATAAGAATTAAACGTGGTGTAAACTGAAATGAAGATAATAATATAAATAATAAGCAATGGCAAAAGCATTTTGGCTCCAATAATCCAGATGTACAGAATAATCTTAAAATCTTTGGATATGAATACCATGTCGCTGCTCCTTAAACACCTTTTGCTCCTTTTATTAAAAAAACACTTCCTAGTATATAACTGCTTTCACCAGATCTGGGCTTTAAATTGCATCATTGTGTTAGAGTTAGTTGTGTCCTTCATCTCAAGAACTAGTCATTATCTAGAAATTGTTGGTAATATATTTAGTTTGAACTGCAGTGTGTCCTTACGAGTGATGCCAGGATGGAGCCTCCTATCCAGGCACTGAACCGGCGCTCCACTGTAGTGTTGTTGGCGATCAGCTTCAGCCTCATGCTCTGCAAACCACAGATCAACAAGTTAAACTCAGACAGGAAGGAGAGTAGGGTTTGATGGCTGTATTTCTAAGATCGGACCACATAAGCAATTGTGCATACACCAATCTTTCATTAACCAAGGCCTATGATACAAATCTTGAATCAGATGTGTGAGGGAGTTTTGGCATTCACTCACCGGAGGGGTTTTCTGGGAGAGTTCTCTGTTCAGTCGGTCTGTGAAGCCCGAAATGAGCGTGTTTCCTCCAGTCACCACCACACTGCCATAAAGACCCTGAGACACAAAGTCAAAAGGTTCAGCAAAGAGTTTCCGTTTTAAAATAGCAACACTTGGGATAGGGCAATGAATGAATTACCAAAAATTGTAATATATTGATTTTTATGAATTTGCCCCAAATAGCCTTTTCTACTTGAGATGTGATTTTAATGTACTTGTTGACATCAGTATATCTATTTCAATCAGATACTGTTTGTCAATTGTCTTGGACAGAACAACAAATACAAATTCAAGGCACTGTTGAAAGCATTTTAGTTGAAGCTACAGGTTTGTCTAAATTTCACCTTTTATGAATCTACTTTTCCGGCTAAATGTATCATTAGGGCTGCTCAATTAATCGTATTTTAAATCACGATTACGATTATGGCTTGCAACGATTACGAAAACAAATTAATCGAAATAAAAACAATAATTTTTTTATTATTACTTTTTTTTTTTTTGGTTTTTCAGTTGAACTATACTTAAAGTTCAGGGTAATCAACTGTTAAAAACATACTGTTCAAATTTCTTTTGTCCAATAAATGGATGTTTTCAAAGTCAGTGAATAATCGCAATTACAATTATTGACCCAAATAATCGAGATTATGATTTTTGCCATAATCGAGCAGCCCTATTTATCATCAACTAAAGGGTTTAAGCAAGATGTGTTCAGTCATTTGATATTAATGACTATTAGAGGCCACATTTAAATGGATAAAAGTTCAACTGAAGTGTCGAAAAGGAAAAAATGTGTAACCCATATTTAAACATGTTGATATTCACCGGCCGGATGTCGATGTCACACATTCCCACGCTGGTCGTCACAACGTGGCCGACTCCCAACATGGTGTTTCCAGACAGGCCCTGAAGGGATCACAACAAACAACATTAAATTACTTTTTTTTTTTAAAGGGATACATTTCTCATGAAAAACAACACATTTGAATGCCTTAAAGTTTAACAATCCTTGAGCAGCATGTTTAGCTAGTTGGGCTGCTCAGTTCCCTCCACCTTAATAGCACCCCACCTTGGCATTGGAGGGGTCAAAGAGCCCCTCGGGGATCTTCAGCCTCTCAGCTCCAAAGTCAGCGTTGTAGCCGTTGGGCAGCTCGTAGTGCACTGTGGGCATCTGTGCAGCAATCCTGATGAGAGAGGGGGGGGGTTACTTGTAGAGATGCACTCGTTGATATTTTCTTGGCTGATTGTTGTGGTTTTTTAAGTCTGAGCTTCTGATTCTGATTTAAATTTCCTTTTTTCTAAGAACAATAATGTACAGCATACAGACACGTTTTTGTAACTTCTATCTCATTAAAAAAAACAGTAATTAACTTTAATAGTGGAACTGACTGCTCCAAGTTACAGGACCCTTTGATCGGACGACATCATTAAATTGAGATGAAGGTGACATTTGAACCTAATCTAAAAAGAGACTTACTTTTGGCATGCACACCTCAACAGAAGCTGAGGGTTCAAGTAAAGTATAATGTTATTGACATATTAAGTTGCTTACTGTTCATCATATGGAGAGTCTGACACCTGCAGCACAGCTTGCTGGAAGTCCTGGATCACGCACTGCAAACATTAAGAAAGGACAAGTTGGCACACATTTATCAAAACACAACGCACACCAGCCAAATCTACAATTCATTCATTTATTAGGGATACAACAAATGTCAAGGAGTCCACGTGTGCTGCTTACGTTACACATGTAGTTGTGCCATGAGCGGGTGACTTGAGGTAGTTTCTCTTTTTTCTTCCAGCTGGCTGCTGATCCCTCTCGCACTCCATCCTGTCATGTAAACAAGAAAAGAGTGAATTGAAGTCTCCCTTTTTAAAATGTGAGGATTTTTGTATTTGTTTTACAAACTTGGACAAGTGTGCTACTGCGTCTAGGCTGGTTCTACATTTATCCGGCTCTCAGGTTTTCCCTTTAAATATTTAAATCACTCTGTTTTTTGTTTTATGATATACAGTTGAAAGAAAAAGTATGTGAACCCTTTGGAACTACCTGGATTTCTGCATAAATTGGTCATAAAATGTGTTCTGATCTTCATCTAAGTCACAACAATAAGCAGACTGTGTTTGTCTATTGAATAGACAAACACAGTCTGCTTAAGCTAAAACCACACAAACAATTATATGTTTTTATTGAACACAGCATGTAAACATTCACAGTGCAGGGTGAACCCTTGGATTTAAAAACTGGTTGACCCTCCTTTGGCAGCAATAACCTCAACCAAACGTTTCCTATAGTTGCATATCAGACCTGCACAACGGTCAGGAGGAATGTTGGACCATTCCTCTTTACAAAACTGTTTCAGTTCAGCAATGTTCTTGGGATGTCTGGTGTGGATCGCTCTCTTGAGGTCATGCCACAGCATCTCAATTGGGTTGAGGTCAGGACTCTGACTGGGCCACTCCAAAAGGCGTATTTTCTTCTGTTGAATCCATTCTGTTGTTGATTTACTTCTGTGCTTTGGGTCGTTGTCCTGTTGCATCACCCATCTTCTGTTGAGCTTCAATTGGTGGACAGATGGCCTTAAGTTCTCCAGCAAAATGTCTTGATAAACTTGAGAATTCATTTTTCCGTCGATGATGGCAATCTGTCCAGGCCCTGAGGCAGCAAAGCAGCCCCAAACCATGATGCTCCCTCCACCATACTTCACAGTTGGGATGAGGTTTTGATGTTGGTGTGCTGTGCCTTTTTTTCCCCACACATAGCGTTGTGTGTTCCTTCCAAACAACTCAACTTTGGTTTCATCTGTCCACAGAATATTTTGCCAGTAGTGCTGTGGAACATCCAGGTGCTCTTTTGCAAACTTCAAACGTGCAGCAATGTTTTTTCTGGACAGCAGTGGCTTCCTCCATTTTATGACCAACTTATGCAGAAATCCAGGTAATTCCAAAGGGTTCACATACTTTTTCTTGCAACTGTATATCTAATGGTCAACAAAGTTATTACGATCACCCTGACAAACTGTATATTTAATGCTTTAACATAACTTTCCAAACCAGTAAATCCAATTAACATGCAAATAGGAAAATCAAATCATACAGTATTAACAAGAACAAACTTGCATTACTGTATAATTGATTTGATCAAAATAACGGAAATACACATATGTTAATATAAAAATATTTGACAGGCACCATCTTCACCTGTCCTGCACCCTAAATGTAACTTAGCATAGAGTAATGCTAAATATTTCTACTAGATTATTAAAAATAAGACGGGCTAAATTCATGTTATCTTACCTTTGATGCAATCATGTACGGGGGGATTATTTCAGCATTTAACTCTTGAAACAGCTCCCTACACTGCATGCTCATGAAGTCTCCAGCCAGGGGCGATTTGACAATGCCTGTCAAGAGAGAATGCAAAACACATTATTGGAAGGACTGCAGTAAATCTCATCCAAGTTCGCATGATATGCATTAACTCCCCACTTCATGTCTCTCAAAATCTCAATCGCAATCTCCTGAATCAATCTCTTTCATTGCAGCTCAAAATCTAACAGCTGTGTATCAGAACGTAGATTTGTTAGTCAACACAGTTTAGTTTGCTCCTCAAAAGTCATTCAAATCTTGAATAGGTGAAAACTTGATGGCGCGCAGAAAAACCTTCTCGCCAAAAAATAATCTATAATGGCAAAAGAAGCTTATTAAATACTAACATTTGTAGGAACAGCTGAGATGCATCCTCCAACCAGCAGAGGGCAACATCAATCATAGAAGGTAGCACATGCTTCAATGAAGGATTATACCTTTTCGAATACTGTCGCTTTATTACTTGGTTGATATGCAAAGCAGGTCAACTCTGCATGTAGATGATATATACTAATGATGAAGGATTTATGATAATTGTTCACCTTGCTGCAGGACGTAGCCATCATGCACTGGAATGGCTGTGGTGTGCGTGGCGCCGCTGTCCAGGACCAAGCCTGTAGATCGCCCATTGGCAAAGCTGAGGCACTCAGAGTAAAGGAAATGTAATACACTTCAAAATGTAACAGATGCATTACACGCTGAGCATTCTTCATTAAAGAAACAGTAATCCAATAAAAGGGTTTAAAGGCAAAGATTTGCTCTTTCTCCAATTATTTCCCAGATGGAGTGTGGTAAAGGATACGCAGACAGCACAGCAGATTTGCAGAGGAAGAAGGCAGGAATGTTGTAATGTTCAAACATCAGCTCTGTTAGTTTCTCTCTTTTTGCTCGTGTGTTCCACTGCGGAGACAAAGCAGAAAAAGGGCTGCTTACAACAGATTGTCAACACATTTCTTCATGAGCTGAGGAGGTCACTCATCAAATGTGGATCACAGCTCAAACAAACAAAATCACCAGCCACAATAAGTATTTAAATAACAAGTTTTAAACACTTAATAGTCTGCCAGCGCTTTGTTGTTGGCAGAAAAATGTAAACAATTTGAATACAGTTTGTCCTTGGTATAGTGACAGTAGTACAAGCGGCCTGTGTTCAGACTCACCGATGCTTCTGACATGAGCACTGGATGCAGGCTGGGCTCAGACTTGAAGTGCATCTTGTAGGTGTGATCCAAAATGGCCTGAAAACTGTCCCAATCCTCAACTGTAAAGGGGATGGAAGGGATAACAAGGACAAGGCTTGTTAAATGTGAAAACACTGACAAATAAATGCCGATTGACTATTTCAGATTCAAGGCTTTTATTGTCATTCGTACATAGCTACAGTTATGTCGATGAAAATCTTAGGTCACAGGCTCCTCCAACAGGGCAACACAAGAAACAGATAAAACTGATCAAATAGTGCAAGTAATTACAATAAAATAGAATAGAAGTAGTACAATTCTACAGAGTCTATATACAAGTAATAAATCATTTGTAAGTTGCAAACAGGTGAATGTTATGGATGTTCTTAGTTCAGGTGTTTAACAGTCGTGTGGCCTGTGGAATGAAACTGTCCCTGAGTCTGGTGGTTTCCTTTTTTGAGTTATTATAGGTGAAAGTAAAAGCATCCTCTTTTTGGAAATAATGTGCTGTATGGTGGAAACCTAAATAAAAAAGATGGGTGTTTTAAACTGGAGGACAATCCTTATATGTTCTTTACCATTGGGAAAGTCATGTTCACAAACATAGAAACATTTCAAGCACATATTAGCTAGGTCTTGAAAAACCTCTTTATAAAAAGGAATCTATTTATGTCTTCAGTTACAGACCTACGTCACAAAATAAATGTATCTATCATCGTCATAACTGGGTCAGATGGTGAAGAAAATAGTGCGATGATGAGCTTTTTTAGATAATAATTTGAGCGTCAGGCACCGATGTTCCAGGTCAGCCCTCAGAGGGAGCCTGAAGTCCCACAGTGCTGTTCGGCTGCAATTAATTTGGTGTCACACGTATGGTTTCTCTAAATAGCCTCACACCAAACTCCACTGGACCAGATTCTGAAGAGCATCATCCGCTAGGTCAGTGCACCGGAGCGCTTGTTTAATATCCGCTGTCGGCATACTTACAATACTGAGGTGACTCAAATCAAACACACCAGCAAAAGGTGGCTTTCATAGAACAGGATGTAATGCATAATTAGACAATTTACTAATCGATTAACAGATGGGGAAATGAATAACTGTTTTTTGCATTTTAAACTTTTATTAAATGTACTTTTTGTAGACTAAAGAAATAATTTATGAACAATAAAAAAAATGTAGTTGATCAGCCAAATATTTGTCTGTTGCAGGCTTTGCTTTGGATAAAAAGAGTCGTACAAAAGCATGGGGAAATAATCCAAAATCCAAGAGTGAGTTCAAGTTCAGCACCAAGGACAGCTCAGGGCATGCGACCCACATCTGGTTTTGAATGCCTGACACACCCATGACGAAGAAGATGGCGAAGAACAAACAAGGATGGGAAAGTATTATGACTATCAAGCAGACATGGCAGTGAACCCAAGACGGAGAGGGTCTGTCTTCCACTAAAAAGGACACTAAAGTAGGGCTGTGCAATTAATCGTATTTCAATCGCGATTACGGCTTGCGACGATTATGAAAACAGCATAATTGACAAAGTACGATTATTTTGCTGGGTGCGCTTTTGCCCCTCCCTAAAAGCCCACTCAGCCACGTGGGAGTGCCATGTGTTGTGAGTGTTCAGCGCGAGCGAAGATATCAGAACAAGAGCAGCAACTCGTTAAAAAGAAGGGTAAAACTATTTCCACTATTTGGAAGTACTTTGGCTTTCAGGAGTCCGACGTGGAGCAAAACAAATTACAGTTACCAGGTTGTGTTGGCACCACACGCTAACACAACCAATCTCTGTAATCATCTGAATTACAACCACAAAGTGCAATACGACCGGGCAATAATACAACAAAAAGCAGATGCCCGCTCGACTTCATCCACCACATCATCACAGTCATCGATTCAGGATGCATTGTACAGAGCAACGGCCTACACAACGAGCTTGCAGAGACACAGAGATATTACAGGTGCCATTACATTTCACATCGCTAAAGGTATGTGCCCAGTTAGCATTGTTAGCAACCAGGGCTTTAAGCAACTTGTCAACACGTTGGACAAGCGTTACGCGATGCCGTCTCGGTACTATTTCAGCAGGTCTGCGCTGCCTGCGCTATATGACAAATGCCGTGGGGAAGTTGAGAGATGTGGCTTCAGCTGACTACTTTGCCACCACAACGGACCTATGGTCTAGCCCAGGGGTGCCCAACCAGTCGATCGCGAGATGTGTCTAAAAATGGAACAACAATATTCTGTTTTATCGTTAATGTCCTGTAACATAATCTTCCTGTGCCAGAATAATGCACTTGAACGCACCAAAGCTTTGTGATTGGCCGGCGTGACCCCATGTGTCGGGCGTGGCTGGTGGGCAGTGCACTATTTCGCGTTGTTCATTTTCACGTTGTCCGTATCAACAGGAGTGACAGTCCGCACACACACAAGACCGCAATTATGGCAGAAGCAAAAAAGCCCAAAATATATAATTTTCGCTCCGAGTGGGAGGATGATTCTTTTTGTATCTATTCCAATTCAAAGTCCCTCTGTCTCATCTGCAATGCGAGCGTGACTTTATCGAAGAAGAGTACATTTAGGAGCGGCATTTCAAAACAGTGCACAAACGCTGCGAGACGGAATTCCCTCCTAATTCTGCCCTACGCTCCCAAAAGGGGAGGGGCCTGAAAGGACAGCTAAATGCACGGTAGTCCATTTTCACCAGGCCCAACAACAAGAGCAAGGCTGCTGCCATAGCATCTTATCGTGTTAGTCACGTTCTTGCGAAACACATGAAGTCTTTCAAAGACGGCGAAGTTGTGAAAGAAGCATTCCTGGAGGCTGCCGGCGCGCTTTTTGGGGACAGTAAAAATAACAGTAGCATTTCAACAGGTTTTTGATATAATAAAAACTCAAGTTAGATACCGTTATTAATCAGCTGTAAGTTTTGGTTTGTTTGAACTTATTCATTATAAATATTGTACAAAATGGTATAAGAATGCAAACATTAAGATCTGTTCTGTTTAAATTGATTATAGTCTATTATCAATTCAGGTTAAGAAACTAGTGTTGCTTGCATCATATTTTAAAGGCATTTCTTTTTATACTCTACTAAAATGCAACAAAAAATGGGTTTGATTCTATTAATTTTGTCTTTTTTATTGCACTTTGGCAGCAGATTCCTGTGTAGCTCCAGATCTGAGTTGTCTTATTAGTAAGCCTAATTTATACTGTAGCAACACTATTTTTATATAATGGCGAAGAAAGGGTTCAGAGTCTTTTCTTTTTTTCCTGTGTCATATGTGGCAGCACTGCCACAAGTTCCTCTTCAGAGAGCGTCTTCAGTACAGGTGGCAATATTATCACCTGCCTGCGCTCATCTCTGAAACCAGACCATGTAAACAGGCTGGTGTTTCTTGCAAAAAATCTTTAAGAGATGACACGAGCTCTACCAGCATTTGCCATGGTGGCCAAAACATTTTTATTTGGTCTTAAATTGTAGTTCAACATTTATTTCCTGTTACTTCTGGACCATGACGGTTGGCCAGCCTTCAACATTTAAGCTAGTGGAATATGTTGAATATGTTGGCTATATGTTTTCAGGTTGTGACAGTGCACTGCAACATATTTGATTTAATTTATTTTGGTCTAATTTATTTTTATTTATCATATTAATATATGTTTAGTATGGTTTTGTAATTGCGCTCCAACATATTTGTTGATCTTGTTTATTGGTAAAATATTATTTGTTTTAAAGTTCAATAAATGTTCAATGAATAATCGTCAAAATAATCGTGATTATGATTTTTGCCATAATCGCACAGCCCTACACTATAGGCTCATGTTGGAGCTCATGTTAATGAGTTATCTTGGTCTTCAAATAACCTCATTAATATTGATGATGAACGGCAGTCTATAGGTCACTCAGAGTTCTGACAAGTTCACCTACGAAGATGGATCGCAGTCAGACCGAAGTAGTCTAATTATGGTTGTGGATCAAGCAGACAGGATTATCAATATTCATTGGAAAGTTTACGTCACAGACCAAGATAAAAAGGGGGGGGTTATACAAACCCCTCATGTATGTTCATAAGGGTTGTAAGCACTGCAGATAAGCAGAAGACAGCCTGGCAAATCCCTTAGACTAACACAAGAACACAGCAATTAAATACCTTAATGTTCTTTAATAATAATTGCACGCCATGAATCAACACTCACTCATGCCATTCTTGAGCGGAGACATGACCTCCATGCTCTCCCGGGGTACCCTCAGCTGGTTGGTATCAATAAAGTAGGTGGTGCCACTCTGCTTGGTCTTTTCACCATCCGTCTCCATTGGCGTGCTGCCATCCTCTCGGTCGAGGGTCACGCCTATCACCGTAGGGAAGTCCGCCTGAGCCGATACAAAACAGGACACAATACAGGTTATGACACTCAAAAAGGGACTTATTGTGTGCACCACTGTGTCACCAGACAGAAGGAAGTGTGCATCTACGGTCATACGGTATGCTGGTGTATTCAAGTAGAAGAAAATCCTAAATCCTATATTAAACAGCTCACAAAATGCTCTGTGGATCATCTTGAGTAACTGGGTCATGATGTCTACTTTTGTAAATTGTAATATTTTTTAGTTTTGAAATATTCCGCACGCCTCTTATTTGATTGTGTTTTATTAAAAAAACGTCAAATATACCTATACTTTTGCTTTAACAATCTTCTGCGAGGTTCCTTGTGTCAAAATATATAGGGATGCACCGAATATTCGGCCACCGAAAATTATCGGCCGAAAATGGTTAAATAGGCACTTTCGGCCGAAAGGGTTTTAGCACCGAAAAAATATCACCGAAAGTCAGAGAACAGGGTTACGTTGATCATAATCCGCATATTTGTCCGGGATTTTTGATTTCAAGTGGTGGAGTAATCCCGAAGTGGTGAAAGTCTTTGCAGTTACACCCCCTCGAGAAATGTCAGCTGAACACGTTTTACAAATTGCAATCCGCGCCTCTTTCTCTGATATTTTGAAATATCTCCAAGCGGCAGACATGTTGGCTGTGAGCCAGCCGCGAGCATGGTTGCGCGCCGTGCTTGTAGCCGCGTTTTGATTACGTCGTCATCACAACAACACGTTAGGTTACCAAACTTATAGGTGCATTTGTTGTTGTTGAAGGCCTGGCTGTTACAGTCTTTATTTACACTATTTTGTTGTGGGCCTACCGGCCTAGATGTTTTTGCAGTTTTAAAGCACCTTGGCTTTGTTCTGAATGCACTTTGTTGTAGTTATCCTACAGAGAAAAGAAAATGCACTTGACTTGGAATTAATGTACTGTATGCATTCAAAAGTGCTTAATAAATGTTTTATGGACCCATAATAGTGATTATTATTTAAGTTAAGTTTTGCCATAATCATGTATTTTTCCATAATCAGCTAGCTGAACAACATTGGTAAAAAATGTATACATTATATATATATAAATATATTTCTATTAATCATTTTCGGCCTTTCGGCATTCGGCCAACTGTTTCCTATTTTCGGTATCGGTTTCGGCCAAGAATTTCCCATTCGGTGCAGCTCTAAAAATATAATCATGTAAAATTTTGTTTTTTGAGAAACGTGAATTGAGTTGTTGAATTGAGTTCTTGTTCTTCAATACACATACAATTGATTAAAGTCGAAACTATAAGGCCTTTAAAAATGGAAATAAAGTATATTGTGTAGTAAATCAGATGTATTGTTATCTGTTTGGATTTCTCAGAGGCACCAAACTGGGTATTGATAATTGTGTAATTTCACTGGGTGTCATTAATAACTACATATCTGTTTTTTCGTAACATCCCTAATAAGTACAACATATTATATTTTTGAAAACAGGAAAGTGTAAGGATGGTGATGATAGGTTGGGGTTAAGCATTATATCATGCAAAGTATACAAATATAACTGAATGTTATACCATACGATGACCAGTACATCCAATCGGGGGTATTTTCACAGGGCCAATATTACAGAGATAAATGCCATCTTTAACATTTCTCTTATCCAACTGATATTTATATAATCAACATTCTACCTAAATTATAGATAAATCAAAACCTAAGCAAGCATCCAGAAAGATCTGAACTGAATTCATGCCGTCTGTCTCCAGGGTGACAGCCCTCATTTCTTGACATTGACAGACCCCAGGAGGGAAGATAAGGATGCTCAGAGAAAGACAAATGCACATAGTTAATCAGGTCATCTGAGTGATCCACTTACCTTGGGACAGTCTTCTCCTGCATAGCCAGCTCTTACAGTGTATGAGCCAATGTCGAACACCAGAGCTCCCACCTCATCTGCAAAGAATCACAAAAAATGTGAATTAAACTCTAAAAATATATATATATAGACCTGAGAGGTTAGTACGTATAGTTTACCTCCTCATCAAATACTATACATACTTTGTATGCATATTGATCATCTGTGCTCGATCCACATGTTGGTTATTAATGCCTCGTCAATTAAATCTAAATGTTAACTAAGCGCAAAAAACTGAATCAAAATAGTTATTAAGATGAAATACAGAAAGTAAATGAATTACTTTAACTAAACAATTGTAAAATAACACCATTTATTGACCCTGATGCAGAGGCTATTGATTGTTAAACTAACTCCTCTGATACGATAAATGGCAAGCTCTATGTACAATAAACATTGTTTTACCTTGTGAAATGTGGTGTGAAAATGCAAATCACAAGTGGAATTGTTATATATCAGGTTAGTATGTTGTACTTACTAACATTTTACTTTTATGTCTTTTCAACTTTCACAAATTCGCTACACAGGCTGTTTTTCTGGATTTGTCAGATCTATTAAATAATAATAAATAATAATAATAATAATAATACATGTTATTTATATAGTGCTTTTCCTGGTGCTTAAAGCAAAATAAAGTGTTTTAGTATATTGTAGTAAAGCTGCCTTTAGATAAGATAGATATATACGTTATTGATCCCAATTTGGGAAATTATTTTGTTACAAAAGCAGCAGTGTGTTCAGAAATTAAAATTAAAATACTTAAAAAGTGGCATAGAGAGTTAACAATACAAAATATAGATTGCACGAGGTTCCCGTTGCTGAATGTAAATTTAATTGTAAGGCATGGTTATCATTACAATCAACATAGGGCCAGACAATAATTCAATAAGATAATTGATTGTCTTTCAATATAATTGTTTAATGAAGAAAACAGTCCAAAGCATTTCAAACTTTTAAACTCCATTACACCAGAATACAAACAATACCATAAAACAGGGTCCTCTCTGAAAAGCAATGGTGGATAATCATTTGTAACGGTCAACTTGCAACCCATATGTTGATTAAATTAAATTGTGGGTCGGGTTTTCCAAGGTGCAATATTTTCTGTATTCCCTGAGCTTTATTATTCATCCCTGCATGCATACTTATATGGGAATTACTCTGCATTTGTGTGAATGCATGTTAATATGTTCAGTGTAAATCTGCACATTTACGTATAATCAGTCTAATATTGTATACTATTCTTAATATTTGCTGTATATTTACTTCTAAACATCTATAAAACTTTGTAAATGTAGAGATCTGATCTGCAATGATGCTAGTGAAGCTTATTTGAATTTGAAAGGCATATTAAAGTACCAAAAACAACTGATCCATCTAATAAAGAAGTTATTAAGTTCTGCAAAATACATCTGAAGTGTTATCTTCGATTACATAATGTCAACAGAGAGGTTAAGATGTAGAGACCTTATCCCGAAAAACGGTTATTTCAAGCAGAATGGAAACATGTATCTCCAACTCCAAGAAAGCTTTAACAACGTTACACAAACGGAACTGAATGTGAGATCGGGACACACACTTTCATTCATTTCCTTGCTAGCTAGCTGGCTAGCTAAGCGGCACCGGAGTTACAGGGTTGTTGCATAAACACACCTAAGATCAAGCCACAACACTACGCACTTAACATTGTAAATGCACATATTCTTAAAAACAGTTAAAGATGTTCGCAAGAATGTTGCTTCGGTCTACCGCGGAGCTAAACGTTAGCACAGATAGCATAGCAAGCTAACTTTAAAGCTGGCTAAAGCGTGTATAACGGTTTCGTTTTATTTTAATCATTAGAGCCCACTCACCGCCTCCATACACTCCGCCACTCATGGTTTGGATTATCTCAACGGCAACAATCTTAATATAAGTTATTAAAGCAGAAACACAACCGCTAAACGGTTAATCACAACAAAGGGAGTATGTTAGCATGGATCAATCTAACAAAGCAGGCGCCACACGTCGGACCAATCAGGACGCAGCACAGCGTGGGTACTTCCGCTTCAGCTGTGACGGAAACATCCTGCAAGTATTTCCATGCTCTGAAGTGGACGTGGCCCTGCGTTCTTTATATCAACGTGAGTGAAAAACTGATACATAAGAAGCACTAACTTACTTTTAACCATTACAAAGTTATGTGCATGAAGTGTAAGAGCATGTTTTATAACGCTGAGGTGATGTTAGTGAGTGTTTACTGCAGGACCTTGGATCACGGTCGTTTAGACTAAACAAGATTGACGCTGATCTCGGCAACCATGTCACTTCAAGCTGCAAAAGTAGCAACACTACTACTTATTTGCAATATCTGAAATGCTAACTTCGCATTATTATTTTTAGTGTGTACATTCAGTGATATTGTAATTTCTTACTGTTTGGTTTTTATGTTCTTAGTTCCATATTTAAAGTCCAATTTTGCACAGCCTCGTGGGTTGTCCAAAGTTGGGTTAATGCGCAAGCGCACAGGTTGTAAAATGTTGAGTAACTTGCTTGCTAGATATTTTAAGTCTATGAAGATGTGTGAGTTTATAATTGATAGACTATCCAACTCCACAAGCATGAGTAATATCTAGTCACATTTCTGATGCATATTGATTAACGGGTGGCTTGTGTTATGTTCACTTCCTGCTATGTTGTATACAGGCACATATTTTATATGAGAATAAAATGCATTTTCAGTATTGATCTATTGTATAGTGAAAAAAAGCAATGGAGGCCAAGGTGACCTCTCAAAATTGCCTTTTTAGTGTCACCAACAGTGCAAAACACGCAGAGATTTGTTTCCATTACATTGGCAACTATCAAAAGCAGAACATGTATTTACATTTTAAACCTTTGAAACCAGTGGATATTTGGTACAGTAAAATTGGGAAACGTGATATCAATTAACACATTTGTTGTAGATTAATAATCTTTAATCAATATGGTTCATTTTGATTAATCGACTTGTCTTTTCGAAACAAATAAGAATATCTTTAACAATTCTGTTATGTAAATGATACCTAGGAATCAATATAACTAAAAATTCCTATTTTTATACCAGCAGTCTCTGGTCAACACCTGTTGACTGTCGTCATTCCCTGAAGGACATTAACTGTGTCCTGCAGATGACTATGACGCAGTTCAAGCTATTTTTTGAAGTAGTTCATTCATTTTGAAATTGAACGTTAACTTTTGAGTTTGAAAACAGCAGATACGGATTTGAATGGTCCCGTAATTGATTAATCTATTGACGTACAAATGTTAAGATATTACTTTGATAATCATGTAATTGATTTTTTAATCTATAAAACAGATATTCTATGATTCAGGATTTGCAAATGTGAGAATTTGTATAGTTTTCCTTTTTTTTTATTTTAAACTGAATAATATATAATTTTTCGAAATGTTATTGACTAAACCATTGCTCAATATATCTCAAATACTTAATCAACAGAATAATAACTATGAAGGTTCCAGCTCTAAACATAACAAGCTCATCTGAAAGCTTTTCTTAGTCAACAATGTCAACAATCCTTTATACATGAGGTTCCATTTTTTTAAACTTGTAAAATAACTTTTTAACTTGGTTTACTTCCAGCACCCATGCAGCGCTGCCTCACCCTGACCTTTGCCCGTCACAGCCGGCTCCTATTGAGAAACAAATTTGCATCTGCCCACTGCCAGCAGTCAGCAGCCATGTCAGGTCTCCTCATCAACCAGCCCAAATACTCCTGGCTGAAAGAACTGGGCCTGTCTGAGGACAACCCTGGCGTTTACAATGGGAAATGGGGAGGCAGCGGCGAGGTCATCACTTCATACTGTCCTGCCAACAATGAGCCAATCGCCAGAGTGACCCAGGCGACCATGGCAGAATATGAAGAAACTGTCCAGAAGACGAAGGAGGCTTGGAAGATATGGGCAGATATTCCAGCTCCCAAAAGAGGGGAGATAGTGAGGCAGATTGGAGATGCACTTAGAAAGAAGATTAACGTCCTTGGGAGCCTGGTGTCTCTAGAAATGGGCAAAATCTATGTTGAGGGAGTGGGAGAAGTTCAGGAATACGTTGATGTCTGTGATTATGCTGTTGGTCTGTCGAGAATGATTGGTGGGCCAATGCTGCCATCAGAGAGACCAGGGCATGCCCTGATCGAACAGTGGAACCCAGTTGGTCTCGTCGGTATCATCACTGCCTTCAACTTCCCAGTGGCTGTCTATGGCTGGAACAACGCCATCGCTCTGACCTGTGGCAACGTCTGCCTCTGGAAAGGAGCTCCAACCACACCCCTTACAAGTGTTGCAGTTTCTAAGATCGTGGCCGAGGTGCTGGAGCGGAACAACCTGCCTGGTGCTATCTGCTCCATGACCTGCGGAGGTGCTGATATCGGCTCAGCCATGGCGAAGGATGAGCGGGTGGATCTGGTGTCGTTCACCGGAAGCACTAACGTTGGCAAGATGGTGGCCATGACGGTGCAGGATAGGTTCGGTCGTAAGCTTCTGGAACTCGGTGGTAACAATGCTATCATCGTGTTTGAGGATGCTGACCTGAATCTTGTGGTGCCCGCCTCCGTCTTTGCAGCTGTGGGAACCGCGGGCCAGCGCTGCACCACCACCAGGAGGCTGATGCTGCACGAGAGCGTCCACGACACAGTGGTTGAGAGGGTCGCCAAGGCCTACAAACAAGTCAGAATTGGAGACCCCTGGGATCCCACCACCCTTTATGGGCCTCTGCACACCAAACAAGCTGTGGATCAGTATCTGGCAGCTATTGAGCAGGCCAAGCAGCAGGGTGGCACCGTCGTCTATGGCGGAAAGGTGATGGACCGCCCTGGAAACTACGTAGAGCCCACCATCATCACAGGGCTTGCGCATGACGCTCCCATTGTCCACACTGAAACCTTTGTCCCCATACTGTACGTCCTCAAGTTCAAGACAGAGGAGGAGGCGTTCGCCTGGAACAACGAGGTGCAGCAGGGCCTGTCCAGCAGCATCTTCACCAAAGATATGGGTAGAGTTTTCCGTTGGCTGGGGCCCAAAGGATCCGACTGCGGCATCGTGAATGTCAATATTCCTACAAGTGGAGCCGAGATCGGAGGAGCCTTTGGTGGAGAGAAACACACGGGAGGCGGAAGAGAGTCTGGCAGTGACTCCTGGAAGCAGTACATGAGGCGTTCAACCTGCACGATAAACTACAGCAAGGATCTTCCTCTGGCCCAGGGAATCAAGTTTGAGTAAACCCTTCAAGTGACTTGTTTGAGCTTTCAATGATCCCAAAAAGACAACACTAAGTGTTTTAGAGGCAGAGTGTTACCCAATAAATGCTAGACAGTTATCATTGCATTTCTGCATTCTGAAAATTCCGTTAGAGTTTTACAAAATGTCTAATCATTTGGGATCGGTTTCATTTTTGTCGTTTATCAGATCTTTCTATTGTTGTAGCATCAGATATTAATCCTTGTATGAAAAAGGTTCATGGTTAAAGGTCAAATACTGTTCCCCCACTTGTTGGTGTGCACTTTTCTACTAGCACTTACAAAGTTTAAGTGCTAGATGTCTGTAACAGATACTATATATACGGTGTAAAAAAAGAATAAATGATACCTTTTATTTTGGAAGAACAACTGGCGTGAACTCATTCATGTATAGATGAAATCATTGCAGTGCTAATAGCATTTTGGCATTGATAAATGAAATTGTGTCATTAACATTTCAAACTTAAAAGAGGTAGCTATTAAAACACTCAATTAAATGCTTTTGTCTACATCTAAAGCACCCTATAACAGAATATGCTTTCCAGACAATAAAAAAAATACTTCATGTCGACATTTGGAGTGTGCTGACGTTTTTTTTAATCAACTTTCTTAAAGGGGATTTGAAGAAGAACCAGGAGTCCCTTACACCTGGACCAGTACGACATCAAAACATAGAATTGCAGCTCTCTAATCTTTATTGTTTTTCCCCTGGGTCAATCAAGTATCAAAAGCCTTTGAAAAAGATGTAGCTATAAGAAGTTTCTCAAACAACCATTACAATACATTTCCAATTACGATCCTCTGTAATGAGTTGCATCTTAAAATAAAAAACAATGAAAGACATTATGTATTTGGTATGATTATATCCTGATTTGACATAGTAGCATGCACAATAGAATGAAACACTGAGGGCACTAAATTGAATTCAGCCATTGGTCAGTTTTATTATTTGCACCTGCGATTTAACCGCCATGACATCAAAGATGTTGAATTGTCTTCAATGAAAAACTATTTCAGATTTCCATTCTGAAATGTAGTATTTCAATAGGGATAGGATCTCAGTATCTTCTATTGTAAAGTATATCACTATAGTATTAAAGACCAAAATCTCTGTCCCTTTAATAGAAATACTACTCCATCTCCCATCCGCCATGCCATCCATATGCTCACCCTCCCACTCGGCAGCTCTCTGCCTCATACTCCAGCTCGGTCTCTCTCTCTCTCTCTCTCTCTCTGCATTTACTGCTCCTCCCAGCAACATCTCAGCTGAAAGGCAGAACTGAAACGACAGCGCTCTGTACGACTCATAATCGAAGCCATTTAGGAAGTATGCAGAAAACGCTCCCTCTGCTACTCATCTGAATTGGAAAAGGTAGAAAAGCTTTTATTATTTGCCTAATTTTAGAGGTTTTGGGTATGCATTAGTGTGCACAATGTCTGGTGTTTCCTATATTCATATTATTAATTTGAAATGCAAGTCAATGTATATCTTGGTAAAAGAATCCAAGTAAACCAGTTTGAAATAATATTTGTATTCAAGACAAGCCAAAGGAAGCCCTTCAATGTGGACTTGGAGCATCATTTCAGTTAATACAGACTTGGGTGTGGAGCCCAAGCTAACAGTTAAGTCACCACTGCAGAACTACAGTAACAGAGGAAACACTGGTGGCTGGTATTTTGGTTGTGAGCTCATTAAACCGATCTATCATCAAAGGTTAGGCTTGGCGACTATAGGTAATGCCTTATTTCGTGCTCTGAACCTGGGGGGCACTAAAATGTCTTCTGGGCTCATGGTTATAAATTAATGATCATCTGGTGTCCTATTAGTCGCAGCTATAACAGGATGCATTTGAATAAGGTTAGCACATTAGGGTTGTTCCTCGCTTCCTTTAAAAACAAATCCCATGCAAAGCTTGTGTGATTCACTACTTTGGAAACTCAGAGCATGTTAGTTCATGCTTTATGTTACTTGTTGCACCTCTGATTTACAGAAGTGTCTGGGATTCCCCTGGACTGAAACACTCTCACTTCTTCTCTTTGCACATTTCCTCTGCAGCTTCTCCCTGAAACAAAAAGCCATAAACGTCTGTCATACTCATTCTGCTGTTAATTGACTCTTTCATGTACATTTTACTCATGTGCGTAACAGGTGCTTACATTCGGGCAAATTATAATAAAGATGGGTATGAAACATTTTTCATGTTACTTTAAGTCACAGCATAGTCTTTTTAGCTATTAGATATTGTGTTCACCTGTTCAGCAATTTATATGTGCATGTTTTTTTATAATGCTGTTCTCGAAAGGAGACAAACCAGTTTATTTTTGTTAAATGTATTGCAGCAAGATTAAAATACTTTTGTTGATGTCCCTCCTGTAGTACAAAAATAAGACATCATAATTCTCTACTGCGTGTACATGCCTCTGTTCTGCTGTATTCACTTGGACAGCAACAGTGCTTGGCCTTTGCCATCAGCAAGCCTGACTCCACAATCGGTGTCCCGATAGTGAGACTCCAACAGAACATGAGAGGCATAATCACAGAAATGATGAGGGCTCTTCACAAAGCTGCCGCTGTGACAGTCTCTCATGGGCCAGCAACAGCACAGAGATTAGACAAGAACCTGATACAGGGACAGAGCAAACTGCTGGTAGTTACGCTCTAGACTTACACATGATCTGAAGTGATCTCTTCTGAGAAGCTACACGTGAATGTCAGTGTGGATTCTTGTTACGTGTCCAACAAAGGATCTGCTGGGGATGGATAGCTGATGTGCCAGAACTAAAAAAAATTATTGTTCAGATGCAGTCCTACCAACCATACATTCTGATTCACATACCATGGAGGAAGGTTTATGATTGTCTTCCCCTGCAAAATAACACGCATAATAGCAGCACACATGAGCCAATACCACAAGAGTACTTATATTTACAAACAGTATAAACATTTTTCAAAAAGACAATGTGTTGTTTAAAGAGATAGTTCCTCAGCAGCGTTTGATTCAAGATGGATAATTTCAATTGGGCTAGTCAAGCCCAAGCTCTGCAAGTCAGAAAGTAAAACCCTGAAACTGTCAACATCTATTTTCCTCATCACACACAGAGAGAGAGAGAGAAGTGGTGTGTGAGCCCAGCGAGGCACGCATATTTTAAGTCACTTTGCACTCTTCAAGAGGGCCCTTTTTTCAATAATCCATTATGCATAGCAGCTCTGGCTCTCCCTGGTATTTCTCCTACCTTCTTGACGTCAGTTGCCATTTGTGAGGGTTACCCTGGCAACGGCCAGCCTCCCCGGGAGATGTCTGGTGGATAAGACGGCCCTGATAAAGCCTTTTAAGGTTCTACTGTTGCTACACCTTTTAATTGCCTTTGATACAGTGGAAGTATTACATGGGGGTCGTCGGGGAGTGTCTCTACATGTGGGCAAAAAATGGGAACGTGCAGATAAAAATAGACATTGAGGAGCTGCTTCAGATTGAGGTCCCATTATCTTCACTTGATTCGATCACCCACGTATTGGGTCAATTTTTTAGCTGTTCTGTGAAACTGAATTGTGCATGATAGGTCTATTTTTGGACACGATTTGCTCTACTCCTCCGTTACACGAACGACACGAGTCTACAACCCATTCTAACAATCTGAAATTGTAGTGATGAGATAACATGTAAATAATAGATAAAGCATCTTGCTGGTTGTTAAGCCTCTGAACAATACGTGGATGTAATTAAGAGATGATATGAAAAGACCGTACATAAACCACGTTGTTCATCTAAGCTATTAGACTGTAATAAACTCTGGCAAGGAAACATATTTATGCACATTATTGATATTATATTATAGTATATTAAAATATATAATGGCAGCAGGGACTATTTTTTATTTTGCATCTATGCAAAACATCAGATGGCAGAAAGCAGGAGGAAGAAAAATGCTGTCTACAAATGCCAACCTGTTGTTAGTTTTAAGCTTTATTTAAATACATGGATACCAAAACTGTAAAACCTACGTCACATTCAAATGATTTCATTCAGCTGCCTGACCGTTACTGTAATTTACCGCATGACCCATGCAAATTTGCATTGATGCAAAAACATCTCACTGGTGCGCAACAATACAGTTCAGATACTGTAGTGTACGCCATACCTGTTCCAAGCTCCAGGAGGCTATTTATAGCCTCACCAACATGTGTGTCTTTCTTTTTTTTCAGACACCAGGCTATTGATGTGCTATTTTTACAGTGTCAACGTGCTCCCTCCCTCTCTCTTGTTGCCAAGCAATGGGATAAGGGACCCGATTGGCCAAGGATGTGCTTTTGGACACCTTGACTCTGATTCTCAGCTTGCTAATTAATTCACAATTTTCACTAACTAGGCAAACGGCAGAGGAGTTGTTTCATTTTTATTGTATTTGTTAAATGTCATTCAATCTGTGGTCCAGAAATGCTCAAACATATTGTCGTAAGAAATAACCTGTTAACTGAAATATAGTGTATGACTTCAGTCAAATTGTAGTTGCATGTATGGCATCTATCTTTGAGCATCTATATGACACAACAGACTCCTTGGGCTGTTGCAAGATTTTGTCACCTTGAAAACAAGTTAAGGCAAACACGAGTATAACCATTCAGTTGTTATGATGTCATGATGAAGCTATAAGAACTATTTTTTCTCTGATTTAGGGAGAGATTTGAGAGGTTATGATTCAGTATCATCCAACACCCCTAAATTGCATGTGAGGGTATTCATTCTTTATCAGTGAGTCTAGTATGGAGGAATTAATAAACACATTTTTGTTCAGAAACATACACATAACACATAACCCGTACAATGCTGTGTTTCATAATGTATTGAAACACTACCATTTTCCAGGATGCACTAATGACAATAAAACCACAACATATGTTTCTGCTAATCCTAATCCTCATAATGTGTTTAGGGGGAAATTGGTCTGACACACCTAAACTACTGCTGTGTGTGAATTCAATTAGACTTAATCTGACCCCATGCCACTCCGATAGGAAACCAAGGGCTGGGCAACTTTCATCTTCCCTCCATTGATTGTGGCTCGTGCAGAGATATGGAAAAGCCTAACCCACTGCTCCCTTTCATTGTCTCCATTAAAAATTCATCCTGTCCTAATGGAGAGGGATCTTTTTCAATGAGCCAACTGCAGGCCAACCGTGGTGTGCCAGGGTGAGACTTGGCACAGCTGTCTAATGGCAAAACCAAATCCTCACAGCTTTAACTGTGTTTTGTTGGAGTAACGTCTTAAATACTGAATATACTTTGAATAAGAGTACCTATTATAAGCATGTCGTGCTTGCAACAAACTCAATTGCTTAATTCGTTGTTGTAATTCATTATTGTATTCATTACCTCAAACATAATATTGTCTATTGAATGTTATAAAATAGAGACTGCCCCTCATAAACTCTGAGTCCAGGTAATATCTTAAATTGTATTGTTTTATAAGTTTCTTATGGATCAATCGGTTTAGTGTAAATAATTCAAATAGTGAAAATGTTCTTCACAAAATCACACAGCCTAAGGTATGGCCCAAAACACGGGCCATACATAGAGGTTACCGTAGTTTGACTTTGGTATTTTGTGCAACTGCACACATATGCAAAACATTAAGAAATCAGGTATGTTAACAATAACGGTGACATGTCACAGAGAAAAGTCACAATTAGTAATAGATTACAATGATAGAGTTAATACAAAAATACTGTAGACCGACTCTCATCACCTCCAGCTGTAACACTTATACAGATTCATATTGGTATATGATAGAATTTGAAGAGGTTTGGACGAAAATGTGTCTTTGTGGAGTCCGTTTTAATCAGTACTACAGCACGCTTTATGGTCTAACATTTGTTTCCTGTATCCCATTCGGTTCCTTTTTGTTGAGGGGGCTGACAGACGATACCATTCCACCCGTAGGTTACACAACACATTTCAGACATTCTCTCGAGTCAAAGGCACAAGTAATTACCAATTTTGTTGATGTATTGACATAAATATTAAACAATATAATAAGGGACTGTGTTATTACATATATAATTGGTTATATAACTAAAATGATCGATCTATTCCCCACCGCGCACCCCTCAGCGTAGGCTGTTGCCATGTTCCCACTTTCATGGGTGTGGTGATTAGCTTGCTTGGTGAACATTTTTAGTCTAATCCGACCAGAGTCACTCTCGCTTCTGCCCCTTTAAACCGATTAAATTGTCTTAAAATTAACACGTCTGCCTTTGCGATTTCTCTCACAGCTGGGACCATGTTTGTTGTGTGAAAACGAATCAGTGTGACTCGTATCGGAAGGACGGACAGAGCCAAAAAAAGCCTGTTTCAGGTAAGGACGTGTTAGTCTTGCCTTGATATTTTGTAAGCTTTCAGGCTATTTCCTGCTTTGCTCGCGGCGGGTTTAGTTTGTTTTTATATTGAAGGTGGGGTGCAAAACAATGCCCCTGAGTTTGAAATATTGTCAGTGCTGTGAGCGTCAATGAAGCTATTGAAATAACTGTTTCAGCCTTGCTGAATGCTGTTTTTTCCCTCTTACTAAGCCAAGCTGAAAATTCACTGCTATCCAAACGCGGCCTTTTTTTACAGGCTGTCAAACGACTCTCACGGAACTATAGGAGAAAAACCTCTTACTGGTTGGCATATATTTTTTCTGAGTCAATGTCATCGATATGCCTTCTCATTTGTGGTTGCACGACACCATTTGCGTAGCGTTCCCCCCCTTCTCTTTTCCATTAAATATACATGGCAGTCCGCCTTCAAGCGAGCGGCAACTGGTAGCGTGACGGGGCGCGAGGCTCATACAATTTGTTGCTTGTATCGGCAATGTAACTCCACTCTTATCATTTCATACATATCTATACACATGCCCATTTAACCTACAGTCAGTGGTGTGAAGCAACTTAGTACATTTACGCAAGTACTGTACTTAAGTACCATTTTGAGGTACTTGCATTTTGCTTGAGTATTTGCATGTTACTTTGTACTTCTACTCCACTATAATTCAGAAGTAAATATTGTACTTTTTACCCACTACATTTGTGTAGTACCCTTTTAGTTACTTTGTAAATATAGATGACTGATTAACACTTTAATAGGACTTAAATGTGACTAACATGGTACACAGCAGTAAATTACATTTTTAAGTTTATTTAGATACTTTTGTACTTATACTTGAGTAACATTTTGAATTCAGCATTTTTACCTGTAACAGACTATCCCTACCCTTAGGTACTACTACTTTTACTTAAGTACAAGGTCTGAGTACTTCTTCCACCTCTGCCTACAGTTTTTGTGTTTCTATATGGTGTAATTAATGGTTTCCAGTCTTGGCTGTTGACATATAATACATCATGACAGTGAGTTGTTTTTGTTGTTGTTGTTGTTGACATGATATACAGTATGAAGTCACAGTTTTTGATCATGTAGTTTATGTTTTCAATCTGCAGCTTATTTGGAGCTGGTGGTACATACCTAAAAGTTTTACTAGTTTTGACATGGTGCTCTTTCATAATTGCCAAGGGGATAGTATGGTGATTGACAAAAAATAACTCCTGTTAATTATAACTAATTTAGGTAAGATGGGCAAGTAGCAACCAGCATTTTTTATTTAGAATAGCCAAATATGTAATTTTAATTTACTGTAGTAAATATTTCAAAGCCAGGTACAGCTGAACAGATGAATCAATTAATTGATTGAGAGTAGATGTCTATGAGCTTTTGTCTATCAATCTAAAAGGCCAAAAGCTCAATAAAATATTCAGTATATTAAAATATAAATGTTTGGTATGCCATTTTATGCCACACACCTTAATGTCATCTTGTTTCATGTCAAATTATTTTCCCAAAATGATTAATATTCTCTACATTTAAAACGAACAAAGTGGATTCTCTGATGTTTTATTTTTTTAGATATTGAGAGCCAAAAAATGGAACTGACGGTTATTGCATTGTTAATTATTTGTATATTTAAATGTGACTTTGCATAATGTTTACCATTATTATCATGTTGATGTCAGGGCCAAACGATGTTACATGAGATTTTCATTAATATGTTCAAATACATACTTCTGCTATTCTGCGGCTTTTAATACACTGCTAAAATACAAAAGAAAACTTTATTAACTTATTATGAAGATTATAATATCCAACATTATTTTATTCAACAAATGAAATAACTCAAAAATCTACCCATGTTTATTATGCCAGTTGATATTGTTTTTAAGGGGGGGAGAAACACTGTTTCTGGAGCCCTAACTGATACTGATTCAAACCATACCAACCAACCCTTACCTAGTGAATCTTCAAGCTCTACATGTTCCTGTTTTACAGCTGTGTGTTACCAAACCTCAGAAAAACACCAGCCGGAAGTTTTTATAACTTGACCGATTATACACAAGCAGGAGATCTTTATCTCCATGCTAAAAGGGTCATGGTTCACTCCAGATTATTAATGTCACTAAGGGCATGTTTGGCCAAATCTTTCTTTATTTAGGTGTAGTTTAAATTAGGAATGTTGTGTGGCTCCATTACGTGTAGTTGGGGTGAAACCTGTGACCAAAGCAGGTCTTACCCCCACCACACATTCACTCACCATCTGTCTGTAGCTTATGTTTAAACAATAATAGGGCAAATCAAACATGTTCTCGTAATTCATGACATGTATATGATATGATATGAACATGTCAGCTGAAGAGAAGGAAGACATGTGACTTCTAAACTTACTGGAATCTCAATAGGTATTTCCTCCATTCTCCGGATGTTTGGAATAGTCGGTGCGTTACCTGAACAAGTTTACACCTGGTGGAGCTGCCACATCCAATCTTCACTTTCACACACAGGGGCCGTTTCTCAATGTCGAGTATACCTGCTGCAGAGCCACTATTTCAAGTATACTACGTCATCGAGTGGCGCCGAATGCTGGGCATTTAACATGCTTTTAAACAGTCCTTCGGTGCCGCTCGATGACGTAGTATACTTGAAACAGTGGCTCTTCAGCAGGTTTAATCGAGATTGAGAAACGGCCAGAGCCATCTCATTAATCGCCTGTTAGATAGAAACGTCGACAAAGTTTAAATGCGATCATTTAATGAATACCTGAACATATGCAGTATCTTCTAGCTGTATATATCATACATTTGCAAATACACTGATAATGTACTGTTAAGAATCAGATTTTAGTTTAATAAAAATGAAAAATATGGCTAATGTTGGTGTGACTTGGTTGGAGCATTGAGTTCAAATATTTATTACAAATAAAACGCAATCGTTACACTTATGAACAGACATGTTCAATACATTTTCAACTAAGAGAGCAAAATCCCTCACTTTGCATGTAACATAATAACAGTTTACAATTCATGGAATATGGGATTGATAAATATTATGACCTTGCTGTAAATGCTGGTATTAAGTGCTCACACTGGACCATTGTGTAATAATTTGATTAGACCTGGCAGTGCGTATTGTTAATTCCTTAACTTCCTGACCATTTCATGTTGTTGGGGCCCCTGTGGCTCTGGGTGCAGCTGCACTGCCTGCACCCCCCGCTGCTCTGTATTTGTTCATGATTGAGGAAGATGTGACTGACTTTCTACTGTATGTGACCCTGGAGAAGCAGAATGTCTCATTGACACATTTCATTTAAAAACCTGCCAATGAGTGTTATCTAATTAGAATCCTCTCCAGGTGTCTCTTTTACTCTCTTTATGGTTGTATGTTTTCACTTGTGTATGAGCTATCATTGAGCCAGCAGAGACACGCACTGGAGCGACAGTGTCTCCGAAAAAAAAAATATAATGTGGGCAAGCTTCATTATTGGAATCAGACACTATTGACTTTTGACTGACGAGAGCTCTCTCTCTCTCTCTCTCTCTCTCTCTCTCTCTCTCTCTCTCTCTCTCTCTCTCTCTCTCTCCTCTCTCTCCCCCTGAGTGTTATAAAAGTGGAAGTCCAAGTTTTACCTGGATTTAAAGGTATGAGGATGTGCAGCAGCTGAACAAGATGTATAAGCAATCTTCTTATAGGGCAATAAATCTTCCAACTACTTCCTTAATTCATTGTAGGATAAAGATCCAGTGTACTATTAAATAGCAACTATTAGCGTTTTAAAAGTGGAAGCCGTGAAGATTGCCCAAAATAGTTTGTAATTAATTGATAAATTAATCAGGTCATACAAATACCATTTCAACTTTACTTCAAGCGGCCTAGATTCTTATAATAATATTGATATGTTAAAACTAAAATATTTATTTTTGTGTGTTTTTTAATTGTCGTGAATTTCACAGTTTCTTTTATAAATATTCGGTTGATCTTCCCTTCTTATTGTGGTGCACTTGGAAAAGTATTGATAAGTCTTTAAATCATTACGGGTAACTTTTTAAGTTTCATGATAGTTGCTGATAGAGGTTATGAGACTACTATATTCTTTAATTAAAGCCAGTTCCTTTCATTGACCAGTGTATTAAATACAGATATGTATATTCAACAGGTGATTTAAGGGCGTGTTGTTTGCGTTTTTCTCCATCTATCTCAGACTTATAGAAGAGATCCTCAATAGTAGCTAGAATGCATTCAGCAAAGCCCTTACCAATATCCCTATTCCCGCCTTTATGCATCCACGCACTTAAATGCAGATGTCAGCTGTTGGTCCCAGTTCACACACACAATATTTCCCTGCTGCTGGGAGCTCCGGTGTGAGGCTGAACATGTTGGGTGGTGGTTTGGTGTCATAAGAGCTGTAGCAGTTATAGCCTCCCATGGCCTGTCTCAGAGACCCAAGTGCGGTGGTGCCAAGCAGCTCTAACTACTGTAGCTGGCACCCTGCTCTAAACAATAGGCAGCTCCAACACACAGCTCTGTCTTTGTCACCCTGATCGTGTGCCTTGATCTGGGCCTGCGTCGGCCCGGCTGGCTGCGTGGCTCCAGTCTAGAGAAAAGGCACACGGCTCACAAAGTTTTACATCTGTTATTCTGGAAGGTAAACTTTATCTAGTCCTTCTGGTAGGGACCATTTAACTGTGTGACAGCTTCTGCTGGCTATGGTTGATGTGTGAGTTTTTTTTTTTTTTTACTAAAGAAGGAATGAATGACCCGTTTTGTTTCCTTAATTACTTAACCTTAGTGCACACACATGTTAGCACAAGTCATGAAGCGCTAAAACCAGAGCTGTCAGTTTTATCCCAAAGCACTCATCGTTTTCTAACTCCATCACACCTGCACCCTTTTCTACCTTATCTTTCTCGTGTGCGCTGTTGCCTTTCACTACACAAGCCCCTGATGGAAAACATTGATTAAAAACATTAAGTATAGAAGGTCATATCGGGTGTTTAGGTAGTCCACAAGGCGCTATGTGTGACGTGGCAGATTTCAGACGCATACCGTATAATGGATCCATGGCAGACAGTCATCAGCAGCACATCACAGGCGAGCTGACGCTGAGAGCCCTCTCTTCAGGGTGTTTGCGTCAGCCGGAGGAGAGAGTGACGTCACCTCCGGGCAGCTGAAAGCATTGCAACGCTGCGGCCCCTGATGCCTCATTACTGTCAAAGACTTCCCTGGCTGAGACTACGGTCCTCAATGAGCAGGCCAAAGCATCCTCTCTAGAGCAGAGCAGAGGCACAATGGTCAGACCAAGGGAACCAAGAATCTAAAACAGCAGCTTTTTCACACGTGCATAGTGTCACTTTTAAGAGGCAATTGGTTGCAGCGCACGCATCAAATCATTGTCTTAGTTACTTGTATGTATAATGATTTTGGTTTCTCTTTTGTGGTGATTAAGTAACCGGATCACAATGGGTTTTAAAGCCTGCAAAAAGGAGGATAACGCACAAACAATCTCCTCTTCGCATTAACATGACTTCCTGTGGAGAGGAAGGGCTGGACGCAGTGTAATTGTTGAATTATAGAAAATGAAACTGAAAATGTAATCTCAGAGGGTTAGGCTTCTGGACAGCAGACTGTAAAAAAAAAAAAACCGGCCTGGAAAATGAGCGGTGGGGGAGCGGTCCAAACATTACTGAGGAGTGTCTAAGTGCTCTGTGACCCACATTCAGGCTCCCCAAGGTAAAGGAAGAGGCATTTCTGCACAAACACACTCATAAGTGCACGTTCAAATACATGGCATACCTTAACTAGATGCACATTAAAGTAAATGCTCGCATAATGTATGCACACTCACACACACATTGATATTTGCAATATGTTTACTCTAACAATAGAATTGTACATGTTGTTTTTCTTACTTGTATATATTGTCCAATAATTATTCCAGATACAATCACGCACACACATTCAAGGCTCTTTGGGGGCCGGCCGAGTAAACAGCGCAATGCAATAACACAAAAGGCTGATTGAGTCAGGAAAGGTCAGAGCTGGGCTCAGATGGCCTTTTGAACCACACTGGGGGTGTTTGAAGAGCCAGCCCCCCCTCAGGGCCCCCACCCGGCCCCACCCTCTGCAGCACCCTCCTTTTGGTCTGAGCCCATACAGTATACCTATGTTTGTCTGATGGAAGTCTTCCCATCCTTCACTCTCCCGTCTGCCTGTTGAACTCATAGTATTTCTGTTTCTCTGTCTTGCAGGTGTCAGCTGGTAAAGCGTGTGTGCGCCTGAGAGTGTGTGTGTGAGTGTGTGTATGCGTGCAGGCACTTGTGTTTTCCCAGCCCAGTAAGGATTTGGAGCGGAGCGTGGCCTGAACACATCACAGAGGGACAATGAGCGAGCTGGAACAGTTGCGGCAGGAAGCCGAGCAACTACGCAATCAGATCCGGGTAATGCAACGTTGTGTGTGCATGCGTTTGTTTATGTTGACGCGCGTGTGTACGTTATACGTGTGTTTGTGCATCGCATGTGTGCCACTGTCTGTTCTCTAGCTGTGACTTATGCAGTTATAGATGAGACGGTGACACACTCGACATATAACTTGTCAATCATCCTCTTTGTCTCGTGAAATGTTTTTATCGTGGGAACTGATGCATTGATGTCTGTTGCTGCTGTGATATTATTCTAGGGTCAGTGGGATATTTAGTTTCTTTGATCAGCAATAAGTTGTAGCACATTTTATAGCACTTAATCAGAAGTATTTTGAGTTCCTTTTCAGGTATGTTTTTTTCCATTATTTGTGTATAGAGTGACATAACAATCGTCAACATGATTATTTTCTTTCTCTTGTGTCACAGGATGCCAGGAAAGCCTGCAGTGACTCCACTCTGTCACAGGTACGTCTTCCTCTCCACATATATAATATTGTGTAAAAAATGTATTATTACTAAGTATTTTCATTTTTAACAATTGCTATATTTTTCGCCAGGAGGGAGTGTTAACACAATCAAAGTTGTGTTGTTCCAAATGCACCCTAAGTTACAATATTCCTGTTTGCCAATAAGCAATGTTACATCTAAACAAGCTATTTTCAAACATGATCTAGCTTGTTGCTTTAATTACCCTGGCAGTTGTTTCATTCATAAGTTATAGGGGAAAATGCTGCAGTGAATCTATAAAAATACTTCATAGACGTTCTGCAGCAATTTTAGCTTCACTATTTTTAGTCATTGTCTATTCTTGTGTTATCTTGACCTGTTTTTGCTGCCTCAGCTAGAGTCCACTGTCCAGTGTAGTGTGTGTGTTTGTTTGTAGTGATAAGTGTGTGTGTGTGTGTGTGTGTGTGTGGGCCTCGAGTGCCACTGCTGACGCGTCTTCCTGTGTTTTGGCAGATCACAGCTGGTCTGGACTCAGTGGGCCGGATACAGATGCGGACGCGGCGCACTCTCAGGGGCCACCTGGCCAAGATCTATGCAATGCACTGGGGGAGCGACTCCAGGTACTGTGGTTATTTCACAGGAAACTAATTATTATCAAACAGCTCGATAGGAAATTAACCTTTTTTATACCATTTTGTTTTTTATGTTCTTATTGCGTTACATTTTTTGGGGAAGGGGGGCAATGGCAAAAAAAGTGCCACCAAGAGCTAAGACAACTGGAAACACCTTACAGTCACAGAGAAGGAATTTTACAATGAAATCCACTGGCATTGGCTTCATCATTTTCTTGGAAAGATGACTCGGCTGCTTAATTCTTTGCATAGGTAATGTCTTAGTAATAGCTCCAACTTGGCTGCTAATATCTAGGTTAGTTAAGGAGTGAAGGCATGACTTCAGTTATGGCAGCAATTCAGGATCAATTTACAACTCTCCCTGCAGATACACTCTGATACTCTAACCTTTTTAAATGATGGGGTTCAAACTGCTTATATGACTGGTTTTACCATTAATATTATGTATGTGTTTAATATGTCTGTGTCACCCTTTATTTTTCTCTCTGTCCATCTGTCTCCCAATGCAATGCACTGGGGCAGTGACGGCAGTCCCAGGTGTGGGGCTATACTACTACCAGTACCACTACTACTATTACTACTATTACTACCACTACTAAAACTACTATTCTACTAATAAGACTAATACCACCATAATTGACTGTCACTACTGCCACCTCCACTACTACTGAACCTCTGTCGTAGCGCTAGCACTGTTAAACGCCCCCACTTTGAGCACAGGAATGATATTAGCTGGGCACAGTGACAGGCAGCCACCCCAGCTTGTTAAATATTTCCTTAAAGATGCAGTTTGTAAGATCTAACAATCTTTTTTTTTCTAAATGTTGTAATGATTCAAAATCAATCAGTGAGAGAGTGGCTGCTAACAATGAGTTTTCCCTTAATTAAAACTTACAGACTGCTTTTTTAACGGTTTGCTGAAATTATGAGCACTTAGGATTGTATTTTCCCAATAGTATGCATGTAGTGCACTGGTTCTTTCTTATCAATAAACGAGAAGTGTATGAGAAATAAAACCTAAAGATCTGCTACAACATTTAGGATTTAAAAAAAATCATAAATATCTGTTCAGTGTAAGCATACTTGTTTTTTCCTACAGTAAAGACCACTGGTATTGTGTGTGTGTGTGTGTGTGTGTGTGTGTGTGTGTGTGTGTGTGTGTGTGTGTGTGTGTGTGTGTGTGTGTGTGTGTGTGTGTGTGTGTGTGTGTGTGTGTGTGTGTGTGTGTGTGTGTGTGTGTGTGTGTGTGTGTGTGTGTGTGTGTGTGTGTGTGTGTGTGTGTGTGTGTGTGTGTGTGTGTGTGTGTGTGTGTGTGTGTCTGCCTCTCGGTGACCCTGCAGGAGGCCAGTGTTTATTGTGTATACAGCCACTGACATTTGAGCGTGATGGCGCTCCTCTTGATTGTAGCATAGCACCGTCAAACCACTTCCTGTCATTGGAGAGGCGGAAACACCCAATCAGGAAGGGAGGGAGGAGTTCAGCCGTTTCTTCATCTGCACCACCCTTATCTCTCTCTCTCTCTCTCTCTCTACTGACTGTTTCCTCTTCATCATCTTCTCTGCATTACTTCTCTTGCTGTCCCTCTCTGCTGCCCCTACCCAGCTTCTTTCTAGTGCTTTCCCAACCCCTCGTGCTTACCATTAGACAGTAGGACTTTTACATAACGGGGGTAATAAATATTACATGGGGTGGGACATTAAAAGTGGCTTCCCTGGATGAGGAGACTTCCACCAGGAGGGGGAGGAAGAGGGAAACGGGGAGTGGCAGAGAAGAGTAGGGAGCTCACACTGAATGCTTTTTGACAGATCACCTTTAACTCATTCACACAGTGTAGCACAGTACTCTCTTAGCTGGCTGCTGGCTCTCATTGCTTTTAATGATCCAGGTGCATGTACCCTTTAGATTATGTGGGTTGTTCTACATGTGGACCGCTTCTCATTTTGCTGTTCTCCACTTGTTTCCAGGTTACTTGTCAGTGCCTCGCAAGATGGAAAGCTTATCATCTGGGACAGCTACACAACAAATAAGGTGAGGTTATTGATATGACATTATAGATTGTATAGTAAGTACAAAAAGAACAGTATATTTCAAAGTTTTTCTGCCATCTGAAATGTGCTTCTCCTGTCAGAGTTCAATACCAACAGTTCTGGCTGTGATGTATGCCCTCTCAAACACAATACTGATATATATGTTGTGACAAGCTTCCATCCAAATGACATTAATAAGGTTTTCTTGTGGGTTCTTTATAGATTTATAAAATGAATCTGGCTGGTAAACTAGTGAAAGCTGGTAAACTAGTGAAAGTGACCCTTGTATTTCGAGAGGAATCTGCTTTAATGTTTAAAGAATATTACTCATTGTAATCATCCCCCTAAGAGTATAAAACAAATGTGGTCATTGATAGCATAATCTACAGCTCATAGTTTTTATTTAGCTTATACCAATGTTTTGATATCCAAAACGGAGGAAGAAAGCACCTGAAACAGTCTTGTGCTTTCCTCTTGCGCTTAATAATAACTTCTGCTGTCTTCATATTTATCATGGCATACTGAAATTGCTACGTTTCTTACTGACATCTTTTGCAAAACCCGGCAAAAAGGAAGAATGTGTTCTTTCATTTCTCCGAAGGACAGGGGAAGTAGCAGAGTTATGTCCACTGCTGACTCTGAAGCTCCACATTACTACTATTATTATATTTACTAAAGACTCTCCTTGTCCTCAGATGCATGCCATCCCGCTGCGTTCCTCCTGGGTGATGACGTGCGCCTACGCCCCCTCTGGGAACTATGTGGCCTGTGGAGGCCTGGATAACATCTGCTCCATATACAGCCTGAAGACCCGGGAGGGCAACGTGCGTGTCACCAGAGAGCTCCCAGGACACACAGGTAGGCACAGTGCCAGCTGAGATATAATATGAATTAGTGAAATAAGCCTATTTATGGACTCAACTGAGTTATTTATATCATGAGTAACATGATGGCAGTTTCTTAAAGCATATTGTGACCTGAGGGCAGCATTCTAGCATGCCTGGTTCAATATGTTCGACACGTAGACAATGCCTTACTTTAGTTTTAGAGCTCAGATTTGTATGTACAGGCTGACGGGCTGGTTCAACGAGTCAAAACAATGTTAAGATTCACAAAGTGCTGTTTTATACTGGTTCCATTTGTGGATTAAGGATTGCCATCAGCTAAATGAATGGGACTGTTCATACACGTGCATCTCTTGTAGAAAAATAAATTGCTCCTGGTTAGATGTGACATAAGGCATCATCGTGAAGAAGGATTAGCACCGTAGAGAAATTCAGTAGTCGTTGTCCGCCATACGAGTAGCTCAAGAGTAAGGGAGGTTGATCAGGCAGGGCCGAGCGCTCCTTATCTGATGTGTAACCTCTGATCCTCTCCAGGTTACCTGTCTTGCTGTCGTTTCTTGGACGACAATCAGATACTGACCAGCTCCGGAGACACCACCTGGTGAGATTTACACTCTGCTCCACCCACACAGCTCAAAGGTTTGAAATGCTTTTACATGATGGAAATATTCTTGTTTCTGTTTAACATACTAGACTGAAGATGCTCCAGCACATTAAATACAAATTAAAACAAATTCTCCTAGATATTAATCTTCTTCTCTCACCATCTTACCCCCTTGTTGCTGCTTTTACATTCCCTTTGTGCTAATTGAACAGAAACTCTTTGATCTGTGCTATTCACAACGCTTATACTTTAAGTAGATATGCACGGCCGGCCCACTTTCAGCCATACAGGCTCATAACTCTAGAGGCCTGGATAAAGACGCATTAAAGATGGACACTCACACCTGACCACTACCGTGTTTCTTGCAGTGCATTGTGGGACATAGAAACCGGTCAGCAGGCCACCTCCTTCAGTGGCCACACAGGGGATGTGATGAGCTTGTCTCTGAGCCCGGACTTCAAGACCTTTGTGTCCGGAGCCTGTGACGCCACCTCCAAGCTGTGGGACATCCGGGACGGCATGTGCAGGCAGTCCTTCACCGGCCATGTGTCCGACATCAACGCCGTCACCGTGAGTCCTGAAACAGATGCGTGCGTGCGTGCGCGCGCGCACACACACACACACACACACACACACACACACACACACACACACACACACACACACACACACACACACACACACACACACACACACACAGTAGGAAGGCAGAGTCTAAAGGATTGATGTGTGGAAGACTGCTGATTGGATATTGTTTAATATGGCTTGAAACTTGAAAACACATTTCAGTTTTCATATTCCTTTTTCTTTCTTTTTTTTAACTCCACTGTTTAAAGCTTTATCTGAGTACAAGAATTATATTTATTGCTAAAGGATGTTTAACACCAAGGAAAAATTGCATACTTTACATTATTCATTTTCCAAAGACAACTTTGATGAGGAAATGTTTTCCTTTTTCATTTAATGAATTGCATTGTGGATGTTTTCAGCTTTTTATCAACAATAAATCTAATATACATTTTGTGTGACAACATTAAGTTGTTTCATTAGTCCATATATTGGTCATCATCATTTGACTTCCACTGAAGATACAGATCTTAGGTGCATTATATTGGCCTTGGATGGTCTGTAACACACAGGAGCCTCATAATATGGTAATTCAAACAATTGTATCCTGATATCTGCTTCATTGAGATTTCTTTCTCTCCTGCAGTTTTTCCCCAATGGCAACGCCTTTGGCACTGGCTCAGATGACGCCACCTGCAGGCTGTTTGACCTGCGTGCCGACCAGGAGCTGATGATGTACAGCCATGACAACATCATCTGCGGCATCACCTCCGTTTCTTTCTCCAAAAGCGGCCGGCTGCTCCTGGCCGGCTACGATGACTTCAACTGCAACGTCTGGGACACTCTGAAAGGAGAGCGTGCTGGTAAATGACGTCCTAAACTTTTTTTTTTTACAATTTTAGGATACAGATTTACCAAACTTCATGAATGTAAATTCTGCTTTAATTCTTGAGAAGAGGCAACCTACACATTCTTAGATTTTAGAAACTGGAGGTGGAATTATCTGCATTTGTGCTTGAAATTGTTCAGTTTAAATCAAAATCAATGCCACTTATGGATTCAGCTGTGAAATGTAGCATACATTGCATCCTAGAATAGATGTGAACAGACACATGAGTAGCAAGTTGAAATGTAACATAAAGGTCGGACTGTGTAACTTCTTGTGTTACAAAGCTGAACGTTTCAGTGATCTGAGTTATTCATGTTCTTTTTTAATAGTTTGTACAGGTTTAACTGATCAACCTTGGACTCATTTATTTGACCTTCAGGTGTGCTAGCGGGCCACGACAACAGAGTGAGCTGCTTAGGGGTGACAGAAGACGGCATGGCTGTGGCCACTGGATCCTGGGACAGTTTCCTTCGCATCTGGAACTAAACAAACATCTTCCCTGTTGTACTCAATCACTGCCCGCCTACTTCCTCCTGCACCCCCACGCCACATGTCCCAACTCATCTGCTGGGCTGGACCGGAGGGGTGCACACTGTGTCTGCCCAAATCCTCTCAACTCACCCCCAGCTCTCCTTTCTGCAGGCGACCCGCCCTCCTGCGAGAAAGTACAACTCTTTCTAACTTTCCAAGTGACATTTTTTTCTTTTTTTTTACCCAATTTTTACACAGAAACAAATATAGGAACCTTTCGATAGAGTTGGCCAAGCAAATGTTTAAAAAGAAGAGATTAGTTGTGGAAAAACTGAAGGAAAAAAATATAAGATTTTGCCCAATTCTCTTGTGCGGGGGGGGCGGGCGATAAAAAGCATCTGTTACCATGACTAACAAAAACAAGATGAGCGTCGGCATGTAATATGTAAATGTATATATAAAGACAGTATATATGTATAGCATTATGTGTGTATATATGCATCATATATGCATATATAATGTGTATGTATATATTTTTGTAGTTTATTTCCCACCCTTGAGGTTTTTTTGTTATGTTTTTGGGGGTTTTATGTTTTATTTATAGTGTACATATTCACATTACTTCAAAACATAATGCCAGAAACACTGATTTTATCCAATGTGAGTACCAGACTGATCGTCAGACAATTAAGAGGCAGCAGCGTATCATTGAATCTAAAAATTCTGCTCTCGTTCATTTTCAATGTTTCTGGTACTTGCTGATTTTGTCAAGCCCACTCACTAATCAACAAACAAAGATTTAACAAATCTTAGAATTCGGCCAAGCTAAACTTACGTTCCTCATTCGATGTTATTATGGTTACAGGCAGTATACATAATACATGCATCCTCTGCATTTTTTTTTTTCAACCACACAACCCCTGGCATTTCTCAACGCAGTCTTTTCATATGAAAGGAAACGCCACACTGCTGTGATAATGATAAAAGGGAGCATGTCAAAATAAACAAGCGGTGTTTTTAAGTCTGCTAGTCGAGCTTTACCTCGAAAGTAGAAACCGTTGAATTTTAGGCTAGGATAGAAAACGTTATTTACCTGGAGGCCCTGCCTTGGCCTCCACTTGTGTTTTATTGTGGTTTTAACCACACGAATATCTGAAGACCACATTCATTCCATGCAAATCAACAGCTGTGTGATATGATTGATAACCCAATAATAGTCCTAAATATAGGTTTTGCATCATATCTGCTGTCTCCTGTGGCCTATAGAATCTACTTTTCCTTAGTCGAGATGTGCATCTAAGTTCCTCATACAAAAGACACTGTTGGAGAGATGAGCATCGCATAGAGAGACGCGTTCTCCCGAAGCAGAAGCCATTTCTACCTGTGAGCCTGTAATGGTGCTGAGGCCTGTATGGACATAAAGTAGAGTCAATACATGAGGATATTTAAAGGACAGCAGTGACTCTGCTGGGGACAAGAGGGAAGATGAAGAGGAGAAAAGAAAGATATCGGTCAGAGTTTGCCATGTCATTTTATCCTTTTTTAAAGTAAAGGATCAACAAGTCCTTTTCGTCGTCAACAGGGTGTGAACTGAGTGAATACATGGAACTGAAATCATGTCAGCCACTCTGAAATCACACCAGTGCCACCACAAGCCTGTAAAAAAAAAAAAAAAGAAAAGAAAAAAAAGATATTTTTTAAAAATGGTTTAACACTTCTTTTTTTTTCTCACCAAAAACATGTTATGAACTGTTAAATATTGCTTGTGAAGAGAGTACACTTGGTAGACAGAAATGTACACTTGGTAGAGAGCTAGATATGCACTCACGAACTGTAGTACAAATGTAAACCATTGAGCACATGTGACTTATTTACCCATAGAAGTACTATCTCTGATTTTGAGTCTTTTCTCATCTTCCATTATTTTGGTTCCTCTAAATGCTTAATTAAAAAAAAACAATGTATGTGATTTGGACCTATCCATCAGCTGTCTCAGGTGCCTATCTCTGAATTTAAACATGTGACCCAAATGGGCTAGATAAAGGAGGATTTGTGCTCCCGTGAGATGTGGCACTATTGTGTCTCCATTCTGCCTTACAATACCATTCCTAATAGAAGGTCATACTAGCATCGACTACAGTAATGTTCTCCTCTTATTATTCCTTTTTACAGATTTATCAATAAGAGAGATTGCTTATTATTTTTTGTTTCCCAATAGAAGCACATTCTGATACTAGTGAACACTAAAAAGCATGCTTACAGAAAACCACAGCGACCACATGCAGCTCTATACTGCTTCTTAAAGTGTTTCTACATCACTCTTTATACAATTCTACTTTCTAATACTACCGTACAGTTTGTAGTATTTATTTAGGTTCAGTCGGCTATCAATGAAACCCCTCTTTTGGCATAGCGTGATTCTAGTGACCTTTTTTGTTTTTAAATGTTTTTGCTGCTTCTACCTGGCTTTGCATTGATGAATCAATTTTGAGAGAATGTTAAAAATAACCGTTATAGTTTTTAGCCTGAGAATATCTTTGGGGTGTGTAGGATGTGATATGTATTTCATATCAGTGTTGAGGTGTGTGTGTGGGGGGGGGGGGGAGGGGAGGGATTGGGGGACGATTTGCTGATGTATGTGGATAACATATAGATCTAAGTGTTACTTCCTCATTTGTGCCAATGTTATCCACAGACCCTGAGCTGTGAACTGAAAACTAAGTCAATGTGACAAAAAAAACAACATTGCTCACTTTACTCAAGTGCCAGCCTTCTGCATACCCACAAATTAAATTCATGTCAGTATCTGATTTTATACCCAGGATGTTGTTTGATCAAACCGGTGGACTGCTTAAATCTAAAGATGGGTTTTTGTATCCCAAAGTGTTATTAAAAGTGCTTATTAGAGTGAAGTTTCTATATCAATCAGCGGACATGAAAAGTGTCCCCCATATAAAGATGACAAAATGTATTTTAAGAGGAATTGTTTTAATATTGTGGGAAATGTTTGCTTTCTGGCAGTTAGATGGGACGATCACTCTCATATCTTTCCGTTAAATATAAGGCCACAACAATAAGCAGTCTGTTAGCTTAGCACAAAGACTGGAAACAGCTAGCCTGGCTAATGAAGCTCACTCATTAACATTCAATATCTTAAAACCAAAGTGTGAAAAGGAGAGTTGCCAGAACTATTCTGAATGGCGAATGATCATGTTACATATTTAATAAACAAGATATTCTTTTTGTTTTAGATTCAGAGACGCAGGAATTGTAACTGTTGGTCAGAGCCAGGCTAACTGTTTCTCAGTTTCCAATCGCTAAGTTAAGCTAACCGGCAGCTAGCAGAAGCTTTTTTAAATGTCTCGTTAATGGACAGACATGAAGCGGTATCTTTCCTAACTCCTCCGTAAGGATCTAAGCATCTTTTCCCAAATCTCAAAATATTCCAATAAACCCTGACAGCGATATTCAGCGGGAAATCATGTCCTCGCTCTGTGTGTAATTCAGCAGTATTAGCCGCTGGAACCTGGACTTGTAACACTTCTACGTGCCTGTGCAGTTCACTCATTAATCAAAAAGGTGCTTGACTTCTTTTAATTTCACATTATTGTTGTATTTACCTGAAGTCTCCTCCAGTTTATAACTACACAACTGATAAGGAGCCATTGAATCCGCCTGTTGGTGTAACAGTGTCGACATTGGATGCATTCACGGTCAGGGGCGCCGTAAGGGGGTGAAAAGTTAGGACGATTAGGGTTAGGTAAACCGGGCCCGTGACTGACAGAGGCCCACACAATTTTAGAACATTTAAGAAAAAAATATTTAAGTAACCAATGTGATATCTTTTCATGGGGCCCAAAATCCCTGGCGGCGCCCCTGTTCACGGTGTAGTCTGTAGATCCATCTGTGAATTGATTTAGGCGATCGTTGTAAAGTTGCCATTTGTCTCCTACAGCGCAACGGTCTGACTTCAAAGAACAGGTGTGAAAAGGTCACAGATGCACAACTTCAGGCTGTATTTGTGACAACTACATTTGCATAACTCTCCAGGTTTAACATTTGGATATGACTAATGTAAAGTCTCCTGATCCAATGAGACACCACCACTTTAATTGCTTATGTCACATGATCACCACCACAGCACCATCACAAAATAATGCACTGCCCTTTCACTCTACAACCTACTGTTCTGACATTTTCTTTGATTTTATTTATTGTTTTATGTTTTAAGCCAGTAAAGACCAGGGACTTGGTGCCATGATAATTCTCTTACAGTGCTATTGTGTGAAATTATAATCACTTGTTATGGAATAATTTTTATAGTCTTTTTCACACCAGACCTTTTTTTTGTATTTGTACAGTGGCTTGGTGATACTGATATGTTGCCATGAGTTATTGTAACCAATAAAAAGCTTCTAACCAAGAATACACATTTTGACTAATTTCCTTTGTTACAGAAATGTAGACTGTATACAAATGTAAACTTTATTAACATTATATCCACTTTTGTATAAATACGTTTAAACAAGTTTTATTCAAGAAGAAACAACCGTTTGAGGAGAAAATTGACACCGAATAGGACAGGATAACTAGTAATTAGTTCTGATTTTGGTGCTTAACATTAGCTTTTTTACACATGTTACTTGTTGGCAGAAGAGTGAGCTCTACAAATAAAAATGTTTTTACAGTTTAGAAACATACTTATGGTCGCGGCAAAAGACAAACTTAAATGTATTTATATGCGATTACTTAATATCAACATGTTCCATTATATTCGTGTAATTAACAGTTGGAAAAATATTTTTGAAAGGATAACAAATGAACTAACCATCACTGACTGCAGTTGGTGCAAACCTTCTCCGCCTGTACGATGCAACATCCACATGATGTTACCTGCAGGGCTACTTTCCTTTTGCATAGGTGGCACTGTTCAGAACATTAAGATCCTAATATAATTATTTTTTTTAAAACACTATCCCACTGAATAGGATGGTAGATTAGTTTTAGAGCTGTTGAATGAATAACAAGTAGTTGCATAAGCTCATGGACATCGGTGCTCTTTATCTATTGAATAAAAACACAATTCTATCATGAGATAAAGCACAGGTCCTCGTCCAAGTCAGAAATTGAGACTTAAATATGGTGAAATATTTTCAACATTGTTTATCCGACATAGCATTTTGTGTAGACTTAATGTCCAACAAACATGAACACATTTTATTCGACATATGCCAAGCCATTTTCTAAATCATTTAAAATTGTGCACCAGTTACATATTTGCTTGCCAGAGGTCTTCTTCTTCGCTGCCATTGTTAGTGCACTGCCATCAACTGTAATACAGCACATATACAGCACATTCAGGGGGTCCTCATGCAAAATATGAAAAGTTGTGCCGCTGGAATTCTCCATACCGCTAATAAAGTCTTCCCAATAATGAACACAAAGCAAGTTTTAGATTGAGGCAGATTTAATACAAATCGGGTAAATCTGGAGGTATTTCAACACACATTCAAAAAAAAAAGAAGCAGACAGATATACAAAGTGCAGACTGGTGTACTTGTCATTAGAAGTCTAATGGATATAAATAAAATATTATAAAATATGAGGATTTCCAAATCTTTGAATCTATACAGTTTGAAAGGTTAGAAAATATAACATTAACCAACAGTTTGCTAAAGACATGCTTTCCCCTTTCAATGAAAATGTATACTAGGTCCTTATGATGAAGAAAAAAAACATTTCTCTTTTTCTATTAAATATATTTATTTTTCATGTGCCCGAACAGATGCATGTACAATCTAACATACACTCAAACTTCATTTACTCAAAAAAGGCATATTCACAGTTAGAAGCACGTTAGTGTCAAATGTAGCACCCGACCGGTAGCTTTCTCACCGACCAAGATTAAATTGCCACCTTTAGGAGCGTCTGAGTCCACGTTTCTTTGTTTTACAGGCAGTTTTCTTTACAGTGGTTCACTGCAGTTTTGTAGGCAATACCTGTCTGGCTGAGGGGAGGAAGAGGAAAATACTGTTGGGACTGGGCCTTTTTCCGCTCTGTCTACCAAGAGTGAAACTACAGATTATTTCCATTACCAATTGTTCTTTTTTTTCCTTGATTAGTCTACAAAATGTCAAAAAGAGAGAAATGAGCATTAGCCCAAAAATCAAAAAAGAAATTACATTTTTACAAATGACACAAAAGGACAAACCCTTCATAGTTTAGAAGCAGCAGAAGTTTGGTATTCTTGCCTTATAAATGACTAACCTTTCATTGATTATCAAAATACCTATATATTTCATTTTTGTTGATAGACCAAAATGCATCCATTGATCTTTCCAGCACTACTGTCCACACAGAGTCTGTGGAGTAGTTCAGGGGAGGGGGGCCGCCGCTGTGAGGCTGAGGAATGATTGGCTCAACAAGAACCAAACTGTGGAGGAGGAGGAGCCGGAGCCGCTCACTGCTGAGGCTGCAGGTACTCGTATGTGAACGCCTCCAACTGTTTCTCCAGATCTGTGGCTTTATGTCTGCAGTGGAAACAAACACATGTCAGATCTGGACCAATTTCATCCGAACCGCTTTATTTAAACTGTTCATTTGCAGGGCTGCTGTGTAACATCTGAATTCTCTATATAATGCAGATAGTTGCCTTTTTGCCAAACATATAAATTACAAATTACATAGGCCTTTCAAGAATAAAAGTAAATACGTAAAATAATAACCGTTTAGATGTTTCAAGAACTAATTTACAATTACCACCTTAATTTATAAATGTTATTCTCCGACTATATATGACTAAAAGAAAAGCTGAAAACTGCCAGTGACAGTATCCTAAATGACACAGGTACTTTATCCTACAACAACCACATATGTTCATATACAATTAAATCATTGAATCTCTCCTTAAACTGTGAGTCTGTTTACTGTGTGCAGAATGATGCTACCTAAGCTAAAACAACAACAACAACAACAACAACAACAACAACAAAGAAACACCTAGTTCTTCAGCATGTCTGGAAAATTCGGAAAATTGTGGAAGAAGGGTTTGATTGTCTCCAGCTCTGTAGTATAATTCACATAACCAAGGCATGCATGTCCCTCAGAGTAGACCGTCCCACCCCCCCACCCTTCATGAGACGGGGGCCTCACTGACCTCAGGATCTTGGAGTGGCTCTGGACCGTCTCCAGCTGATCTATCTTGGCTGTCAGTTGGCGGATTTCAGCCTCCAGCTCTTTCTGCGTCTGGTCCACCTGCTGACAGAGCCGAGCAAAGGTCGCCGCCATCTCCCTGGCAACACAGAGGGCACAGCATTGCAGTGCTTATGTATTTAGCCCTGCTACAGAGGGGCAGGCTAGGTGGGGCTTAGAGGAGGGGGGTGCTGGGATCTACGTGTGTGTGGAAATTAGGAAATGTACGGGTTATTGGGATTTCTCAGCAGCTCACAGGAAATTGAGGAATGGAATATCAATGTTAAAGGATTATTCCGCCCATAAAAAGGTGGAGTCAGTGATTCTCGAGAGAGAGATTGTAAATATTTGAATTGAACACAAAACAAATACAGATTTAGGTTTTTCAAATATTATCGAAAATGTCAAAGTCCAAGGTGAAGTACTTTAATATCTTGTTTTGTCAGTCAAAATTCAAAAAGATATTCGGTTTGATTGCTATTAAACAGAGAAGAAAAGAAAACATCCTTATTTGAGAGACTGAAAACTGCTTTTTCTGACATATTTACATTCAAATGTGCTTTAACAAACTGATCAATTCACAGGCTGTCTTTGGTCCTTTTTCTTTTGATTGTCTGATTGATGAACTGGCAACCATTTGGGGCTCCAAACACAGAAAAGACTGCAAGGAGATATTTACTGACTGTCTAAAGTGTTTTTGATTAGAATCACTGACTAAGTTTAACACTGGGCATTATCAATATGATATGAATTCTATACTAACAACTAGTGCTGTGTACCTGGACTCACATTCAGGTTCAGGTCCGGACTCAAGTCCAGAGGTTCAGGTTCAGGTCCGGACTTATAAGTCCGGACTTGTGTCAAGTGGTGTGAGTAACTAAAGTGAACTTATTGTGAGCTAATTATCAATTGAAAATAAACTCATAATCAACTCAAATTCAAACTCGTCAGGTTTATTGTGCCCCCTTCCAACTTGTGTCTACACCATGTCTTTTCTAGAACTCTACATGTGTTACTAACTACACAACACAACTACATACATAGTGATGTACATACAAGACTCAATATGCAAGAGTACAAGTCTATGTGTTCTTGTTCAAGAACAACAGCATATTGACATTGTCTGGGTGAAGTGTTGCTCTTTCGGCAGACGCTATATCACCATACATACAAAGGAGTTAGCTTAGCTACACTACCAAATATGGCAACCAGCATCCCACGCTGTCAGTGTCCACTATGTCTAAGCCAGCTTCCCTTGACGTCACACAGATCTCGCGAGCAGTTGCGATATTTTGCGAGACTTCGTGAGCTCAGTAATGGCTGCCATATCAGAAGCCAAAACAATGTTTTTCGTGTTTTCTCAGCGCAAATTTCTCGATCTATGGAAGGTTTTAGATGGTTTAGAACACAAAGGAGAATATACGTAAGTACCGGTTCCTGACGTTCCGGTTTTAACCGGACTTGAACCGAAACTTTTTACAAGTCCAGTACCGGTTCGGCGTACCGGTACGCAGCACTACTAACAACTAAATAATATTCAAAAATTAATGGTGCCTTGTAGATGAAAATGTCTCTGTACACATCAACACTAGAATATATACTCAAAAAACTGTGAGAAAATCAGCTTAAGTTGGACCGCTTCATATATACCGTACCACATATAGATGTCTGTAAATGCTGCGGTGTCAGGACTTACTGTTGGACCTGGTGGCTGCAGTTTGCACTCGTGAAGTTGACGATGAGCTGCAGCCTGTCGGTGGCGTAGTCGACAAACTGACGCTTCAGAGTGCGCTCCTTTGCCTTGGTGGTCCAGGTGAGTCTCTCGTACAGATACAGCAGACCGTACAGGGAGGAGGACAGGGCGATCAGCTTCCAGCCAACTGCTTTCCACACCTAGAACATAAATAAATAAATAGACAAACAAAGAAACAGAAGCTGGGTTAGCTCCCTCACAGTTAGACCGCCTCATCAGGGATTGTTTTAATAGCTGCAGTCCTACGTAAAGTCATGAAAAGCAGTCGCCAGGCTTCTTGCTTTCAAATCGTTATGCCTGATTCATATGAAGATAGATATGGTGCAAAATGCGAGAGCTTGTAAAAACCTGATGTGAGCACTTGTAGAGTACAATGTGAGAACTTGCAGAAAAAAATCGGTGCTTGCGTGCATACATTTACACTTGTAAATATCCACGTATCTGTGAACCAAATTTGAAGTCACAGAAAAAAGAAAAAAAAAGTTTGTAGATTGTAGAAAAAAAATGTACTTGATGAAATGTTCACTTGCAGAAAAATATATTACATACATGGCTGTGACTGACCCGAGCTTGGGTAGTGTAATGTGAATGAGTGCGCAAACTAATCTAGTATCCTCTCCAGGTGAGCCTGTTTTATTTGTGATGACCTCACATCCTCTAGGGGCGGGGGGCTTCTAATCTCCGTTAGCTCCGAGCTAGCACCAGATGCTAACAACAACCCCCATAACTCTGTCTCTCACACAAAATGCGCTCGTGCCACGCACACACAGACGCTCCTCCGTGAAGATGACCCCTTGCTTAAAAAATAATAATAAACACATTTGAAAAGTGGGGGGGACAAACAGGATTTTGAAAAGTGGGGGAGACATGTCCCCCCTGTCCCCAGTGGAAAATACGCCCATGTGTGCGGTACTGGCGGTATCAGCCCTTGGTTGCTTGTGGAAGCAGATAGCAAGAGGCTTCTCATGCACTGATTCGCTAAGCTGAACAGCCAATCAGTGCCGACAGCCTCCGCTCCCGATTGAACATGTGTGGGAGCGGAAGGCGTCGGCACGGCCGAAAAGACACGACGGCACTGGACACACCAATCTGAGTAGGGCGACAGGACGCTCATCGACAGCCAGACATCTATCGACGGCCCAAATCGTCTTGGTGTGTCCGGGCCTATAGCCCTGTTATAAGGACTTCATTATGGATGTCAAATTGCTAGGACAACTTTGGAAACAACATACCACTCCTCCAACGATGATAACGCTCATGGAGGTGCGGGAGGTGAGGGATGCTACGTTGGTTGCCACAGCTATCATCACGTCCTCTTGGGTCATGAGGGCTGTCTCGTTGTTGGGCGGGGCCGCCAATGAGGGGGGGCCAGAGGAGGGGGTGAGGGCCGGCAGCGCTGGTAGGGAGCCCTGAGGAACGAGAGGGAAAATCTTAAACTCCTTCAAAATGGTTTGTATTTACGTTAACGAGGCCACACACAGGGTTTGTTCGCTTTTTATGAGTACGTTTACAGAAATAATTCATCGAAAGTATCTTCATATTCAAAATAGAAAAGTTTGTGATCATGGTCAGTTGTTTATTTATTTTACAGTCTCATAAAGGGTTTTATTTCACTCCCCCGTCTGGTGTGAGACGCCAGGAGACATCAAACAAATGTAATGATGGGATTGTTTGATTTCAAATATATATATATATTAAAAAAAAAAAGTTTAAATACCAGATTATGATGAAGATCAAGCACAATAAAATGGCTAAAGTAATACATTTTTCAAACCTGTAAGAATTTGTACAACCCTGGACTCACACAACAAGCAGGAATAAACAACAATACATTTTCAGCCTGTACCTGGAAATTCTGGTCCACCAGTTTGAGCGCTCTCTGTGCGTTGACAGATCCCAGGAAGCGGTGCACTAGCGCTGTCCAGCCCAACGTGAACTGAAAGTCAATGTTCTCCTGGAATTCATTGCACAGCGTGGCGCAGTTCAGGTCGTAACTCAGGTCAAACTTCCTGCTGGGCACCAGCATGTGGACTTGGCTCTGGGAGGAAGAGGGAAGCAGAGGGAGCATGCTCTCTGGAGAGGGAGAAGAAAGTGCGTATGAGAGTCTATTACAAAATAAATACACAGAAATCAACTGCAGTCATGAGATAGTTTGTGGATTAGTTTGTATTTTAAACATGCACTGATGCACAATGGAAAATTGACTTTTATTCACAATACGTCCGTTTACTTTTTGTGCAATTCCATTGGGAACAAGGAGGCAGATAATAACCCAGATGAAAAAATCACTATCATTAAATATTGTGCATCTCTTCATCTCTCCTTAGGGAAAAGAAAAAAGATCACACCACCATCTCATAACAGCACCTGAGTCCTTATCGTCAGAGGGCACATTAACACCTTTTCAGCGTCACTGTCACGGAGCACAGCTTGCATTCGTTGGCCTGACACTGTGACGCATGTGTAGCATAATGGGGCACGGGATAATGGCATTCAGCGAGGAGGGTAAATATAGCAGCGCTGGGTGTTGCAGACCGTAGCCTGAGAGCCCCAAAGGTTTGGACTAAGTTTAGCAACACACTGTAAATGAGCGGGTGAGGGAGAAAACAATGGGGGACTGGAAATCTGGGCTGAGGTCATTTTCTGTGAATTGATGATTATTTTCTTGGCTTTTAAGTTCGGAAATGTTGTGATTTTAGCTCACCCACCGTACATTATAAAGATGGGATACATAACAGTACAAAATATTTCATTGATGCTGTGACTTAAGTCATTCTGACAGTGATGGGACGCAGATAGTTATTAGTACTTTATATTATCACATTTTTATTTTATTTAATTTGAGTTAACTTTTTGCCTCAGACGAATACTTTATTCCTATTGGCTTAACCTAAGGGCTGCAGATTCATCAAAGCATCTGGACAGAATTTATTTTAGAAAGCTTTGCCTCACCTGAGACACAGAATGCATTTAGTAATACAAAGGAGATCTTGTATTTTGTGCTCTGTTATGTTTGCAGTTAATTAATAATAATAATAATAATAATAATAATAATAATAATAATAATAATAATAATGGGTTTCATTTATAAATCACTTCATATTTGACTTCAATTCCCGAAGTGCTACAAGCAGTGAGCATGAACAGTATAAAAACAGTACACAACACGGTAGAATGAATAAAAAGCAATACAAAACAAACAATAATGAATAATTACCCATCATGTATTTCTGTGAGGAGTGGACCGAGGCGTGGACGGCGTCGGAGCATCGGAAGGCTAGGTTCTTCCCCATCCCCTCCTCCACGTGAGACAGCAGCTCCTGCAAACAGCACCAGGAGGTCACATGGAGACGGTTAACACAAACAAAATACCTGCGAGGGAATGTGTGGTGGAGTATAATACATCTCTGTCTCTACTCACAGACTTGTAGATCTTAAGGACATGTGGCGATGGGTGGAAGTCAGAGTGGAACTCATCAACGATTACATGGAGACGGCAGATCTCCTCTCCCATGGCGATGGATACCTGGAAGAAAGACAACCAGAAATATCAGTCAGCTACAGACTGCCAGCACTGAGCAGGAACAACTTGTGGCCCTCCTCAAAGAACCCCAAAATGCATGAGGCCTCAAACTGATGCATTAAATAAAGTAAATGTTACGGATGTAATAATACAAAAAATCCACGGTACGATATTTATCGCGATATTGAAAAATAAAGAACAGAAATGTGATTTTTTTCTTTTCTTTATTAAATAATAAATCTGATTTGTACAGCATTTTAGTAAGGTAGTAGTATTTTAAAGTGTCAACAATATAATAATCAGACTCTGCAATAGAATAAATCAAGTTTCACTTTAGTTTTCAAGTAACTCAACTCTAACTCACTAACTCACTCACTCAGCCTCATCAAGGTTATCTTTTAGGAATATAAGCATGTCCACATTTCCAGGTAGAAGCTGGGATGTTTGGGCATTTACAATATCACCTGCTGTGGAAAAAACTCTCTTGCTTGGTACTGATGTTGCCGGGACAGAGAGATATGCTTTGGCCATGGGTGACAGCAGTGGGTCAAACTGTGCATTGTCTCTCCACCACTTCAAAAACAATACAGTTTGTTGCCAAGAAGGTGAGGCTTATTGACAGGGCGAGATATAAATATACTGATGGTACTTGTCAATGTCTCTAGGTATGTACATGTAGCCCTGTAAATACCATGTCCTTTTGTGTTATCTGTGGTTTTATGTTCATGTTGTAACCTACTTGCTGCCATGTTGGACAGGTCTCCCTTGAAAAAGAGATCGATGATCTCAATGGGACCATCTGGTTGAATAAAGTTTTAAAAAAAAATTAATTAAAAAAAAAAAAATTCTTTAAATCGCGGTAGATTTTGTCAGTCTCACGACGGTATTGAGACATTTATTTACCGCGATATTCGATATATCGTTACATCCCTAGTAAACGTCCTTTTTGATTTCTTTGTTTCTGTCCAGGCATCGATGTGTTTTGAGTCGTTTCATCCTCAGTATTAAACTTGATTAAAAACTGCAGGCAGCAGTAGAATAAAATGTTTTGGAAGGGAGAAGGTAAGCTTAAACTCATCAAGTATTCGGAGTAGAGGTGAAACAATTAGTAAAAAGATATATTTAAAAAAAACAATCAGCACTTTTGATAACTGTAATATTTTAAATACATTTAAAAAAGTGATCTTCTCAAAAAGGAAGTTTTATTAACCTATATTATAAACAGTTGACTATCTCATGATTTTTCAATTATTGATTATTTTATCCCTGATTTCCACCCTTATAACGGTTATTCAATAAAACGGAATAACAAAGCAATGATGAAAGGAAATGTCATCTGATGCCAAGTTCAGAGTTCTTGTTGTTGTTGTTGTTGTTGTTGTTGTTGTTGTTGTTGTTGGATTAAAGTGGAGGTTAAAACCTAAACAGACCATTTCAAAGTTCTTCCCCCAGTCGTCGCCTACATTACCTTATTCTCCACGTCCGCACTGATGGCCTTGATCTTAGCCTTGATGTCATCGATCAGCAGGCGGAGCTGATTCTTCACAAACTCCAGCCGGTCTATCTGATACTCTCTGTCCTCCAGCGCTGCCACTCTAAAGCCCCCCCCCCAGCAACAAGGATAAAAGTCACAAAAGCAAACTGGCAGCTGAACAGTTTGGCTGTTTATGAAGAAACAGGATTAAAAGAGTAACAGAGCAGAACGTAGCATTTTTTGCTAAATCCATTGATAGTTATAGCATGTACAAACTAATGTATCCCTGCATTAGTAAACACAATGTCACTAAAGGAAGTTACATCAACAGATTCATAGATGTCCCTTCATTACATGGTCAAAAGACTTCAGATTTCCAGAAAAAAATCGACCTCTACCAATCCACCATACTAACTAAAAGTAAGTATGTATTGAGCAAGATACCCACCTCTTCTCCGCCGCCTCAATGTTGATGGCGTCCATGATGCTCTTGACTTTTTCTGTGATCAGCTTGGCCCTGATAGTGTGCTGCTCAAACTTTGTTTTCACTGCTGACTGCGAGATACACTCCTGCGAGGCCATAACACATATGTTACTGTGACAGCTATAGGGGCTGGGTAAGGTGCAGGAAGGTGCACGCTACCGGGGACAAACAGAGAGCAAGATACACACCTGCTACTTTAACTTAAGAGACGAAAAGAAAAAGGGAAACACAGGTTTGAAAATGACAGCAGCAAGGTGTGTATCCTGCCTCCCACAGCCCACATATTGTAGTCACAGTAATGTGCTGTTGAAGCCACAGGAAAATAATGAAAACACATCAAGTGTAATACAATCAAGAATGCAAATGATAAAAAGGAAATTGAAACATAAAAGCAGGAATATTGTGTTTTTGAGGTGTAATTATTCCCTGTTCTACATCTACAGTATGGTAGGTCACGCAAAACAAGTAATGTCTAAAGCGCAATTGTTATTTGTATTTTCACTTCAAATTAAATACGTTTATGAACTATAAACCTTTTGTTTTATTTCAATGAGATTAGAAATACTTTTATTGATCCCTGTTTGGGAAAATTCCTAAAATTAGAAGTATTTAGATTTTGTTATAACCTCTCTGTACAAGTTTTCATTTTCACTGCAGGTGGAGTCCGTCATTACGGCGATGGATTCAAATTGCCTTCACAAACGAGTGTGCCTCACAGGAAGCGAGCATGTACACCAGCGTGATTTGCTCTCATTGATAACAGGCTCGCTGTTCACTGTCCAAACGGGGTATCAGAGCTGCTGATGTAAATTGGACATTTTATGCTGCTTCTTGAAATGTAAACCTTTGGGCCTTTTATTGTGAAGGAGCCTCACGATACACTATGTATTTCTCACAGACCGGCTGCACACCTTCAGCACAGTAACCAACTTTACTGTGTCCTACTGTTGTGTGGTAAACAACTTGTACGTAGTGTGAAGCATTGAATCAGATGGCTGTTGCTCTGATTATCGACTGTCTTTCTAGTAAAACAACATGAGTTTGTTTGGATTCACTGTCAACACATACAGCAGTTCATTTCTGATAAATGTGCAGTCAGTGTAACAAGTGTTTAGGACACGTAGAAACAAACTGCGCTCTCAGCCCCTCCTGTTATCTTAAGGTCTATAACTTTTAGTTTCAGTGTTTTCCTCCCAGTATGGACACAATTCAATTCCTGTTCAAATCAAAACACAGAAAACTCCAACAAAAATGTTAAGACACAACAAAAGTGAATGAAATGAAATCAAACGGATGTCCTCGCCTAAGTGAATCTAGACTTCAGCAATGAAGACGCAGGTTGATGGATAAGGCACAGTGATTGGTCGGGGATGCACAGTGATTGGTCGGGGGCAGGGGGCAGGGGGGGGGAGCCCCCCGGCATCCTATTGCACGGTTAGGAGTGAAACCTGCCTAACATTAACCTGAGCCAGGTGAGAGTTCTTCACCGCTCAGGTTAATGTTAGGACAAGGACTTTGGCTGCTTCTCATTTATTCAATTTCTGTCACCATGCACACATCTCAAACACATGCTTTGAAAACATTCTCACACACACACACACACACACACACACACACACACACACACACACACACACACACACACACACACACACACACACACACACACACACACACACACACACACACACACACACACACACACACACACACACACACACACACACACACACACACACACACACACACACACACACACACACACACACACACACACAGCAACTGAAATGTCCGAGGAGTTTGTGTAACCGAAACAATAAAATAATCTCGGTTTCAGAGCCTTATAAAGCAGCCACTGTCTTTATCTGCCAGTCTGAAGGAATACAAATAGCCTAATTTCTCGCAATAGTGACTTTCTCCCTCCAGTTGCAACTTACCCCAGACAGTGCTGGTTTATCAACTTTAATAACATTGGAATAATCTGCTGTTTTTGGCTTGATTTGACAGTTTTACCTCAGAGGCATGCCTTTTCAGATGTCTTTGTAGTAGCAAATATATCAGCATGTCATATCAAATATATCCAAATATTATCAACAACTTCTCAATTTTTCTCCAAAATCTCTCTGTCAAGTTCAGACGGGAAATATTTCCTTAACGAGTGGGAATACATTGTAAGACATGGAGAGGATACACAAACACAGATACACACAGACACACACCTCAAACCTCCTCTCAAAGCATTGGAACTCCTTCAGTCTCTCATGGAAGCCCTCAGCCAGGGCTCCACCTGTTGGATTAATGATCACATCGTTGAAACAGTGAAAAGTGATTGCTATTATTATTATTAATACATAAGTTGCATCAGAACGGACAAATTGTCCTTCGTCACAGGTAGGTTCTTAACTATTTCACTTTTCATTACTGTTTGTAATTCACAACGTTAATCGAGTTAAGTGCTATCTACTTATTTAGACCAAAAAAAAGGTTAAATCAAAAATCTAAACAAAATTCAGAATTTTTTTTGAAATAATTTCTTTTTTAATAGATTGAAAGTGGCTGACTGCACTGCACTTAGCCGTTGATATAAAGATTGGAAACTCTTTTTCTATTTAAACATGGCTGTATAGAATTAGATTTTGTAAACAGCATATCCTGGTTGCCAATTAAATCAAACTTTAAGATGGGGAAAAACAGTTCCCTATCATCCACAAATACAGCTCAGCTTTAATGTGGAGCCTCACCTGATTCAGGCATGCCCTGAGCACGCTGCATGCGGGAGTTGAGCACCTCCTTGGCGGAGACGAAGAAAATGCGGTTGGGTGCCTGATCGCGATCCACAACCTTCAGCTCCTCCACCAGGAAGTTCACACAACGGTCCGTGTGCTGCTTCCTCACCTGCAGGAAGGTGACCATTTTCATTGTAAAAACTGTACGATGTTAAACCAATTACTAAACCCTAGCTTATGCCAGTTTTGCAACATAAACACATCCTGTAATAATGAAATATTATTCATTCTGACATGAGACAGATACAACAGACTCACATCCTCCATGTACTCTGGCTCATTGGCTGAGGCATCCCAGCGGTTGTTGAGGATGAAGATGTTGGGTTTTGACAGACGTTCGTTGACTTTGTGGAAAAAGTGTTTTTCCTGGATGATCGAAGGGGAACGTAATTAAAATCAGAAGGAAAAAAAACGGTTGCTTTTCCCTTTTTGTAAACAATCGATACACTTTCTTTTAGGAGGTTTACAAAAAGGAAGATTCTAAATGTATCTTATTTTTTGACTTTGCAGGACAAACCTGTGCAGAGCAATACAGCTAAATGAGTTGGCTACATGGATCACATTGTTCATGGTTGGCACAGCCAGACAGAAACTCTCACTGACACTCGATACTGCTGCTTGAATATCTTACATTATTTACACGATGCCTGAGATTTATTCGATGTATAGGCAAAGAGGGGATTGTGTATTTGCTTTCTCTTTAAGAGCTTCTGCCGGTAAGGAGCTCTGAGATTGACTCTCTCTCTGGCTTTACATCGCATGAATGCTTGAGCAGACATAAAAAACTGTGGGGCCTGTGCTGCTGCATACAAACACGAGCAGCCACATTCCTCATTATGTAACCAGCTGAGGATAGAAAACATCCACACTGGCCCTTTAAGTTGGCGGAAAACTTGCTTAGCCTGCTAGTGTGGTGTGTTATAATTAGTTATGACAATGTCAGTGTTCAGATGACTGTACTGTCACCACACCGAGTGGACATACAACACCTTTAAAAGAATATTTTGTGATAATCCATGGAAGCAGAGATTGTAATGTCATCATGTCCAAACTTACCATATGTACACACAGAACCGACCTTTGAGCAATCGTTTAATAAGTGATGAAAGTTGTTTTAAGATGTGGTGTAAATGTCACATTTTCACAAGGCTCAGAGGCTTTACCGTGTTCATAAGCGTTGATTCAGAGTTGGCCACGAGCACAAATACATCGGCATCCAGGCAGAATTTGTCAATCCAGCTGTCCAGTTCAGATGTGACATCTGTCCCTGGGCTAAGGCAGTAGAAGAGAGGGTGAGTAAATAATGATTACTGATTTTATTTTTGTGAAGCTCACATTTTGATTTCCTAGAAACTATCAACTTCATATTAAAACTTTCCGGATTGGATTAACGGAGCCCGTTACCTGTCTACGAGCACCAGGTCGTCTCGGAGCAAAGCACACTTTGTCTTCGGCCAAAACACACGGACGAGACAGCCGGCGTCCAGACTCTCGTCCATGTGGAGCGCGTGAGCCAGCTGGTTTACAGTCTGCAGAGGAGATGTCAACAGACTCAAATTAGGGTTGTGGATGTTACAAATTATTCCATAACATGTTTCCTGTCGTTGATGTAGCTATGGATATTATCTCAGGCTGGAGAAATCAGAGCACAATCATTTTTCTTCAGTTACTTTTTTATAAATTAAAAAGTTGGTTCTTTTATTTTACCTGTTTTTACAGAAGGGATTCCATGTTTCTAAGATGTACAGTGGGGCGAAAAAGTATTAAGTCAGCCACCAATTGTGCAAGTTCTCCCACTTAAAAAGATGAGAGGCCTGTAATTTTCATCCTAGGTATACCTCAACTATGAGAGACAAAATGAGAAAAAAAAAAATCCAGAAAATCACATTGTCTGATTTTTAAAGAATTTATTTGCAAATTATGGTGGAAAATAAGTATTTGGTCAAAAACAAAAGTTCATCTCAATACTTTGTTATATACCCTTTGTTGGCAATGACAGAGGTCAAACGTTTTCTGTAAGTCTTCACAAGGTTTTCACACACTGTTGCTGGTATTTTGGCCCATTCCTCCATGCAGATCTCCTCTAGAGCAGTGATGTTTTGGGGCTGTCGCTGGGCAACACAGACTTTCAACTCCCTCCAAAGATTTTCTATGGGGTTGAGATCTGGAGACTGGCTAGGCCACTCCAGGACCTTGAAATGCTTCTTACGAAGCCACTCCTTCGTTGCCCGGGCGGTGTGTTTGGGATCATTGTCATGCTGAAAGACCCAGCCACGTTTCATCTTCAATGCCCTTGCTGATGGAAGGAGGTTGTCACTCAAAATCTCACGATACATGGCCCCATTCATTCTTTCCTTTACACCAGTGGTCGCCAACCAGTCGATCGCGATCGAGTGTGGTGCGGGTAGATCGCGGACCGTTAAAAAAAAAAAGTAACAAAAGAAAGAAAAAGAAAATTAAAATAATAATGTTTGAAAAATACGTTTTTAGATGTAAACCTATCATCCACCACCCCGTTAGCAGGTGCCACTTGATTGAAATATATTTGAGACACCAATAATATAATACATTAACCGTGCTTTACGTGAACCTCATCATGACACAAGAGACAACGGCAGGACTGCAATTTCCCCTGTTCAGTGAACGCAACAGAGGCAAGTCACCAGACCAATCAGAGAGTTGCATGGAAATACACGTGGGCTTGTGTCATTCAAGCTCGGCTCTATGTGTGTGTGGCAATAGCGCATTTAGTGAGGGAGAGAGAGAGGGAGAGGGAGAGAGAGGGAGAGAGGGGGAGAGAGAGGGAGAGAGGGACCGGTGCTAGCGGGGACCGTGATGTTAGCATCTGGTTAGCTAGCTGGACTAACTAACTAACGGACATAAGGAGCTGTTTCCACAACAAGCTGGAGGAGGGTCCTCTCCTGTCAGACTGAGGGGCTCAGGTGAGCTAAAGGACTCTCTGAGTGTTTAGAACGGTTTTGTCACAAATTATTCAAAAGATTATTTCCGCGGCAACCTTCATATGATCATTATAGTTATACAAACAATAAGAGAATACATGAAAAACAGGTATGAAATACTATATGGCAGTAAAACAAGAATACAGTTTAAAGAGTGATTTGTAAAATATCCATAAAGAAAAAGAAAATCTGTTTACAGTTCTGTTTCATCTGGGTGTGGAGAGATGTATCCATAGATCTCTTCATGTTGCTCTCAAAGTGCACCAGATTGATGCTTTCAACTTCAATATTTTAAAAAAAATCTTCCCGGGGGAGCATCCCCCCGGACCCCCCTAGAGGAGGTGAGGACCTAGAGGAGGTGAGGACCCCTCTAGAGGAGGTGAGGTCTGCCCCCCACTCATAAAAAATAGCACTTTACCCCTGCCTATATGCCTTGAGCTGATTATGGAGCCTTCATTGTAACAGTAATTCAGATGCAATTAGCCTATATAAAAGGCCTCAAATTGGAAGCATTGTCTGGGCCGTCTTTTTCACTCAATTCTGCAATAGGTAGATCTCGCCTTTCACCTAGACCGAGGTCTGTGATCTTGGGCTTAAAAAGGTTGGTGACCACTGCTTTACACTGATCAGTCGTCCTGGTCCCTTTGCAGAAAAACAGCCCCAAAGCATGATGTTTCCACCCCCATGTTTCACAGTAGGTATGGTGTTCTTTGGATGCAACTCAGCATTCTTTCTCCTCCAAACACGTCTAGTTGAGTTTTTACCAAAACGTTCTATTTTGGTTTCATCTGACCATATGACATTCTCCCAATCCTCGTCTGGATCATCTAAATGCTCTCTAGCAAACTTCAGACGGGCCTGGACATGTACTGGCTTAAGCAGGGGGACACGTCTGGCACTGCAGGATTTGAGTCCCTGGCGGCGTAGTGTGTTACTGATGGTAGCCTTTGTTACTTTGGTCCCAGCTCTCTGCAGGTCATTGACTAGGTCCCCCCGTGTGGTTCTGGGATTTATTGTGATCATTTTGACCCCACGAGGTGAGATCTTGCGTGGAGCCGCAGATGGAGGGAGATTATCAGTGGTCTTGTATGTCTTCCATTGTCTAATAATTGCTCCCACAGTTGATCTCTTCACACCAAGCTGCTTACCTATTGCAGATTCAGTCTTCCCAGCCTGGTGCAGGTCTACAATTTTGTTTCTGGTGTCCTTTGACAGCTCTTTGGTCTTGGCCATAGTGGAGTTTGGAGTGTAACTGTTTGAGGTTGTGGACAGGTGTCTTTTATACTGATAACGAGTTCAAACAGGTGCCATTAATACAGTTAACAAGTGGAGGACAGAGGAGGCTCTTAAAGAAGAAGGTACAGGTCTGTGAGAGCCAGAAATCTTGTTTGTTTGTTATTGACCAAATACTTATTTTCCACCATAATTTGCAAATAAATTCTTTAAAAATCAGACAATGTGATTTTCTGGATTTTTTTTCTCATTTTGTCTCTCATAGTTGAGGTATACATAGGATGAAAATTACAGGCCTCTCATCTTTTTAAATGGGAGAACTTGCACAATTGGTGGCTGAGTAAATACTTTTTTGCCCCACTGTATGTATCATTATGCAGTTAATAATTTGACTGAATAACAGGAAGGTTTATTTATACAAGCCAATAAGATAATAATTAGAGAGGGAAATTTGAAATTTGAAATTAGGTAGCTACCAGGTTTGACATGCAATCAGGTAGAGAGGACAATAGATTGATTAAAACAGCTGCTTACTATGTTGAACTTGAGTTGAAATCATTCTGTTTAGTCAGTTGAAGTTGTTAGAAAATTCTTCTATAACTGCTTATAAAACAATGAGATTGGTTCTGTCATCATGTTGAGGAAGTAACCTTGTAAGCTTGTACTCACATATGTGTGACTCCTTTGGGTTAAACAAAATGTCCACAGTAAAAATGTCATATACCATATTCCTGGCATTCTGACTGCAAGTCAACAGAGGAAATGTGAGGTAGCACAACATCACTGACAGTCTGATAAGTGAACATGGCGACATTCTGTGTCCCCTTTACAACAGCAGGAACACAAGGTAGTTCTCCATAGAACAACACAAATCTTTAAAAATATGAATGGGCTCGTAACAGAATCATTTAAACCTAAAAACATTTTGCAAAAAGTTTAGCGTTATTAAAATAACACCTACCTTGATGCTCTTCTCCTCATCAGAGCCCTCTGTCTTGAGGTAGGCCTTGTCTTCATCAGTGCCCTCCACACTGAGGAAGCAGTTAGTGGTGTGGCCGATCCCGCTGGGCAGCACGCGGTCCCTCAGCATGGCGTTGACCACTGTGCTTTTACCATTACTCGTCCTAAAAACAAAACAGTCATTGACTCTGTGTCAAAAACAAATAATTAGCTCATACTCCAAATTTCCAAAATTGTCCAGGCTGTAACATCCTAACTTACTTTAAATGTCAATGTAACACTAATGTGATGCAACTGATGGGTCAGATCGAGTAAGTAATCTGGTTACTTTGCAATAGGAAGTGTTTACAATGTAAGGAGGTTTAAGGAACTGCAACTCATTGCCCAATCAAGCAGAGGAAATCTCCCAGTATTTCTCTGGCACACCCTCCCTGTTGTGTCTTGGGTTAAGGCATGCAGGGCATGATATGGTTCAATTAACATCAGTTCAAACTCAATTATAAAGAATGGGTTCTAACAAAAGGAAATGTCTGTCACTTCAATGATACTTGTGAAATGAAAAGAACATAAAAGCTCAGGCAAACTTCTACGTAAATAATCTGGAGGAGGACCACTTTAACTCTTGTACATCACAACAATAACATCTAAAAAAGGTTGCTTTTATGGGAAAGAAGAACACTTGGAACAAATACATTTCAGGTTTGTGTATAGAGGTTTTTTACCTGCCAAAAAAGGCCACTTTCATGTGTCTGCGTGCCAGCACCTCCTTAATGACAGCAAGTTTGTCAGCATACGCCTGGATCTCCAACTTTTGATCCTGACTCGCAATGTTCTGCAAAGCTTTGTTCCCATTGGTTTCTGACCAAATAAAAACGACAACCAACATCCACTTCATGAGAAATTCATACAGAGTGAGTTGGCTAACAGATAATAAACATGATGAGCGGTTTTTTCTTTTATACATTTTGTGTTATAATCCTGGTAACTGTAATTAGTTTTCCAATGAAATCAATGACCTACTATTCCTCCTGACTGACAAACGGACAGAGGTGGAAGAAGTACTTAGATGTTGTAGTAAAAGTAAAAGTCCTGCATACAAAATCTTACTTGAGTTAAAGTAAACAAGTATTGGCATCAAATTGTTTTTAAGTACTTAATGTCCCATTTCAGAATCATATACATGTACTCGATTATTATTATTCATGCATTAATGTTCATCACTGCTGGTAAAGGTGGAGTTCATTTAATTACTTTATATACTGTTGCTAAATGTCTTAGCCTAAAATTATATATAATAGTTTATGTGTTAGCAAGTAATCCTAATCTGTAAAGTAAATACTAACTCTTGTTTTTTCAAATAAATGAAGTGGGGTCAAAAGTACAATATAGGCTTCAAAAATGTAATGGAGTAGAAGTAAAGAGTAGCATAACATGGAAATACTTAAGTGTAGTACAGGTTCCTCAAAAAGTAAAATGCTTGAGTAAATGTACTTTTGTACATTGAGAACAGAGAAGCAAACCCTCTCACCTTCTACAAACTCTGAAGTCTCTTTCACGTAGTTCAGTAGTTGTTCAAACACATCGCTTATCTTCTTCTTGGCCACAACAAATCTCTTGAGAGGGGAGAACTCCCCCCGAGCTGAATCCGTCCGTCTGAGAGGAGGGACTGCAGCCATGGTGTTCAATCTATACACAAAGGGGTCAAACAGGTTAACACAGTTACACAAGTGCACATAAACAACGTTAATTACCACCATGATTACTGTATTACACCGATCAGGCTGGACGAGTGTTAATGATGACAATGCAGTTGTGCAAATTTTAGTTAATTGTTTGCAGGAAAGCTGAGAGGTTAAATAACGTGTGTTAGCTAGTAGTAGTAACGTTAGTAAGCAAACTGTCAAGAAGTTAGCAGTGACATGGTCCCACTTGGAGGCAAAATAATAAAACATTATGATTTTATATGCCTGGCTTTTCTCAACTACTTATGATAAAGATGTGAAAAAATGAAAGTAAATGAGCGGTCGCGTGTTGGTGAAAAACAAGCTAACAGATTATGCTAACAGTAGCTAACGTTACAAGCAGGGTGTAAACTAGCATTAGCACACACTCGCATTTCCTTACCAGAGTCCTAACAGAGCCAGTGTTTTCTTCTCATAACAGAAGCAATATCGATCGTTCAGAGAATCCCTTTCCCCACTGAAATATGAGTTGCTGTCAGCCGGGCTAACCTTCTGTTTGTATCCTGTGTCACGCTAGTCGCAAAAGAAGAAGAGCTTCCGGGATTACCTTCAAAATAAAAGCCCAGTTGATCTGAGTTGCTGCGTTTGACATTATGCCACAATGTATTTGAATATGGTTGGATAAGGTTTATGTTTATTTCCTACTGACTTACATGTACTTTAAATAGCTTGCCTTTGGTTGTTAAACAAAAAAAATGCACCCTTGCTTGTGGTTTTGATTTGACAGGGAATCTATTATTTCTTTCAGGTTGGTATTTTATAGCTAATTGTGTTTATATCATCAATTTATATAATTTTGTTTATATCATCAGCAGTCAAATGTCTGCAAATCCAGCAGATTCAGATTCATTCTGGTAAAAAAACAAAACATATTTAGGCTAAAAGTAGATCCAATATTTACAATTGTTTTTGTTGTCATCTTACATTTCTTCGAGTTATCGATTGTATCATATTTACATTTTAAACTTACAAAGTTTTTGCAAGTAAATTCCATAAATTGAACCCACTGATATACTATGATTTTTCCGTCTTCCTGAAATGTACATTTATTAAATGTATTATTTATTTATTAAACGTAACGTGTCTAACTTCCTGCTCTGGCCAGATGTACTGTCCTCAGCTTGACACAGCTTCCCAATGAACTGTACGGCCGAGGGGGGCGGAGAACAGTGACGAGAGGTTGTCTATCTCCAACCAATCAGAGAGCAAAGAATTCATCCAACCCCTGACATCTCCTGTATTGTAGCTAAGGCTCATTATCGCCAAGGGTATGACTGATTGGCAGGGGTGAAAGAAGTATTAAGATTCTTTACTGAACTAAAACACTAATAGTAAAAAAACTACATGTAAAAAGTCCTGCATTCAGGAAAAGTATAAGCAAAATGTAGTTACAGAAAACTCTGGCAGGAGCACTCATTCAAGGTCATGGTTCCATAGCACCTCCAAGGCGCTAAAAATAAAACTTCAAACATCACAAAATAAACTGGTCAGACTACTGCTTGACCTTTCATCTAGAACCCACCTCACCTCTGCCCACTTTGACAACCTAGGATGGCTTAGAGTAGACGACAGAGTACAGCTACTTGCAATGGGCCTGGTCTACAAGATACACTACACCTCTATGGTACCCATGTACATGTCAACATTCTTCCCAAAGGTCAATGAATACCATGATCATAACACCAGAGGGAGCTCCACAAATCATGTAAAACAAAAAAGGGGGAATACATGTTTTGCAATTATGCCACATCAAGGTGGAACGCTCCTCCCACTACTGTAAAGGAAAGTAAAACTATACTTACCTTACAAACCTCTCTTAAAGAGCACCTTCGGGGGAGAGCATTGCAAAACTGGCTCCGGTAATGGTACAAATCTCAACCTGTCGTACAATGGACAGCTTCCCCCCCATCTATGTATATACTCGCATTTTAGACTCTGTTACTAACTGTATATCTGTAGACTTGGTATGTCTTAAATATCCGGTTAGGATGTATTAGAACGAAATCTAAAATGAAAAATGTAAATAAGCCATCTGTATGTAAAAAACCACCTGTATGTAAATTGTAAATAAGCCAACTGTATGTCAAATATGTCTTATATGTCTTAAATGACATGATGAATTGGAAATGGGGGACCCTGATGTAAACAAGACGAAAGTCTTTCTCTGGTCTGCATCCCCTTAACAATTGTATGTTTTGAGCTGTACTGTACTGTACCCAATATACAAGCTGTTAATAAACTTTTCAATCAATCAATCAACAGTAGTCCTGTTTAAAATAAGAGGATTTATAGTTCATTAAAAGCTCTCTGTCAGTGTTTTAACATCCTGCAGTGTATGATATTTCTAAATAAATATTACTGCTGTGTTACTATGTATGTTGCAATTCACTACTGTTTAATGTTCTGTAAGTGTAACTAAATTGTATACTGTTGTTGTTTAATCTGCAGCAGTACATTTTATTAGATAATCATATGTTGAAAGCACCTTTATCCTGAAAGATGTACATGATCTCTAACAGCCCTGCCTTCGACTTTGTAGTGATTAGTTGACCAGCTGATTCAAAAGGGCTTTTCATTTTTTATTTAGCTTAAAAATATATAATAATTGTCTCAACTCATAAAGGAAAGTCTTTCAGTTTATTATAAACATTATATACATGTAAAGATACATGGTTATAATGGACAGGAATGGGATGAAAACTGTCATCTGAAAAGTAATGTAATCCAGTAATCCATACAAAAAATAACCATATACCCATACATAGTAGTAAAGGAAGGAAAAATAGGGTTTTTTGTTTTGTTTTGGAACTTGGAAACTGATAGGAGAACATTTAAATGTTGAAAAACACAATAGACACATTAAAAGCAGAGAGCAGACAGCATTTAAATTAAATAAATAATTTGTTAAGCCCACAATAACTCTTATTCCGAAGAGCAGTGTGGCTGTTGCTGAAAGGGACAATGGCAGGGAGGAAACGTGTGCGTGTTTGTGTGTGTGTGTGTGTGTGTGTGTGTGCGTGCGTGCGTGCGTGCGTGCGTGCGTGCGTGCGTGCGTGCGTGCGTGCGTGTGAGTGTTTGTTCATGTGTGTAACCTTAGCGACTGTGGCGAACTGTCATCAGTCAGATACTGAAATACCTCTAACAGGACCTCCAGCATCTGGTTTGGCTTTGGGATAATTGGCAATCTTTTATCACTACAAAACTTGGAATCGATCTCTTTCCGTTCTTCTTTTTCTTTTCTGTATTTTTTATGGTTATGTGCAGATTTATGATGGAGAACTAAAATGGTGAGGAAGAAAAAGCTGCTGGTGTTTGAGTAAGTATTAATCCTCTTTGCATTTGCTCTGTGTTGACTGTTTGAGCCTCTCACATACATTCAGTAAAATCCCTATGCCATATCAATACAACAAGCAACTTTAAATGTATTTTTGTATTTTGTATTCTTTTTCTACAAAATGTGTTTTATTTATGGTAACAACAAATGTTTTCAGAGCATTACGGCATATGTGTTACAACAAAAAAAGTTATAATCTCCATACAGAGTTCAACTTTACATTTTCATTTGAGAGTTTTGGTTTGGTAAAATAATATGAGACTTTTTCTCAGCATGGCTACACATCATACATTAATGATGAGATGCATGTACTAATTGCTCTCCTGGGTGGATATAGATTTCATCCCATCAATGTTTAGTTTTGATCCAAACTAAACTCTTCTCTATGTGGAATTACAAAAAAATGTTAATAGTCATATCAGGTGATCCAAGGCAGTGAAACTATGAAACATTGAGAAAGTGATAGGAAACGTAAATGTGTTATGGATAAGTACTTCTATGTGAAATAACCTGGGCTCAAACTATTCTTCTGTCAGCTTCCTCATTGTGTTGATGCTATTGTGGCCGCACAGGTGACACAAGAGCTTATGTGTGTATTGTCTGTGTGTGAATGTATGGGAGCTTCTTTACATTGTACCATCCTATCTAGCATTCTCTTTCCCTGGGAATGTATTTTACCTTTTAACTCCAGTCTTAACACAAACTCAGGCAGAAAATAAAAAAACACAAATATAATTTCTTAGTTGTCCGATTCACTTTCAGTTATCTATTGGTGTGTTTTGTTGTATGTCTCTCCTATTTTTCTTTTCTTCTCTTTTCAGAAATTGTGGAAGCATGATGTGGGATGGATAAACAACAACAAAACACAACTGTAAGTTTACTGAAGGCTGTTAGTGTGACCTGAAATATGCCAGTGGTTGTTATTATGCTGACCGAATATGTGATAATTAACCATGAATGCACATGCTCCAACAGGAGAAACATCCAAGTCATTTCAAGAGTCTATTTACAGCTAAATCTTTCCATATGTTTTAAGATGTTTATCATTTTAACAAATAGTTACTGTTGGGGTAGCAAAGGCCTGATTGGAAAGAAGATAAATGTTCATTTAAATAATTGTTTATATGCTCTGTCCTACTGCAATAGATGATTATGATTAAAATGGGAAATCTTTTATAATCTTTTAACTTTTAATAATTCACAAATGCCAATTGCTCCTTCTTCTAAACCTCCTTATTTTATAACCGTATTATTTTCTTTCAACAGACACACTGTGCTTATCTTTCAAGAAAGTTAATAATATGTGAAATAGCTATATCTATATGTGTTGTGTCTCTCCTTCTGTGTGCAGATGGCCTCTAATGACCCTGACCTTCCTGACCCCTCCAGTGACCCTCAGCCCGGTGACCTCATTGAGATCTTCAGACCAGCCTATCAGCACTGGGCTCTCTACCTGGGAGACGGTTACATCATCAACCTGACTCCCGTCGGTCAGTAGGACATGAGATGAGTGCTGAGTTCTGTGTTGTGACTTTTACTTAGGTGGAAAAGTCTAAATACTCTTTTCACCTTTGTGGTTTGGTTTAAAGCCCATTGAAACTTGTGTAAATACTCTGTAAAGGGAAAGTCTTATATTCAAAATGTGGAGAAATACTCTGTAAAGTAAAAGTCTTATATTCAAAATGTTAGCAAAAGTAAAAGTACCAATTCTGCACATTGGGTAGCTTTTTTTAAATTCACCATCATAGTCAGAATCAGAAACAGGTTTATAACCAAGTAGGTTTACACGTCTGAGCATGTTGCCTTGTTGTATACTGTATGGTGCATAGATAACCACAGTTGAGGAAGATAAAATGTAAGTACTGTAAGGACCAAGGATCAATTAAATAATATCTTATCTTATCTCATAGGACTTATGGCTTGTTTTGTAAATCTTTGTCAAGTCTTTGCTCCATTTCAAGGTTATTGGTATCTTTCTCTTATGTAGGAGCCACTAAAGTCTTTAAGACTGGTTCAAGTTTGATGAAATTATGTTGTTTCCGTCCCATTTTGGATCCTGGCCTTTGGACTTTCGGGTCTGTTTGTTGTGCAACCCCACTTCAACTGTTAGTCTATATTTTGTCAATACCTGCAATATTCCGGATACTACAATGTTCACTTTTGGTAATACTTGTTATGTCTAAAATCTTGTTATCACACTGATGCTATCCTTTTCCTCTCTAGACGAGAACCAGGCAGCTGCCATGTCCAGTGTGAAGTCCGTCTTCAGCAGGAAGGCAGTGGTGCGCATGCAGCTGCTGAAGGAGGTGGTGGGTAGTGACTCGTACCGTGTAAACAACAAGTACGACCACAACCACACACCCCTGCCCGTCTCTGAGATCATTCAGCGAGCACAAGTCCTCATTGGCCAGGAAGTGTCTTACGACCTGCTGGGGAGCAACTGCGAGCACTTTGTGACCCTTCTGCGCTACGGGGAGGGGGTGTCCGAGCAGGTCTCTCACTGTTTATTTTGTCTTTGTCTCATGCGTCATCAGGGCAAAATACTAACCTTCCACTCGGCAGACCACAGTGACCGATGGCATGTCACCACAGCCATAGTTTTAAGTGTGAATTACACTTTTTAGAAGAGAATAAGGGACATTTCTTTAAAGTAATCCTCACCATAAACATCTACTAATCTTTGCAGATTGTGACATATAAAGGGGAAACTATTTTACTTTGTATATGAAATAAGCTCTAGCCCTTTTTAATTCTACCCATAGATTTGGCAACGCTAAATCAATGCTCCTAAATACAAAAATTGGGCCTATCTGAACAAGTTTAATTTAGGCAGAGGGTTGAAGGTTTGTTATTTGATTTTTATGTGTGAAAATGATCAAAGCACTTCATTCTCAAAATAAATCTGCTGTTTATTCTGTGTTACAGACTGTGTAACATATTGAACATTATAAACATTCTTGTTCTTCAATATATTGAAGATCACAGTCCACCTCCTCTTGTCCTCTTTGTCTCCTCAGGCTACGCGGGCCATTGGGGCCATCAGTTTGGTGACGGCAGCAGCCAGCGCCTTCTCTGTCCTGGGACTGATCAACACACGATCCAGAAACAGGCCTTTCTGACAGCTGTGATCTTCACTGAAGGGTGTTGCCTCCCAACATTCATGCGGCTGTGATACACAAATAAATGAAATAAATATATAAAGAATGAAAATGCAAATTATTGGGTTATTTGTTCAGAAAGTGGCCTTGTAGAGTTTACATTGTAGGGTTTCAACTGTGTTTGTTGGTCAGATATTAACAACTCAGATGCTTGGTCAGGGTGTGAAATTACAGCACTACACCTGATTTTATACATTAAACTTTAGTTGGTTCTGGTCGTGCAGACCAAGTTTCCAGAACCCTTATCTGAGTTTATGTTGCAGCTATAGACTGTAAATATAATACAAAGGTGAACTGAAATTCCCCTTGGGGATTAATCAAGGGTCTTCTTCTTCTTATCTTCTTCTTCTGATACATTTTTGTTTTGTTTTTACAATGTCTGTTTCCTCTGTATTTATATTTTGACTAAATGTAATCATAAATATGATAAGATAAAGATAAGATACACTTTATTGATCCCAATTTGGGAAAATGTTATGTCACAGCATGTAGATAAGACATTGCACCTAAAAGAAAACAAAAAACAAATAACCAAACAAAAATAAAGCTATACATATCAGCAGTAGAAGTTAAACGAAATATGCAAAACAGTGAATATATATAAATAATTATCAACAATGAAGGATATTTGTTATCAGTTCATGTTTTATCTGTCCATATCAAACTATGAATTTCCTCTTTAGCACATGTCCAAACCATGGTCCAAAGAAAAAGGTTCTTGCATTTTGCAGTGTAGACAGCAGGTGGCGCCCACGTCCTGCAATCATCCTGAAACAAATCAATAGAAGAAGAAATACGATCATCGGTGTGACGTGGATTCTCTGCGCCGAGAACTCCGCACGTGTTGTTTTCATGGACGTTTGAGTGCTTTTACTGTGGTATTTTTGTGTTAGAGTAATAGTGTTAAACACACTGCAACAAACATGGGGAAGAAACTCAAAGTCGGAAAAACCCGAAAGGATAAATTTTACCATCTGGCAAAAGAAACAGGTACATTTCCACTGTTAGAAAATATAGCACGTTTTAGACTGTAAGCATTGAAGTAGATATTAGCATGAGTGCTAGCTAACTTGCTAACACTAAGAAGAGTGTACGCTGGATTATATTGTAATAGTGCCAGCTCTCTGATAACATTTGGTTTGGTCTTTTTCAGGTTACCGCTCTCGATCTTCTTTCAAGCTAATTCAGCTCAACCGTAAATTCCAGTTTCTTCAGAAAGCCAGAGCTGTGGTGGACCTGTGTGCTGCTCCTGGAGGATGGTGAGCCTGTCAACACTATCAGAGATGGAACAAAATATATTATTCTACTAACATGTCCAGGGTTTAAAGCAATGGTCCCCAAACTAGAGATACAAAGGGACACACATTAAACAGCATTGTGGGACAGCAAATCGTGTCCTGTCATACATAAAGTCTTTCTATTTAATTTCATATTCAACTTGGTAGTTTAACCCTTAATCAGGTTTTCCCAGGCCAAAATGGGGGAGAAAATAAGTATTGACAATATTTAATTATTATAACCTAATACCACTATCAGTTCAGCTTATCAGTCCAATATTATCAATGTATATTTTTCCATTATTGATTGTTGATCAATTCTCCGTTTGGGGGGGGAAATAAAGGTAGACCTATACATCTGTACTATGTCTTGAGTCTGCAGACTTTGTAGAGTGTCAGCCTTAAAGCATTTGAACGTGCTAAAATTTATTACAAAAATTGTACAGACGTTTTTCTTTCTTTATGAATTTGATCCACCCTATATACGGTTTCTTCCTGACAGCAAAAATATGCTCCTCAAACAACAATAACGTTTTAATTCAGTATTTAATTATCTTTGGAGAGACGTTAACCATGTGCCAATCATTAATAATAATAATAATAATAAGGTGCTATGTAGTGTACGCTCGGCCTAGTGTGAGAGATTAGTGAAATGTTTTTTGTGGATTATTGTTTGTAAAACTCATGATTGTGAGTGTATTCTTCTTGCAGGTTGCAGGTGGCGTCAAAGTTTATGCCTATATCAAGTATCATTATTGGTGAGTATTATGTCACCATTTTCTGATTTATAATTTGTAGGGCTGTACCGAATTATTGAAAATGCTGACATTCATGAACTTTCTTTTTGCATGTCTCTATTCATTTAGGTTATTCCATTAATTATATACAGTTATAGAATAAAATTAGGCTACACCAATAATATTTATATTATTATATTTTTAAAATTAGACTTTATTCGATTTTATTCAAATGTTGGTTTATATATATTTATCGAGAGTACGTCCTAATATTTGACAACAAACATTAAAAGGTCATTTTAAAAGCTCAATAGACACTTGACATTTAAAAATGTATACATTTTATGAAGCCCTAATAAATGATTCTGTCTTGGGCTGGCTTTTTTGATGTCTGTTTTTAATCTAATTAATTGGTATTGTATATGGAAATTATGAGATAAAAGTAATAAAATGTGTTGTTCTTTTCCTCTCAGGTGTGGACCTGGTGCCCATTAAGTCCATCCCCAACGTTGTTACACTGCAGGAAGACATCACCACTGACAAATGCAGACAGGTGAGGCAGCTGCAGACTAACATCAGTGTGCAGGCTGCTAACACTGATAAACACTAAATAAACAATTTAAAACTCCTGTCAAAATACAAGATACTGGAGACACAACATTGATGTATTGAGTGCAATACTTTCTGTCCCATATACAGGCTATCAAAAAGGAACTGCAGACTTGGAAGGTCGACGTTGTGCTGAATGACGGCGCCCCGAATGTGGGCGCCAACTGGCAACATGATGCCTTCACACAGGGTATGTGCCACCAAAAAGTAAAAGTTTGCCCAATGGTATACCGGTGAAGAGTAAAGGATCACTTTCAAACTTAAATGTCCCATTATCTCACTTTGTTCTCCGCTTCACCTGCAGCTCATTTGACCCTCATGGCCATGAAGTTGGCCTGTGAGTTTCTGACCAAAGGTGGCACCTTCGTCACCAAGGTCTTCCGCTCCAAAGACTACCAGCCGCTGCTCTGGATCTTCCAGCAGTTCTTCAAGAAGGTTCAGGCCACCAAGCCGCAGGCGTCCAGGAACGAGTCCGCTGAGATCTTTGTCATCTGTCAGGGTCAGTGGCAGCTGACTGACAGAAAAAAGCTTGTCAGACGCTTATTTCTTAGCCACTTTTGTAGATTTCACCTGAACTAAACATTGTCTTTTCTTAACAGGTTATCTTGCCCCGGACAAAATTGACGCCAGGTTTTTTGACCCCAAACATGCGTTCAAAGAGGTGGAGGAGCAGGCCAAAACTGTCAGGGATCTGATTCCTGTCAAGAAGGCAAAGGTATGTACACTCAACAAGACATAGGAATATCACATAAACATTGATATATCATTTCAATCCAAGTTTAATCAGTGTTTAAACATTATTTGCTATTTTTTTTTATATGATAATATTTGATTTTGTTCCAGGCGGAGGGATACGAAGATGGTGATCTGACACTCTACCACACTTTCACAGTGACAAACTTCCTGAAAGCCGATAACGCCATAGACTTCCTAAGCAAAGCCAATGAGGTGAGTAAACTACTATAATTTAACATGTTCGGCCATTTCACAGAAAATCCTGTTGAAAATACATTTCAAAAAGCAAAAGTTATAAATGATCCTGTACTGGACTATTTGAAATGACAGTCTAAAATGCAATAATAATAAAATGACTGACTACGTTAAGAAAAAGCTCTCAGGAATTTCAGTTCACATTCTGTCTTCTCCTCTCAGATCACCTTTGAAAACCCAGACCTGGAGTCTCACCCGTCCACGAGTATTGAGATAAAAGAGTGTCTGCGTGACATCAAAGTTTTAGGACGCAAAGAGCTCCGCCTGCTGCTTACCTGGAGGACCACACTGAGGAAATATCTGGCCAAAAAACTGAAGGGAGATTCCAAACCGCTTGACCCGGATATAAAGTAAAGTCTTTACAGCGTATTTACAAAAAGCTGCAGAAATATTCTCATGTCTTCACCAGACTGTGTTATTGCATATATATAAAAACACCATCCTTTTTGCTGTTTTTTTAGCCTAAGTTCTGATGAAGAAAAACCCGATTTTGATGAAGTAGAAGAGAAACAGAAGAAGAAGAAAGAGAAGAAGAAGCAACCCGAGGAGAAGGAGGCTGAGGACGATGAGGATGAGGAGGAAGAGGAAGATGAGGAAGAAATGGAGACTAAACTGGCAGAAATGAAAGCTGAGGAGGTGGCTGAGCTCAAACGGTACAACACGTTTTGAAAAACAACATTTTTATTTTTACTCTGGATATAATTGAATAGAAATTCATTTTTTGATTCAGTTTCACTGAAAGCTAATTACATTTGGAACATTCTGTTTAGAAATCTGAGATTTTCTTACTCTTATGCTTCATCAGTAAGAAGAGGAAGCTGCTGAAGGAGCGGAGGAAGCTGAGGGAGAGGGTGGAGCTGAAGATGGACCTGCCCGGCGTCTCCATCGCAGATTCCCACGACTTTTCCATGTTCTCCATCAGCACCATCAAGAAGCAAAAGGTGAATATAAGACACACACACACACACACACACACACACATACACACACACACACACACACACACACACACACACACACACACACACACACACACATACACACACACACACACACACACACACACACACACACACACACACACATACACATACACATACACATACACACACACACACTTGTATAAACTTGCTACAGCACCGTTACCGAGTACACTGGACATTTAACAAAAAAACCTATTCTGCGACTACACTCAATGTCTTTAGACTTTGATCTTCAAATGTGAGGGGCCTGTGCGTCTCCAAGGGAGCTTCATAGCACGGCCAATTTTTGCATCGCAATATTTCTCGGCTTGATCTAATATGTGCAACACTCTGCCAAAAATAGACATGCCGTGTAGTTTTATGTGGAGCCGCTTCTGAAATGCATCCTGTGGAAGCACAGTCTTTAGTTTTGCTGCAGATACTGTTGTCCCATCTCTAACGTCTCCTTCCAAAGTGTTTGGTGGGGGGGAAGACTCAAAAAAGCTAATTCCTTTGCCATTCACGTCTCTCCATCAGACCCTGGCAGATATATCCAAAGGGGACATGCAGCTGGCGGACACCCTGGGAGATGAAGACGACGACCTCCACCTGTCTGATATAGAGGGTGACGAGGCAGATGAGATTTCCCTCGCCTCTGACTTAGATGATGAGGACATGGAAGAGGTGGAGCAGAAGCAGAGAGAGCTGGCACCAAAGAAGAAGAAGTAAGTAAAGTCATATCGCATGAACCAAGACAGACCACTATTATAAATGTTTTTCCGGTCATGTATCGATAATATTGTGCTACTTTCACAGAAAAAAACCATGTCATTATTTCTTTAAAAATAGTTCTTTACTTTAGCCTGTTTGTGTCTGTTTCCAGAGTAAAGTTTGATGAAGAAAAGGAGGTAGAAGGGCAGGATAGTGCCTTGCTGGTTGAACTGGAGGGAAAGGATGAGAAGAAGGAGCGAGAAACCAACCTGTGGTTCAGCAAGGTTTGTCATTTCATATATTCACAATGTTCATGTTATAAAATGATTTCTCAGCTGCCTATTTGTTCACATCATTACTGATCTGCAAATAAGTGGATTATTGTGTGACCTGTGACCCTTCCATCTTTTTGCACTGTAGGGCATATTCTCTGAGATTAACCTGGAAGGAGACGCCGAAAGCGAGCTCCGACAGACTGAGTGGCTTCAGAAGAAAAAAACAAGTAAGAGTCTCCTCTGTTTCTCATGAAATGATTTGTTCATCAAAAGTCGTTTTTTCTACAACGTACTTTCATGACTCAGTAAAACAAAATGTAGCTCTATAAATCTGGTACAGGCAGTATAATAACCATTATGGATCTTCTTTTGGAAAAGGCAAAAAGAGGAAAGCTGAAGAGGAAAATGTTGCAGAGGAAGAGAAGACTGCTACGCCAGAGGAGGAGGAGGCGGAGGAGGAGGCGGGACCTTCAAAAGAAGCTGAAAACGACACTGACAGCGACTCAGATGACAGCAGTGATGATGAAAAGTAAAACCTAATTTTCTGTTTATGCTGTTTTCTGTTCCAAATCCAGTTACATTCATACTATTGACAAATATACAAATAGTTAAATGAATATTTTGCTGCTTGTTTTCAGGGAGATCAACAAGATGAAGCAGGTCACTAGAGGGGCTGGGGGGACGTCTGCTGGGACGTCAGTTGAGGCCAATGAAGAGGACTTCCAGGTTGTCCCTGTAGAAAGCATAAGTGAGTATGAGGAGCATTTATGTTGCAAGTGTTAAACTGATCATTTCCAATCTACACACATCCTACCTCAGGGAAAATCAACTGAAAACCAGGTTATATGTTCAAAATACTTTCAAAATGCAGCCAGTAAAATGTATTTAGCTTTTTGTTTTGTGTAACTTGTCTTTGTTAATAGTTTTGGCTTCTGTGCTCCTCAGGTAAGAAACACAGGATCCTGGATGCAGAGGGTCTGGCTCTGGGCTCTATGATCGCTACATCCAAGAAGCGAGCCAGGGACATGGTGGACGGCTCCTTCCACAGGTGTGTGTCTGTGTATTTAACAGGGTTCCCACGGGGTCTTAAAAAGTCTTACATTTGATCATCTGAATGTAAGGCCTTAAAAAGGTCTTAAATATAACCAAAAAAATAAGAAAGGTCTTAAATTTGATTTGGAAGGTCTTAAAAATGATGGGATTTGAAAGGTACTTCTGTGTTGCGATAGCGTCTAAATGTGTTTTGGGGGAAATGTCCGGGCTGCAAAGTAACCAGTACGGTAATAGCCTTTCAGTTCCCCCCAACAATTTATATTGAATTAAATCAACATGGAACCAGTAATCACTAACTTTGTTTCCCCCGGCCCCTTATTGGAGAACACCCAGCTAGCAACCTAGCAACCAAGCTTCAGCTAGCGGCAGTCAGAAACTCATGTATCTTCGAATCTACTTACAAATGAATATGGGGAAGTGTCAGTTCAACCGTATTTGGTTGGAAAACATCTAATTTAGTGCTTGGTTGAAACCAGTGGAGGGGAACGTGTTTGAAGACCGCCGCACCTTTTGCAAAATAAATTAGTGTTTGTTTTGCTAATGGAGCGTTAGCTAGTGCAGCAGCTCCCGCAACAACCCCGGGGGACCTCCGGGCGACGTTTGGGTCTACGTCAACCCTAAAAGCGGAGGTGCTGTTGACGCTAAATACCGTGGCTAAACACCAATCATACAACAGCAACGATGAAATAGTGTAGCCAAGGCAGCAGAGCTCTGAATATAGCTCTTGTCTCTCACACACACACACACACACACACACACACACACACACACACACACACACACACACACACACACACACACACACACACACACACACACACACACACACACACACACACACACACACACACACACACACACACACACACTAGGGCTGCTCGATTATGGCAATAATCACGATTATGTTGGTCAATAATTAATATCATGATTATTAAATACGGTTATTCATTGACTTTGAAAACATCCATTTATTGAACTTTAAAACAAATAATAATTTCAACAGTATATATTTAACTGTTGATTACCCTGAACGTATAATTCAACTGAAAAACCAATACAAAAATTAATTAAATAAATGATATATTTAAATAAATAATATCAAAATAATAAATACCAATAAACAAGATCAACAAATATTTTGGAGCGCACTTCCACAAGCTACTTAACATATAGAAATATGATAAATAAATTAGACTAAAACTTAATTAGATCAAATATGTTGTAGGGCAGTGTCACAACCTAGCAAAGCAAAATAATCGTTTTTTTCGATTATGTTTTCGTAATTGTGGCAGGCCAAAATCGTAATTGCAATTTTTAAAATAGGATTAATTGCAAAGCCCTAACACACACACACACACTCAAGCACACACAGACAGACACACACATACACACTTTTTGTCTAACACGCTAACACAGTTCTGTGTACTGTTATGCTGTTATATTCAGTCATTGTTCTTATGTTGAACATGAATACATTTACTTTGTAAGTAATTATGGGACGTATTTCTTCTTTCATAGCAATTTTGCTTCATACTTTATTGCCGTGAAATAGGTCTTAAATTCTATTCAAAGTGGTCTTAAAAAGGTCTTCAAAAGTCTTACATTTGAGTTGGCGAAACCTGCAGGAACCTTGATTTGAATGTGTTGTCTTATGATGTTCTCACTTCTCAACTGGTTTAAATTGTCTCACAAAACTTACAGTATTTATTTAAAGTAAAAGGCTGCAAACATTCTATATTTTCTTATTGTCAACACATCCAATAAAAACATCCAAATCAACAATATGTAGATCATACTATCAGCAACACCTCTGTTGCCAAAGCCGAACACTAAGGTGTGCTTTAGGGGTTGAGTGTCAAATAAAGTAATAGGGAAATATAATGACTGAAATATAATGTGACCCGCTCTATCGAAATCAGTCGGAAGTCGCAACGGCTCATTTCAAAAATAAACGTGGATTTGCGTAAAAAACTATTTTTTCGGGGTTTGGGTGTTTTGTTCGGTTTTAAACAAACAAAGTCTTGGCTTTCAGAATATGCAACTTTTATTTCCAAACTCACACGATAAATACATTCTTTAAGCTTGTAAAGGGAAGATGACTGGCAATCTGCTGTTCCGCAGCGCCGCCCCCCCTCCCTCCGGCTGAAATTATGAATGTAAGCGTAGAGTAATCATAGATAACACGGCAGGGTCCGTTACAGTTTGTTTTCATCTGATTTCAATTAAACAAAGTCTCGGCTTTCAGAATATTAAACTTGTTTCGGCAAATTCAGATGATAAATACAACTTTGAAGCTTGTAACGGCATAATTACAAGCGGAGAACGGAGTAACTTGACGTCACAGCAGGCATAACAACAGCCGGTGTTTCTCGTGATGGTTTTCCCCGGGAAACAAACGCAATACACACAAACGTAAAAATACACAAACACACACACGTATAAACGATCACACACACACACACTCGCGAGCTTTTCCCAGACCAGTAATCCAAACGAAAATATCTTCCCTCTGTAGTATTTTGATCATTTGCTGATAATCAATCAGATCGATGGATTCCAGAGAAGAGGAAACTTTGAAGGCCTTTTTCTCAAAATGATGACTCGGTGACAGTCATTATATAATGTGACATATTTTGCTTAATATTTGGAGTACATAAACAATCCTGATATCATTAGAAAGCTAGGAATCTCCTTCCAGCAGTGTATACAACTCAAAATGTGCCTCCGGGTCAATGCGACTGATTTCGATGGAGCAGGTCACATATATGCCTGATGTATTATTTGAAAATAATTGGATTAAAATGTCCTGTCAAATCTGTTACCAGATGCCACATGATTTAACTACACACATCAGTATCTGTTTCTGAACCCAGAATATATGTTTAATATGTCCAAACAGCAAACTGATTGTTTGTTCTTGCAGGTTTGCTAGCTCCGAGCAGCAGTGGGATGTACCGGAGTGGTTCCTGGTTGACGAAAAGAAACACAGGAAGAAGCCGACTCCTGTCACCAGAGAGATGGTGGAGGAGTTCAAACAGAAGTGGAAGGAGATCGATGCCCGACCCATCAAACGAGTTGCTGAGGCGAAGGCCAGGAAGAAGAGGAGGGTAAGAAGATGATCAGACATAAAACAGGATCATGCTCGAAACCATTTCAGCTGCTTGATCTGTTTTAAGACAAACAAAACTACCCAAAACATTTATTTTGATTTACTTAAAATTTAAAACGATTCTGTGTTTCTCTGATGTTTCCAGATGCTGAAGAAGATGGATCAGACTAAGAAGAAGGCAGAGGCAGTCTGCAACACAATCGACATCTCTGAGAGGGAGAAGAATGCTCAGCTAAAGAGGTATGGCAGCCCGCACCTCGGAAGGAGACTCCTTGAAACTATATACATCGCTTCATACTGGATAATTGTAATATAGCATCAATTGAAAAACGTTGTATTTTCTTTCTGCTTCTGTTAGTATCTACAAGAAAGCAGGCATGGGGAAGGAGAAGAGAGAGTTAACATACATTGTCAGCAAAAAGGGAGCTGGCAAGAAGGTGAGGCGGCCCGCCGGCGTCAAGGGAGCTTTCAAAGTGGTGGACGGTCGCATGAAGAAAGACATGCGGGGGATGCAGAGGAAGGAACAACGAGCCAAGGGAGGCAAAGGAAAAGGCGGCAAAGGAAAGGGTGGCCCGAAGGGAGGAGGGATGAAGGGTGGTAAGGGGCGAAAAGGAAGATAAATCTGAACCTAAAGCGCTCTAACCGTGTATTGCCTTTCCAGTTATTACACATTGCCTGCGTCTCATGTTGCAGGTGAACATTTATGGCTAAGTTGCCGCCACAGTTTGGGATCCAATATCATGTGCAGAGACCAAAATGAGTTTTGGTCATTCTCATGTGTGTGTGTTTAGCATTGTTTGCTGAGTTTCCTGAAATCCCTTAAGATATGTTTTGTGGGTTCATAAGTACTGGTGTTCTGTATACATCTTTCTGAAGATGTAGATTTTCAAACTCTGTGAACAGAGTGGTTTAAATTAACAGCTAAACTGTAAATGTTAGAAAATCAAGTGAATTATAATCATTCTCAATAAATGTTGCTATTAATGTAAATATTATAAACACATTTTTGCAATAAACGTTTTGTTGAATCCTTAAATCTGTGGTTCTCTTCATCGCGCTGGTTTTGTTTAATCGGGATGAGTCAAAAGACATCGGTTATACACTAAAGCAGTTTAATCACCTTCGATCTGAAATACATAATACTCCTGTATCTGATCAAGTTTTGGTGTGACTGGCTTTTACAGAAAAATAAAACCAATATTAAAATAATTAAAATGATAAGGAAATAAAAAGAATTACGTAAAACAATCATAAAAACTAACTTGAAAAAAAGTTTTACTAAAGACAAAGAGATAAAAATAAGAATTAAATACATTATTTTAAAAAAAAAAACATTTGTATATACAACTTGAGAAAATAATGGAGTTAACATTTGTAAATAACAATTCGAATGTTTTTGTAAATGGGGGGAAAATATGTTATTTTTGCTGCTTTAAAAAAGAAACCAACACAAAGGCACAACACTTTTAATGCTTTCACTTGCTTCATTATCTTTGTGAGTTTTCATGTTTTGAGAGATTTTGTGTCCTGGCAAAGCCTAATTCAAAAAGCGTCCCCAGTGCAAATGACGCCTATGGTGCTATTTGAAATGAAAATAATGTAATAAAACACAGGCTTTTAATTATTCCTTACTCCTTTCTTCACATCCGAAACTCTACTTTTATATATTTAATTAGGACTTCATTTTTGTTTACTATACTTGTGCACTTACTCACTTAGGCTACATGAGTATTCTTTTTGATGAATATAACATTTTCGTTCGCCCTTTTCTCTGAAACTACATTTCCCTCGAGCCTTTGCAACGCACGTAAGTTGCGTCAGATGGTTGTACCGTAAAGCGGCGCTGGCAGTTTGTTGATGTAATGCCTAGCTGTTATGGTGTTGTTCGAGTAGAAAGTATTAAATATACATCGTTTTATTATAGCTATCGAATATTAAAGTATCTTCTTCGCTCAGTTTGAGTCGCTGGCTCTGAATTATCAAAGCGGTTTTTCACCATTAGCTAAGAAACGTTGTTTAGTCAGGTTAGCTTGAGCACAGGGGGTAAAGTAAGCCACCTGCATTTGCTTTCACTTTCCAGGAAGTTTTTCTGGATATTCTGTCAGATATATAGTTAGCAGATACCCCCCGTAGTGCCGGGATGTTCCTCGTTGTCCTGGTTGTCAGCCTGTTTCTGTCTGGCTCGGCACAGGAGGCGGACAACGACTGGATAGACCCGTTTGATATGCTCAACTACGATTCAAGCACAAAAACGATGAGGCAGCCTGCAGAGGTTGGTTGACGTTTATTGTTAAACACTGGCTTGAAGGCCATTAAGCTATGTTGATATTGTGACAGTTAATATTCGAGTGTGTGTATGCCTTGCAGCCTGCAAATTATGAAAATGTACCGACCAAGAGGAGAGAGTTTACTCGGGACTCCAACCAGGAGGAGCTGACGTCGTGCAACACACAAGTGGTGGATCTGAAGAGAGAGGTTGGTGGTCAGAGAGAGTTAGCATGTGTTAAAAGTTCTGTTAAGTATCTACAGCTACACCAGGGCAACCAGTGTTTCTGCAGATAAGGTCTGAATAAAAATAAGTACTTATAAAACAATCATTGTGTTAATGCAACTGAAAAACAAAGAAAACAAGTTTTAAAAGGAAATAATGTTGGATTAAGATTTGGTGTGTATTCATGAGTTAATTAATGTACGTTTTCTCACATAGTTTTTAGAGATAGCATAGAATAGTTATACACTATTTGGTTTTACCTATAGTAATTCACTGATTTAACTCTGCTTTAGTTAAAGTATTTCCCTGGTAGAATGGTCTCTTTTACTCCCTTTATTGTATGTGAGGGTCTATGTATATATGTATGCTTTCTTTGTTTGACAATGTCACAAATAAATCATATATAACATAAAAAAAGTATTTCTCTGAAAACAATGTACTGTATAGACTCATACATAAGATAGAGACTATTTTGCAATGGTATCACTCGAGCTGTGAAGTGCACAATGACGTTCATTTCGAAAACCCCCAAAAACTGTGTTCTACAGTAGGTAGGTTACGAACTACAACCACCAAATCCTACTTATTGTGCCTTTTGAAAACTGTTTTTAAGATTCAAGGTTTATTGTCGGAACATATACAAAACTACGATGTAATTATGTAATGTATGAAAAACTTAGATCGCAGGTTCCTCAACAGTGCAATTTACAAGACATAAAACATATATAAAAAACAACAATACAAATCTTCTTAGTTTCATGGCTTGTGGGATGAAACTATCTGGTGGTTGGTGTCCTGAAGCTGCGGTACCGCCTGAACAGATAGGTTATTCTTTTTGAATCGTAATTTACTAATTCCATTTATCATGAAAACAAAAAGTCCTGCCTTGCTGATTGTCCTTTAGTTTCAATCTGAACCTTCATATGGGAATGAGAAATGATTCCTTCATGGATAAGTAGAGATTTATAAATGTTGTCCTTTGCTTTTATTCAGATTGAAGAACTGAAGAAGAAAATATCGGTAATCTCACAGCAGCCTACATGCAATCCAGTTTTCAAACGATTCCTCACTAGACTCCGGAAGGAAATACTAAGAGTTGGTCTGGTAGGTGGTCTTTTCAACTGTTAACGCTTTGTCATGTGACTTTAAATAGGTCTTTGCCAAACTTAAATTGACCCAAGCTTTTTTTGCAATCATCTTGTGGCCCTCGTTTGACAATGCTACCTGTCCCGGTTCCTCCCTAGCCCAGTGACTCAGCAGAAGTCTTTTATGATGCCAAAATCAGAATGTCCTTCCAAGCCATGACAGAGATTCAGGCTCTCCTGGAGGGCGAGGACAGCTGGAGAACCGGCGCTCTGGACAACGCCATCAGTCAGATACTGGTCGATCTCAGACCACATGACTACGAGGCATGGACGTGGCATTTTGAAGACAGCTTTGGCGTGGAGCTTGACACAATATTAAAAGTAAGCTCATTTATTCATCTGAAATCTTTGTCTATGAGTTGAAAATCCTTTAAATTATGTATTATTATTATTATTATAAAAAAATAGTCACTGTTCAGAATTAGGGCTTTAAAATAAGTGTAGTCTTAAATACTCTTTGCTTGTGTCTTATGTGATATTGGATCATGTGTTGCAAAGTAACTGGTTAATGTAGCCTTAAAATGCAAATTCTTAATGTGTGAGTACTTTTAAAATGCTTTAGTTGCATATTTTCAGTATATTTTCCCAATCTTGTGTAACTATTCGCATTGTGTTCTGTTTTCTCTGTTTATTCCAGATAGGCCTCTGTGTGCTGGTGATGGTGGCCCTCATATCCACTCAGCTGTGGTCCACGGTGTCCTGGTTGGTTCAGTTCTGGCGGCTGTTCGCTGTCTGCTTCCTTGTCAGTATTGTCTGGAACTGGCTCTATCTGTACAAGGTGAAGGTCCATTGCTTGTGTTAAGCTGCCATTCAATGCCGCTGTTCTTTCTTTTGGCAGGTTTGTAATACTGCTGTTTTTTTTATTTGTTTTTTCAGATTGCCTTTGCTGACCACCAAAGAAACCAAGTGAAGATGGAGAACTATGAAAAGTGCACTGGAATTAAGAAATTTGACTGGAGTGACAGCTTGAAAGGTGATTACAAGTGTTAATATATTTGAAAATGCATGGTTTCCACTGCACAGCAATAGCATGAAGAATAAATAATGATAGTGTCTATGCTTCTATAACAGTATCGGTTCGTTAACAACGTTGACATTTAAAAGCCATTGAGGCCATTAATGGAATATTTTGATAATAATGATTATCTTTTAAACTGATGTTTGACGGTAGATGTTTGTCGACAGGAGGCACTCTAATACTATGGATACCAAGATTTAAAGAAAGAAGCTTGAATCCCCGAATTGAATTTGAGTTGATTTCCTAACTGCCTCTAATGTCTTCAATTGTTTTTCTACAGAGTTCTTCAGAAGCACCTTGACTCTTCAAGATGACCCCTGTAAGAAATACTATGAAGTCCTTCTGGTCAACCCCATTCTGCTGGTACCTCCAACCAAGGTATTTCACTGTAATGCCATGTATGTGTTTCCAGTCTAAGTACACACCTTGTGACAATAAATGTTACCTATGTACATCAAAACATAAAAGAGCCAACATTTTGTTTTAAGGCAATAATTGAGGAAGAATATAAAGCATTTTACTCTGTTAAATGGGAACATATTTATAAGACAATCAAGATTCTTCTATTGGTTTTGAATATCTATATTGGTGTGGAAATAGTGACATTTTCCTCTCTGTTTAGGCGATCGCAGTTACCGTCACGACCTTGATCACGGAGCCGCTGAAGCACATCGGGCAGGGTATCAGTGAGTTTCTTGTTGCCCTCCTCAAAGATCTACCGATTACCCTGCAGATCCCAGTTCTCCTCACCATCGTGCTTGCCATTGTGGTAAGGAGTGTTGATAGATACACTGACCCTCATCAAATAAATATTTCTCTATACTGATATATATTAATCGAATCTACAGGTTTGCATGTATGGAAGCGTGCAGGCAGCCTTCCAGTATGGCATCGCTGCTCCTTTCCGCCGACCTCGCAGGGATCCCCCTCCTCCACAGCTGGAGCAACAGCAGCAGCCTCGAATCCAGCAGATCGAGGGCGGGGACTACTTAGCAGGCGGGGACTACTTAGCGGGCGGGGACGCACCACAACCTGCCCTGAGGCTCCGAGCTGCTCCTGCTAATGGTGGAGGGAACCAGGTTGGTCAGAGGCGGCCCCAAAGACCCAGGGAGGAGCGAGCCATAGAGGTTGTGGGAACACTTCACGCAGCCGACCCCCCCTACAGCGAGGATGAGGCAGATACTGCGCAGAGTGAGCCGGAGCAGATTGTCTCTGCTGGGTCAGAAAACCAGACGGAGACGCAAGAGATGGAAGGAGACAGTGCTGCTGCTAACACGACCAAAACAGAATCTAAACCCGCTGAATCTCCAGCAAAATCTAAACCTCTGAGAGGGAAAGAAGTACCTCCTCCAGAGCAACTCAGCAAAGATAGTGCGGCAGCTCGCTCTCAGCCAGAAGGAAGGCCGCGTGCACAGACTGATGTCCAGGTGAGTGGTTTAACTACTTGAAAACTAAATTAAATTAATATTAATAATGTCTGAGTTTGGAAAAATACTGCTTTCTAACTCTCAAAGTACCCTGTTTATTTTTTAATGCTTCAGCTTTGCCCATGCAAAAATGGGATGGTGAATATTCACAGGCGACATAAATTGGTAAATAAGTATTTCATAACTAGTTCATATTTTAATTCCTCACTTCCATGTGTTTGTGTTTTTAAGATCCATATTGTGAATGTGTTCAGCCAGTAACCTTTGGATAAAATGTATAGCTGTATTTTCATGTCCTGGGTTTCTGCTGCCACACCATATCTCTTAAGTTTGTTAACATTTAACACACATAATGTACTAAGTGAAGTGGAATACCAATTTCAACCAAAGTACCATGACCTACTGATAAATGCATTTGATGACATCCAAAATCTGAAGAAATTAATATTTTCTTCTCGTTTAGCTTCCAAATAATAATTCTCTGTATGACCATAATTATTCTACTTTCTCTTTCCTAATGAGTATAGTTGATAGATATATATCATTTAATCTTTTCTTATCAATAAAGAAGTGGAATTCCATTGCAAAAAGTACATTGAGTTAATAATTGTTTAATTGCCATTTGTAACATCTTAGTCAGATTAGACCAGGGGTTTACAAATTCTGATACTGTGAGCCAAGATAACTTAATATTGTTGTTTGGAATAACATCAGGCTACATTACGTACACAAAAAAAAATCTGTCATTAAAACTACTGTGCCTCTGACCTACCTCCTTAATCCAACACATTAAGGCTATATTATATGATCCATGGAAAACGAATGCATCTATGAACGTATTCTGTACAAACTGTGAAGCCCCCTAAGACACATTTTGTGATACATTGTGATATTAGGCTATATAAATAAAGGTTGATTGATTGATTATAATGTTTTTCCTTTTTATTTACTGAGTCTCTGTTAAATCAGTATTCAGCATTCCTTAAAAAGACCGACCTCCCAGTTTGAAAACCTCTGGTATAGATATTTAGGGACTCAAGCCAGCATTAGGCTTAATTCCTTTACGAGGCAGTTGCTTTATTAACTCAGTAGACGTATAGGGGCTCAATCTATTATTGCTGAATCTATTATACTTTGCTTTATGAATGTGTTATTTGCACATCTTTATTTAATCATTTAACTTTTTTGTCTAATATATTTCTGATGTTTACCTCGTCCCAGCAGGACCTGCAGGCTCCAGCAGAGGACAGGACCCCCTCTGTCTCGCACGTTGAAACCGTCGGAGTTTCTGTTCAGGAGACGTCTCCAACAGGAGCGGAGTAGGCAGCTTCTGAGCAGGAGGATTAGCGTCTCCAGTGTTTGGTGCTTTTTGTTGGACTGTGATGCAAAGGACAGTTACGACGTACAGGCATTGTTAAAATGTGCATGCGCAACATTTCAAAGGTTCAATCAGGGAGCCAGTCCAGTATTGCCAACTAGCTGTATATTTCTACCGTGCAGCCAAAGGAAGGTATCTTTCCCTGAGTGTAGATACCAATGTTGTTTGATGAGTCTGTTAATTATTTCAGGTTTATTTTTGCTTCTGCTGTATTTCCTCAGTAAGAAAGAGCTTAACATTGTATCAATTGCACATCAGCTAGACTTAAACAGCTATCAGGGAAACGGATTTGTTGAAAGTCAGTATTTTTGACTTGATCTGATGTTTCAGTTTTAGGAATCATGTTCTTACAAACTAGGTTTTCTTAGTTTCACTGTAATGATAACACAGACTGTTTTTTGATTATTACAATGCACACTTGAAATATAAATGTAGACTTTGTAACATATAAGGGAGGAAAAAGATTTCCGAGTGCTGTTTTTACAAAATGATATTTTTCTGATTTTTTTATGTTTTCTATGAGGGCTTAAAAGTTAATGTTGAAGTCAATTGTTATGGGCAGCAGTGCTAATTTACTAAAAGTGGTAATTATGAATTTCATAGATTCCTAAACCAAAGTCTACATTACAAAATCATTGATATAAATGATTTAATCAATACAAAATTGAATAGTCAGGTAAGTATACTGTCACAACAGAAAATGGGCAGCAATACAGTCTTTCTCTCAGCAGATTGTTTAGGCTTTCAGGCTCAAAGATTTAATTTGCTCGTTTCATTGTAGACTGTAGAATTTGCTGGACACAAACACGACTGTAAATGAATGATAATGAGGCTACATGTGTGTTGACTATGCTCAAATGTTTTCAACATTAACTTTATAAGGTGATCATATATCCATGTTGTGGGGGCAGTTTATTGTGACTGTCCCCAAATGGCCAAAGAATTTTTTTTTTTTTAAATAAAATGAAGTCCTATAGAAATAAATAATGTTTCCTCTCAGGTTTTTAATTCCAACACTGTTACATTAAGGGGTAATTATTGGTAGGCAATACAGTATTGTTCGATTTTTGCTTTTGCTAGTGTGGAGTTACTCAGCTAAAATAAAACCGAAAGAAGAGGTTTGGCAATTTGAATTTTTTGTATTTATGTCAAATCCCCATGTGTTTGTTTTTTTGTAGATATGACCTAGGATTGGATCATAACGGGGTATTCACATGGCGGACAGGGCTGTATCATTGTGGACACTGATGTTAGCTTCTTCGTATTTCTCCCTTTTTTTGCACCCAGGGGCGATGTTGCTTGCCATAATTAAAAGCACTTGGTAGATACAGGCTGATTCCTATGAATGAGGACTAGGGCCACATGAGAAAAAAACATTTTTGGATTTGACCAAAAGTCAAACAAAATGTTGAGTTCAGTTTTTTCTCTAAATTCTGAGATACTTTTTAGTACACTTTTGGTCACCTCCCAACATCATGTGGCTTTAATTGTCTTCCGTAGATTACAGATTATTTTTTAGACTCAATATATTAAAACATGACTATCCCTAAACCAACAAAATGTTTGGGTTTTCCTCACCAGAATGCTATTCCTAAATTAAATAAAACATTATAAACCTGAATTATAAAGATTTGGAGACTACGTTTTTTATTATTATTGAAGAACAGAAACGATAAAGCAACTGTTTCTTCCGTTTTTTGCACACAGTCTGTTTATATTTGTGCCATTACCAAAGACGATCGTGTTGGTGACCCCTGGTGGTTCAGCGGACCGCAGATTGGAACCCTTTTCGCCGCCTGAAACTAATTTCCTGATTGGCTGAGTGGAGGGAGCTGTGTCACAGAGCCTATCTATCTGTAGAGCCTCCTCTCTGTTGTAACTGTGAGTCCGTCAGCCTTTTGACAACTAAAAACTCGCTTTTCTGCTGTGTCCACGTGGATCATCTATCATGGAATTATTAGTTCGGTATCTGGACCGCAGCAATTCAATTTGGTAAGTATTCGTTTTAAAAAACTAGCACTAAAACCTGTAAAAGTTGTTTTCAAACTAACTTGAATGTTAAATTATTTTTAAAATGGTGTTTCTGAAGTTTAATATTTAGGTTAAACCCATGGTTAAACCGGACAAAATTAACATAAAGCCTATTTACATGACGTAGATTTGTCTTTCCAAAAACAACAGCACCACTCAGTTAATTATTCCTGACAGGACCAGACAGGTAGTTAAAACAACTCATTTAGCAGGAAAACGGCTATAAAAGTGTGTCCAAATCTTCCTAAAGTTAATTTCCAGCAACTGTAAAAATAAGTAGTGAGATTTGAACTCTGTCAGGGAGAGCTTGTGGGCAACACATTTAGGAAAATATTGAAAGTGTACTTTCTAACCTTGGACTTAAACCCAGGCAGCCCCATGAATGCATTCAGTGTACTGGGCACACGCAGTTCTTCCTGTGAAAGATGGCTATTGCTCAAGTTTATTTCTCATAAAATAACTGCTTTCACTTCTGTTTCTTTTCTTCCGGCCTGCTGTTTCCTGTCCTCTTCATTTCATTTTATTTATTTCATTTTGTCTCTCAGCTTTTGCACAACATTGCATGTTGTTTATCTTTCAGCTCTGTCTCAACCCAAGACATTATCAAAGAGGACACCCTGAGAGATGACCTAAAGTATTACTTTATGAGCCCCTGTGAGAAGTACCGGGCCAGAGGACAGAAACCCTGGAAACTTGTGGTGCAGATTCTGAAAATCGTCATGATCACCACACAAGTATGTACAGTGGGATTAAGGTAGATGAAGAAATAAGATCCACCCATGAAATGCTTCCTTGAGCTGTAATCAAAGGGATGATGTATTTTGCATGTTTGACACAGGGTCTTACATAATGTGGGTACGCCTGTTTCTTTTTAAATGGCAGATACTATATAAAATACTCCCCAATTGTTCATCTCTGCGACAAGGAGCCACTCCAACCTGTTTGTATTCTGCTCCGAAATAGAAAGCTGTTTCTGACCAAAATATGCAGCATCTTCCTCAATTTAATTATTTTACAACTGATTATATTGGGGAGATATATATATATAATAAAATATTTTTATAAATTGAAAAATGACTTTGCTACTTTTAACTAAAGAATCTACCTGCTAGGAAGTCAATTTTTGTATGTGATCTTCAAATGCAGGGAAGAGAAGTTCCAAATATACGTTTTGTAAATTAAGAACAATGTAACTGACTGAAATATAAAAAAAAAGTATAAATGTTACCTTCATCAAGTATTCACATAAAAACATACATTTTCTCTAAATGTTTCCTCTGTAGCTCATCCTGTTCGGCCTCAACAACCAGCTGGTGGTGTCCTATAAGGAGGAGAACATGATGGCCCTCAAAAACCTCTTCCTGAAGGACTACAGTGGGGTGGATGAGGACGACTACAGTATTGCTGTTTACAACCAACAACAAGTCTACGACAGCATGTTTTTTGTCCTGGATCAGGCAAGATTAACCCCCTCACCTCACACACTCACACTCCCTGCTTATGCCTCTAGCAGTATTTCTAATATGTCTTAAACGCAGCTTTATTCCCAAAAATGAGGTTTATTTAACGATGGTGGTGTAGATTTGACTGGGCAATGCACTTCAAATGTATCCCTTTTTGTAGCTTGTTTGCATAGTTTGATAATGTTAGTTCACAGAGAATAATGGCTCTCAGAAATAAGCCTGTGTTCTTGAGGAATCGTGACAATCCTGCATGCAAACGTTTAGAAACGTAAAGACAATCCATACGGGGATAAGACAAACATATATTTCTTATGTTTCATGTAAACGCATAATAACCAGGATAAGATTTTAACTGATGTTTATAAACATATAAAAATAAAATTAATGGTGACTGCTATGTTTTATCTAGTTGCCTAATATTTAACCAATAATATGGCAGCTTGTAGCTTCCCTCGTACATCATGTAGTCCCCCTGATACAGTTTGTTTTACTGATGCTCATATTTATAGTACAGCCAGTTGGGCCGGCTCTCGGTGGGTCCCATCAGTTACGCTGAGGATGAAGAAGGTAAGCTGCTTCCTCTCATCCTGTGTAAAGAATACTACAAGAGGGGCACCTTGGATCCCTCCGATGAAGCCTTCGATATAGACGCCGAGCTGGAGACAGGTGAGAGAAAACGATTACTTTTTATCTTCCTTTTAAAAATAAACACACTACACTATTGTGTTGTTATTTTTCTGCAATTTAAATTCAGTTGGACATTTGTATTAAGTCACAGTACAGGAATGAATCCAAACTTGGATCACCTTTTACATTTACGGAAGTTCAAGTAGCAATACTACAGTGTACACACGATTTTACAGGTTACATTCAAGCTTTCCAAATTACATAGAAGTACCCAGGGGCGGACTGGGACCAAAAATCTGCCCGGGAAACTAGACCGGCCGACCAGCCCAGCTCGGTACCGCTAGTCAATTGACAACGGGGGCGGGGAGGTGGGGGCGGGGAGGTGGGGGGGGCGGGTGCTAGTGAATTGGCCCACTTCGGTACCGGCTTATTAGCAGCAACATATACTTATACATAAATTGTACATGTAAATTCAGTACATCACTACATGTAATTGGCTTTCTCCACAGCGCTTTGCAGGTGCTTTTAAAGGAATATTAATTAAGGACTAAAACATATAATAATTCAGATACATTTTACATTTCAAAGTTTTGCGATCTTTGTTACGATAAAAAAAAAAGTGATTACTTATTTACTAACTTTATGAGGAAAAAAAAACTTTGGAGGAAATAAAAAGTCCCATTTTCTCACTCTGTTCATCTCCTCTCAGTTTGTATGTCACATGATCCAAAGACTGCAAACCAATGGAGAACCCAGAATTCCTCCTTTTTTGATCTGGACTTTTACAGGTATACATCCTGCTCCTATCTCCTATCCCTGTGCTGTATATATCACAGCTAACACCCACTTACTTTTCGTTGATATAATACATTTGACTTCCCCTTTTTCCCAGGCTTGTTGACATCAAAGCAACCTTCCAGCTGAAAGGAATCAACCTGCAGACTGTGCGATCACGGGAGTTACCTGACTGCTACGCCTTCTACGTTACGGTATGGTTCAACCATATTCTCAACTATATTCTTAAACCATACAAACCACACCAAAAATGAATCCAAGTAGACATTGTACTGCTGTCAACGGAGACCTTTTGCCTACACAACATTTTATGATAGTACAATTACTTTTCTAATCCCTTAATTGGTCTACTTCCCTATGGCCTTGTCCCTTAGATAACATTTGACAACCAGTGTCACAGTGGAAAGGTGAAAATATTCCTGGACATCGACGCTCAGAGCTGTGCGTGCGGAGACTGGAAGATATCTGGCATTGGTAAGGAGTGGATGTCTGTCCTTATGAAGAAATAAAAAAAGATACATTTAAAACAAAAAAAAACGGTTTGATAAAGTTTAGTTACAAGTCATCTTACCAAGGGTTAAGACAGAGGTTGGCATACACATGAATATTTGTAATATTTACACTGGCATATTTTAGATTTAACAATGTATATTAAATTAGATAAGATTTATTTACTACAAAATAAGGAGAAATGGTAAATGTTTAAATATCAACAGTGAAAGATGTTCATCCATCGAATCTACAATATATTTATACAGAATTAAAGTTATGTGAATTTCGTGTCAATTAATATCGATAGATGTTCCACTGTGGTATGCGGTCTGACTTTTAAATACTTGACTGTATTAATACTGTATTTTTCTGAAAACATATAAACAGAATATTTTTTCTGCCAAAAAATGTACATTCCTGTTACTGTTTATTGATATTTAGGCGTTTTCCTGTACACTTGTTATCAGTAATGAGTGTGAGGGAGTTATGTAAAAGATAAACACACACACACACACACACACACACACGCACATGCACAAACACACACTATGTCTGTGTTTCAGCTCAGAAGAACACACACTATCTGCTGGTGTTTGACGCCTTCGTCATTCTGGTTTGCCTCACATCGGCGGTGCTGTGCACTCGCTCCATCGTTCTGGCTGTCAGGTTACTGCAGGTCAGATGTTCGGTCTCACAATATATCAAAACATTTGTATTATCATACAAATAATTATATTTATATCTCCTCGTTTAGTTTTTGATTGCTCTGAACTTGGCTGTTTTTATCCCTTTTCGTAAAGGCAAAATCCCCAATAAATAAAAACTTGTTTTAAATTCACATTAACACAACATCCAAATGACAATTTATTTAAAACACCAGACATTGTGTTTCAAATCTTTAAGAGACTTTATTTACATGTGTGTGTTTTCAGAGATTCTCCAGAGTCTTTCATGAGAACTACAATCATAAAGTGTGTGAGGATGACCAGAAGGAGTTTCTGAACGGCTGGTATGTGCTGGTCATCATCAGCGACCTCTTGGCTATAGTTGGATCCATACTGAAGATGGAAATACAAGCAAAGGTAAATCATGTATTTTTGTCTTATAAATAGGTAATATAGAGCCGAAAAAACTGACTTGGATAACTACAGGTCAAATGTCAAATAAACATAGAACAAGAAGCAAAATATATATATCACTTTTTCGCACCCTTCAAAATGAAGTTAAGTATAAGATATAACAAAATCAGGCAAAAAAGAAAAAATGTCCCCCCTCGAAAGAACATGTGAAGCAGTCAGCTTCATAGTAATGTGGCATAACCTTTGCTTGTATGTCCTGTAATGTATATAGCCATTGAAGAATAAAAATCAGGGAGTGTCTGGTGGACTTTGAAATGAAGTGTTTAATGTAGACACTGGCCGTTTCTCAATGTCGAGTAGAGCCGCTGCAGAGCCACTATTTCAAGTATACTACTCTAGCTCCACTCGACATTGAGAAACGGCCATAGTAAAGATATTTTTTATTTCAACCTGACTCAATGTCATTTTTATAGCCACCATGCAGAGTGTTTGCCTCAAGCCTTTTAATGTTACCAATCCCCTTGATGCTGCTTTAGAATAGAATATAATTGGGGAGGGATGAAACCCTCTTTAATGGTCACACATGCAGAGCACAGCACACAGTGACATTTGTTCTCTGCTTTTAACCCATCCTAGTACCAGGAGTCTAGTACTAGGAGCAGTGGGCAGCTATTGTACAGCGCCCGGGGAGCAATGGGAGTGAGGGGGCAGGGGGATGTCCGGTGCCTTGCTCAAGGGAACCACGGCAGGGCAGGAGGTGAACTGGGACCTCTCCAATTAGAAGTCCACACTCCATATTTAGGTCTGGTCGGGGACTTGAACCGGCGACCCTACGGCTCACAGTCCAAGCCCCTACTGACTGAGCCACTGCCGGTGGCTTAACAAGTCAAAATGCATTTTAATTTCTTGGTCACTAGGTCAAGTTAACTCAAACAGATAACTCGGAAACAAAACAAATAACTGGATGACTCCTTGTGCAGGAAATATGTAAACTTAGTTTAGATTTTCACACACAAAATGTCCGTTGTGAGTTATTTGTGTTATAACCAGGGATGATAAAAGCAAAAAAGTCACTTTTAAAGGTGGAGTAGGTAATTCACTTCCGAAACACTTTTTGTTGTATTCCATGGAATACTCTTAACATCCCGATAGCAATGAATATATTAAATGCTTTGACAATAAATACATTAAAAAATGTCATCTGTGGAAGCCGTGGCGTTGTAAAAAGCACGACCAATTATTTTAGCCAGCCGGGCTAAAATAACTGGATGACCTACCTGCCTTTCAGCCTTCCATCTGTGCACAAACTTATCTTGTGCCCTCATTGGTCATGTGTGTGTTGGAGGAGGGGCTTCTCCATTCTTACCTACCTTTTTAAGTCACGCATTAGTTAACAATTGATAGGATGCAGTTCCACATAAAACACATCGTACTTTAAGCTCTAATAAAACTTTACCATCAATTATGTGCTTGTTACAGTAAAATCATCTGACCTTATGTACCTTTTCCTGTTACCTGAGGCTATACTGTGTCATTATTCACAAACTACATATTTGACAGGGCTTTACTGATTGTTACAGCAGGACCAATAGCTAAATGATCTCTCAGTGATTTTGTTTTAATCTCCTGTAGAGTCTTACCAGTTATGATGTGTGCAGTATATTTCTGGGAACGTCTACATTATTGGTGTGGGCCGGCGTGATCAGGTACCTGGAATACTTCCAGAAATACAATGTGAGTCTGTACACCTTTTTTCCTCTTAATCCAAGTGACCTTTCTTCACCGCTAATAAAATGCGTTAACACATTCTTTCACAATCCAAGCATTGCTTAACAATTCATATTTACTTCCTGTGTGTTTAGGTGTTAATTCTGACCATGACAGCAGCCTTCCCAAAGGTGCTGCGTTTCTGCTGCTGTGCCGGCATGATCTACCTGGGCTACACCTTCTGTGGGTGGATCGTCCTGGGACCATACCATGAGAAGGTAAACTCTATACTGGTCTGTGGAGAGGCCTGAGATTAGAGAAATGAGTTAGTCATTAGGCTGGGCTGAATCTCTGTACTGGCTTTTATTTACAGAAGTTTGATAGATTAGGGGAACTATTTATGTTCTTTCAGTGTCCTCGCCCCTTCCTGCAGAACTGCTGAAGCCAAAGAAAATAATATTGCATTAGAAGTTTCTGAACATGCAAGTTTTTTTTTTTAAATTGGCTGAAACAGCATACTGTGATTGAACGCATACTTTGCAAATGAACTCCAGTTAGTATCCATGGTAATTACACGCATGTTGTCACATGTGAGAATCATGCAATACAACAGTGATTTTACCTGTACTGTTTACACATATTTTTTAATTTCAAATATTACCAGCTCTACCATGTTTACCCTATTTTTTTTAAATATAATATAGGTTATTATTTCTAGGATCCTTGAAGGTTTTATCCAAATGTTTTTGATTTCAGTAACTCGTCAGACTTCTCCCAGGGTAAATAGCCTTTTCATTGCTGTGTCAACAGTATGTCCTGCAAACTGAGGAATATGAAACAACTGCTTCCTTGTCCTTGAACAGCGGCTTGTTTTTAAAGACAGTGGTTATACAACCACTAGGTGTCAGTATATGCCTTCTCCAGAAAGAGCAGCCTTCTTCTCTTTGCAACCAAATTGCACACACAGATATTCAAGTGTTTTGGGGGATTCATATTGCTTTTAATCAGAGTGACGTGAGTGTAGAGATGCTGGGAAATAAGTGGAGGAAAATTGGGAATGGCCTGGAACAAAAGTCCTCTGCACAGGAAACTAGGGATTTCATGATGCAACACTACTTGATTAGTTAGATAGATAGGTATACTTGATTGATCCCAATTTGGGAAATACTTTAGACAGAAAAAAAGTGATGATAATTAATTAATCAATCGTTAAAGTAATCGTCATGCAATTATGGATTCCCTACATATATACAGGACTGTCTCAGAAAATTAGAATATTGTGATAAAGTTCTTTATTTTCTGTAATGCAATTTAAAAAAAAAAAAAAAAAAAAAAAAAAAAGTCATACATTCTGGATTCATTACAAATCAACTGAAATATTGCAAGCCTTTTATTATTTTAATATTGCTGATTATGGCATACAGCTTAAGAAAACTCAAAAATCCTATCTCAAAAAATTAGAATAGTTCCTCAGACCAAGTAAAAAAAAAAGATTTATAACAGCAAAACACAATCAAACATTTGAAAATGTCCATTAATGCACTCAGTACTTGGTTGGGAATCCTTTTGCACGGATTACTGCATCAATGCGGCGTGGCATGGAGGCAATCAGCCTGTGGCATTGCTGAGGTGTTATGGATGCCCAGGATGCTTCAATAGCGGCCTTTAGCTCATTAGCATTGTTGGGTCTGGTGTCTTTCAGCTTCTTCTTCACAATACCCCACATATTCTCTATGGGGTTCAGGTCAGGGGAATTTGCAGGCCAATCGAGGACAGTAATGCCATGGTCAGTACACCAGTTACTGGTGGTTTTGGCACTGTGGGCAGGTGCCAGATCATGCTGGAAAATGAATTCCTCATCTCCATAGAGCTTTTCAGCAGACGGAAGCATGTAGTGCTCTAAAATCTCTTGGTACACAGCTGCATTTACTCTGGGCTTGATGAAACACAGTGGACCAACACCAGCAGCTGACATGGCTCCCCAAACCATCGCTGACTGTGGGAACTTCACACTGGATTTCAAGCAACTTGGATTTTGCTCCTCTCCAGCCTTTCTCCAGACTCTGGCGCCTTGACTTCCAAATGAAATACAAAACTTGCTTTCGTCTGAAAAGAGGACTTTGGACCACTGTGCAACTGTCCAGTGCTTCTTTTCCTTAGCCCAAGTCAGACGCCTCTTCCGTTGTCTTGAGTTCAGAAGTGGCTTGACCATGGGAATACGGCTATTGTAGCCCATTTCCTGGACACGTCTGTGAACAGTGACTTTTGATACCTGGACTCCAGCTTCAGTCCACTGTCTTTGAAGCTCCCCCAAATTCTGGAAGCGACTCTTCTTCACAACGCTGTTAAGGCTGCGGTCATCTCTCTTGGTTGTGCAGCGTTTCCTGCCACATTTCCCCCTTCCAACAGACTTTTTGTGGATGTGCTTTGAAACTGCACTCTGTGAACAGCTTGCTCTTTGAGAAATGTCTTTTTGTGTCTTACCCTCCTGATGGAGGGTGTCAATGACGGTCCTCTGGACAGCAGTCAGATCAGCAGTCTTCCCCATACTTGTGATTTATTTTACTGAACCAAGCTGAGTGTTTTTCAAGGCTCAGGAAACCCTTGCAGGTGTTTCGAGTTAATTAGACGATTCAAGTGATTCGTTGAACACCCTACTAGTATACTTTTTCATGATATTCTAATATTTAGAGATAGGATATTTGAATTTACTTAAGCTGTATGCCATAATCAGCAATATTAAAATAATAAAAGGCTTGCAATATTTCAGTTGATTTGTAATGAATCCAGAATGTATGACATTTTTGTTTTTTTAATTGCATTACAGAAAATAAAGAACTTTATCACAATATTCTAATTTTCTGAGACAGTCCTGTATATACATATATATTTTTTTTTTTGGGGGGGTTTTGAATTGCCAAAACACGACTTTAATACAAATCTTTGAGAAACTGGCTTGGAAAAAAAGGAACATCATATAATAATTAAAATAATTGTTACTAGTAGTAACACTAATCATGATTAGCATCTTGAACCCCTTAGTGACCACGAAACGATCTAACAACCTTCCCCAAATGGATGCTTTTTTGGCAGGTTATTAGACACACCAATACAATAAGTCTAAGAAATTCTAAAGTTAGGAACTAACGATATTGTTAAATATTGTTTTTTATGTTGATTGTTTTTGTATGCTACATGGGATCCTAACTTCAGCAAGGGTTTGGATAGGGGAGACGTACAGCTTTAACTTAGTGAAACTAAGTGGGCGATCCTTGGACAACAAGTGTCATCAGGGAAAACATGTGTGTGTTTAGCTGTCCTGTCCCGTTAAGATAAATTATTTACGGAAGTCAGGGCAGCAGTGGGCGTCTAAACAAAGTAATGCTCGTACTGTAGGAGAGACAGATGTGAGATAGGGTGAGATCAGCCGCCTCAGAGCCAAGCGACATCCCACTGACCAAATGGATATGTGTTTATAATCTGAAACTGAAGTGGAATATTTACTGAAAATAAGTTGTGGACTCATATGAAATGTGCTTATAAGGTCAGGGTCACATACGCTTCATTTATGGACTATAGCTCTGGAAGCTTATTGAATAATTAAGCTTTTTTCTTATTATATATCAACAACAAGTGATGAGAAATGTATTTTAAATGGTGCACAGCATTCAATGGACCCATGTCCAAATTACTAGAAAACGTTATAATATATATATATCTACTTCCACATACACTGATGTTTCAGCAGAAGTGAAAGTGACTTGGCTCTCAGTGCCAGATGTTGACTTAAAACAGGTTTCAGTTCCCTGTTTGCCCATTGTTACAGTCAAGTAAGACTTGGTCACGATATTTACACTGCGGTGTCCAGGGGGACACCGCACTGCAGTGTGCCGTCAGCCCCACCAGGATCCTTGGTGTATTTACTGAAAGAATAAACAGAGGATGTCCTAGGACTTGCCATCCCACACGTCTTCAAGAGCTGCAATCCATACCCTCGCCGTGGGATGTTGTGTTTAGATAATATCACATTCTGGTGAGCTTGGCCTCTCTCATAAAGTTCAGGTACTCTTATTTAGCCATCAATCTCTTCGTTTGCCTTTCTGTATTTGTCGTTCCATATCATCAACCGTCATGCTTCTGTCTGTCTTCTGCACCTCCTCCTTTGTAAATATGTGTAAGACACTATAGAAAATATGGCATCCCATAAAGACGATGTCCATTTGTTATTTAACATGCAAAGATAAACTAAGCCAATACTTACTTTTGCAAAGATACACGCCCTCACACTGTACAGTGTGTGCCCTTTAGAAGTAGTGCTAGGGTGTTGGATGTTACTGGGACTTTGTTAAATGCAAGTATCTTTTTTGTAATCAGATTCTATGCAAATGACAGATGCTTTGACAGTTTTCCTAAACGTTTTTTGTTTAGTCAATCTACAGTCAATAGAAACGTTATACTAATGATATGATGACATATTTGACTGCTAATCTACTCATATGTAAACAGTATCTGAAATTATTTCCACATTGACAATCTACACAATTAGAATGCTTTTACAAAAACAGAATAGTATAATAACCTAGGATAAAGTAAGACTAAGTTATTTCGATACTTTAAAGGTAGGGTAGGTAATTCACTTTAGAAACACTTTTTGTTATATTCCATGGAATGCTCTTAACATCCCGATAGCAATGAATATATTAAATGCTTTGACAATAACTACAATACAATAAAAATGTCATCTGTTGAAGCCGTGGCAATGTAAAAAGCACAACCTATCATTTGAACCGGCCCGGCTAAAGTAACTGGATGGCCTACCTGCCTGTCAGCCTTCCATCTGTGCACAAACTTATCTCGTGCCCACATTGGTCATGCGTGCGTTTGTGTGTGTTGGAGGAGGGGCTCTGTAAGGAAGGGGCAGATTTTTTTCCAGCTGCGTAGTTTCAAATTCTAGCGCACTCGAGCTGGTTTCTTCATTCTTACCTACCCTACCTTTAAGTACATTGTAAGTCCAATTTTAGGAGTGGACTGTTAAGTCTGCAGGAGTGTGCGCAATAGCCACAGAATAGCAAAGCTTATACACAAGATAGGGCGGGCAGACAGAGTTTTTGTGTAGCTAGGCGGAACGCCTCAGAAATCTGCTTTCACAAGGATGTCTCATATTGTCATTAGACACCTGTGTCCTTGAGCTGTAGAAAGTATAATGGTTATCAGAATATGGAAGTTCAAACTTTGTGTGAAGAAGAGTAGTTTCAACATAGTCTGCCAAATCAGCTCTGTGGCCTTGAAGCGCTTGAGAATAATAATCCTCATTAGAGACAACAGATGAAACAGCAAATATGAAGAAATGGTACAGTAGTGTTAGACAATGCTTTCAGAAGCATTTGGTTTTATCATATAAGGTAACATAAGAAATTGCCACTACAGGACAAAATGAACACAGTTATCGTATATTAGGCATTTGAAAACTCTGATTGCTATTAATTGATTATGAAATTAACTGGCGCAGACTTACTTGAGATTTAAAATGCAGCTATGTCTGCTTATGACCCCTCGTTACACGTTATAAATATCACTGAGTGCTGGCAACCATATCTTATCTATTATATCCAGTAATTCAATATCAATAATCAGAGATTTTACTTTATTTTGGTGTACGAGAAATATATATTTCTTGGTTTTGCTTTCTTGTTCATATCAGAACTTTTCAGATTGTCACTGCGCTTGTGTTCACTATACTTCCCAGCTTTCCTAAAGTCCAACCCATGTCCCCTCTTCCTCTTCTGTAGTTTGAGAGCCTGAGTCGTGTTGCAGAGTGTCTCTTCTCCCTGTTGAACGGTGACGACATGTTCACCACCTTCGCCCAGCTGAAGGACAAGAACTCTCTGGTGTGGCTCTTCAGCCGAGCGTACCTCTACTCCTTCATCTCCCTGTTCATCTACATGGTGCTGTCGCTCTTCATCGCCCTCATCACCGACTCCTACGAGACCATCAAGGTGCTTTGGTTTTGGTTTTGGTGAATAATAGGGCACTCTATAAATTCAACATTGAATCTCTTTAGAACTCCTGAATTGCCCCACGGGGATTAATAAAGATCCATGTTATCTCATCTTAACTCCAAAGGGTGTTCAGTAAAAGGAAAGTTGTAAGAAATATTTCTATTATCATCATAATGTAGTCTGTAAAAAAACAAAACAATATGCACTTATAGCTGGACACTTTAATTTTAGATTCATAGTTTAAAAAAAAATGTATTCAAAGAAAAATGTCTGAAATCTCCCGTGTAACAATTGTGTACAAAATGTTTCTTTACTAATATTTCTTTTTTTATCTTCTTAATGATCCATTCTTTAAATAGTCTTGATTTACTTAAAGGTAGTTTGAAAAAAATCTGCTTCTATGCAATTTTGAATGCATGGTGTATTCACTATTTGCATTTCTTTGTGTTTTCACCCACAGAGCTTTCAAAAGAACGGGTTCCCATTGACGGACCTGCAGAAGTTCCTCAGAGAGCAGAAAGATGTTCCTGTTTCAGAGGAGAGCAGTCCGACAGACGTTCATGTCCAAAATTCAGCCTTCTGCTGCTGCCGAAGGTATGATACTGTTTGAACTCATCAGTAAGCTGTCCCAGTATTTACTCTTCATTCACACACTCTGCTGCACACCTGTATTCACATCTGGAAGCTAAACTGTGCAAACATGACGCCACATCACTAACACATGAGCTTTTTTTTTTTTTTTTAAATGCCTTGCTCAAGGTTTCTTTTTCCTTTTCTGTTGTTATATATTAGAAGATTACTTGGGGTTTAATCTGACAACCTGCTCTGTAAATTCTCCCTTAAGGATGATCAATTATTATAACTTTTATTTCTTTGATCTGTTTTTAAAAGTGTTTCCCTATTGTTATTACCCACTGCTGGAAGCATTTCAAATCTGTCCAATTCATTAATGGATATTGATGTGAAAGATGTACTGCTGCAAATAATCATTATTTTTCGATCATTAAAAACTGACAATCATATTTTCCAGTCCAATGTCATGTCCAAAACCCAAAGACATTCAGTCAAATAAACTGGGAAAAAAAGAGAGAAACAACAGATCCTCTTGGTTTGGGAAGCTGCATCTATTGTTTGTCATTAGTCAATATTCATTATCAACAGAGTTTGCTTCCTTTCAATTAACTAATGATATAATCCACTGATGTGTTTCTATTTCAGTAAGTCACTCTAAACAAATGTGGAGGCATTACACACATGGAAACATTTCTGATTGGTTTGCTTTGCTAACAACTTTTTGCTACAGCAAGGCATCGTACTTGTCTATACGTCCTCGTTTTCTGCTCATTCCTTTTCTATGATCCAATCTCTATCATCAGCAGACTGGAGTTTCCTCCACGCTGTGGTTTGGCTCGGGCTGACGTGGTCTGAGAGCAATGAAATTAGTGGTGGGAGCTATGCAGACACACCCAGTGATGGGCTGATTACAGAGAAACTGAGGCTGTGCACTGGGAAGAACCCCCCTCACCCCCCTCCCTCTCACCCCCTCTATCCTTGCTGTTTTGCCTCCCACATAAACAGGCCATGGTCAACACTCAGTTGAGACTCAACCAATCGAAGCAGAGTAGTTTTGTTAAAGAACTGTGGTTAGTTGAGAGTGATGGGATTAGACCGTGATGCTCGAGTTGTCTTTAGATTTGCAATATAGTATTTTGTGATGGCTCTGGTGTGCGTGTCTGTGTGGTTTTAATTTGAAGAAAGATGTGAAAGCGCATTCGTCATCACTTCTTATTCTCCTTTTGTAATCAGAGCACGTTTCTTAAAAGTATTTCCTAACATGTCTGGATATTGAGTTGCATCGCTCACACTTTATTTCTTCATGTCCATTTCGAAGCTGTGGCATTAAATGTACACGCAACGTGACGCTTGTTGAATAGTCTTTGCTTCCTCTTTAACCTGTCTGTTGCTATAAGGATTAAAAGTGAAAAAGCTCAAACAGCACGTCATCAGACTGCGGTGTCTTGGTTGGACTTTGGTTCTGCATTTTTCTTTTTTTCTTTCGTAAAATAAATGTTATAGCTTTTTAACACAATATTTCATTTCCCTGTTTCGGTATCAGGGAAAGGCTTAAATGTATCAGACATCTATCATTCTTCTTTTACATCTCTTCTCCATTATTCTCTATTCCTTAACTTATGGTAAAGCTACTGTAATGATTTGTACAGCATCCTAATTGTTAAGGTACTATTTATTTCTGCAAATCAGAGCCACAAATGTTTGAAAAATATGTTAAATTATGTAATGAGTGGAAAAGAACTGAGAAATAGTACACTTTTTCTTTGCCTTTTCTTACAGTCTGTTATGTCACTTTCAGTGCTCTGCCTTCATTATTGTTTTGTTAGACAATGCAATCTATCCAGCATGCTTTCCGGCAGTGTTTAAGGAAGTTAAGTCTCAGTTACAAGTCCATTAAAATTGTGCAAGTAATGCAAGACGGACAATTGAACATGTATCTTGTCTGTGGAGATAAAGCAGCCAGTGGCCTTTTTAGAGGTAGCTGACTTAAAGGAACATTAAGGGCTAATCTTGTCAAGTTACACAGATTCTGTAAGTGCAGTCATTTGCAGCCTCTAAACTGACCAAATGTCATTATTATTTGCATCTTTGTCTCTCAGTGCTTACCAAAATTAGATCAGCGTTCTCAGCTAACATGTTAATGTCTTACAGGATGAAATTTCATCTACACGTACTTAGCCTCTTCCTACTGTTATATTCATCTTCAACAAGTGATCTTGTTAGGAAAGCAAGTTGAGGAGCAAGAGTCCCCCTTTTAGTTTGATTAAAAACTTTTTTTATTTGGGATATATATATGCTAATCAGTGAAATAATATATTGAGGCTCAAGACTCTTGTGAATGAAATCTAAAGTTATATCCTTGTCATCATAACAAACACTGAAATGGCTAGTCAGATCTGCACACAAATATTCTCCTGATCTATGTCCTGAATGCATCTGCTTGAGTTTATCTTTGTGTGTTACACGGCATGTTACAGAAAAAAAAGTAGATATTATGTGTGACGAAGGTAGTGCAATGATGTGCATAGAAGTATAGACTAGCAAAGAGTCAGCTTCGCTTTCCAAGGGTAGGATTAAACATGTATCTGTGAAATACATTCACATCTGCATCAGTTTGTGATATACTGAGTCTGAGACTTGGTCCGCTAACTAAGCAGTAAAATGTGCTGCTTATGGCAGATTCTTAAAGATGAAGGCAAAATCATGTCTAATCGTTTGCAGATTTGATAAAGAAGAGACATGTTTACTGCCTTGAAAGCAAAAACACAAGTGCGTGTTTTGAACTAATGCTGAAAAGACTGTCGTTTAAGTCACAAGTGCGTGTTTTGAACTAATGCTGAAAAGACTGTCGTTTTCAAGTCACAAGTGCGTGTTTTGGGGGACTTATTCTCAGAATGGGTACAATCACCAAAGACCATCAAGATCATTTGTACTTGTAGTTGCTCCTATTGACCAAAACTGTAGAAATATGAGGTTTTTCTAAGAATGTACCCTTTTTAGTTAAGACTAGATCCTAAGTTATTCACACAGCATCTTAGACCTAGAGGTAAACACCTCCTGTCTTTTAAACTCTCTCTTCCTACGTTTCTCTGTGTTGCTCTCACGATTAACCTTAACTGAGATTAGTTAAGACTAGGTCGAGAGTAGTCCCAGTTTATTTTTGAGTACGGCCCCAGAAATCCAGACCTTATCCTGCATCTTTTTGTTGTGTCTCAGTGAGTCAGGGGCAAACCTGTATAAAGGTGGAAGCCCAGAGAATAAAGAGCAGTTGTTGTGCTGGTATGAATCATAGGAGTAACCTGTGATAATCTGTATTCGGGTTATCACAACAACACCTTAATAACGTAGCAACGGTTATTTTCACCAGTCCGAACAAGCAGATGTGAGTCTGATTGAACTTTCACCTGACGTTTATTTGTGATGTAACACTTAAATATTTAATATCAATGTCCCATAGTGTAACTCTTAAACAAACAAAACAACTGTTTTTAGATATTTGATGAAATGAAGCACTCGTATTACCAAAAATGACCATGTACTTTGGTGTTGATTAGACATTTGAAGTCTCATTTTTATTTTGGTATGTTGTATTTGCAGAGTTCCTGCAGGTGATGACGTCGTGCTGATCAGTTGACAGCTGTCCAACCTCCCAGAGGACACGGATCACGCAGGAGGAGGATGCTGGGAACAGGACGTCTGAAACGGACTTATACATCAACAATCCCATTGCAAAATCCTTGAAGATTGTAGAGTTACTGATTCTGTGAAGTGCAATATCAAACGCCTAACGAGTTCCATCTCTTTAACATGAAACTGGAGCTGGAGTATCAGAGCTGGAACTTGTAACAATAAGGTTTCATAACAGTATCTGTTGAAGTTCAGGAAGCTGTTGAGAAGTTTACTGGACGTTTTGTAGGTCTGTTCATGCATTTAGTACTGGATTCAGTGTTTTCTGAACTAAACTGTGGCTGCATCTCTGGAGCTAAGCAACGAGATGCATTGATGTTTGTAATTTATTTGTCATGTGTTGGAGTAAATATTGCAGTAAAGCTTCTCTTTTCATTTGTCCATTGGTAGATTATGAATGCAGTCTTTGCTGCTAGTTTGCACATTCAGCTTCTTTTAAAAAAAAATGTATAATATGAGCAAAGACAGGACATCAAATGTAATTGAATTACTTACATGGTCAATATATAATATCAGAAGTTATGGGAACTTGATATAAAATATTAACAACATTACAGTTCAACAAATGCATTCCATGCTTAGAAATGTATTAGGTTGTTTAAATATTTCTTTAACTTGCATTCACAGCTGAGATTGAGTTAGACGGGGTGTTTTAAATGACTAAACCAGGACTACAGTATGAGTCAGTTTTATAAGCAAATCTATGAGCTAGTTTAGATGTCAAGACAAGCTCCAGCATGACTTAATCTCACTTTGAGTGTGAGTAATGTGTGTTTTACTTGATGAAATCAAAGGTAATTCTCTAAACTTCTACAAAGTGATCAATCAAATTCAAGGAAATGCCTCCAACAAAGACCTCTGTCGCCAACCGGGGTGCTTCTTGATTTCAACTAAAACATCCCTTGATTAATTTCAGCCTGGATGTGCCAAAATGATGTGTGTGATCTAGAGGTGGTTATACAACACATACAGTCCCACCTCATAGAGTATTTTTCCTGTGAGACAATAATGCCCTTAAGTCATATTTGATTAATCTAGCAAAGACAAGGCCAGGATAATCACTCTTAAGGATTTCCTTTCAACAGATATGGCTTTTTGATTTGGGTCAACAACCACACGGTTGCTTTTCAACACATGTGTAGAGTACAAATGTCAACATGCGTGTGTGCTTTGTTAAACAAAACAGGCAGATTTGTGGAAAATAGGAGTGAGTGCTGCTTTAAAGACAGCAATGATTTTGGATTTACATATGAACAGATGTGCAGGTCTAAACACCATACAAGCAATTTAAAGGGCAATCTACGTATTTTGTAATTTCAAACTTTATGTTTATCAGGAAGGTTCAGTATGTTTGTGAATTGAACTAAATACTATTTTTCAGTTATCGGAATAATTACGAATGTCCTTTTTATAACATCATAAAAATCCGATGTAAGTAAGACTATATCCACTAAGAGGTATTATCAGCAATATGTACTGAAAGTAAAATAACTCTTACAGATAAAAACAGCTCCTGTGTGACTGACATTATATATATTATATTAATAGAAATACAAAGCACGCCTATGATGTTTCTGTTGTGATGGAGCTAACTGGGTGTAGCCTACTTTACATAGAGTGGTCGGCCCTTTCACTGGTCCTCCGTTTGATGGAGAAGGGTGATGATTAGTGGCATACAAATAATGGGGAAAAACAACATTTTTCTCGAAGCATAACGTTTTTGTCAAATATTGCTACAACAATATATTTGTTTTGGTTATAGGCTATAGCCAACCAAACCATAATCTACTTTGATTTAAAGGCCCAAGCCCAACAAATGGGTAGGCCTATCAATTGTTTTATCAATGTGTTAGTGTAGGGTTAGTTTGATCTTGTTATGTAAAGCTTTCAAGTAGCCTAATGTTTCTAGTAAAACGTAGTTTGTTCCCTAAAAAATGTAGTGTAGCCTACTTAGATAGCATAAAATGGGGAACAAATTATAATTCATGATTAAAGCACAGACTGGGATCAAACACGTACCTCTCCAAGTGAGCTTAACAGTATAGGGTTCAATAAATAGCGTAGGAAAAATGTAGTATATTTTAAAGTGTATTACATTTGAGAAAAGAAGGAAGGCATACGAACAAGCCAGAGTTTGGTAACACTTCACTGCAGCAACCAGCAGTGTTGATCGGACGGTGAGCTCGCGGGGCTGTGTGCGGTCATCTGGGGGAATTCGCATGTCAGCCCGGGGACACGCCCTCTACTTCACAGAGCTGCAGCCTGGGGAGTGAAGACGCTCGGCTCCACTTCGCTCCTTCACTTCGTCCTCTCGCTGCCTGCTGTCACCTCCCTCCGTCCACATCTGCAGACAGGCGCACTGCTGCGGGGGAAACATGTTCAGTCACTTGGCACGGAATATTTCGCAACTTGTAGTCTACTGACTCTCAACGGACAGCCCTTCAGCTCAGGTAAACTCACCTGGTTCAGACTTCCAGGTAACTCTTTGTTCTTCTACGTTGTTGCCTATAGACAAAATGATTTGTTTCGTCTGTTTTAATGTATGTTTTCTGCAAGAGCTTGTTTCTCTTTTCTATTACTTCCTGAGGGAATTTCTTACCCCCCCCCCCCCACACACACTTCTTCTCTGTTGTTGGTACACCAAGTTGGACAGGTATCAGTAAAGTTAATTGCATAATACAGGCTTCTCAGGTAAGGGAGGAAACTGTACTTTAGCCTGTGTTGCGTTGGATTATTGTTTTGTTCCATGTCTGTAGTGTTAAATAAATGTTTGAACAGGTAGAACATGCAGATGTCTGACATTTGTTACTCGGGTCACTTCAATGAGCCTGTTTTGTCTTTTTATTGTAACTATGGTCACTATCTTGTTCAACTTCATGGAGCTAACTTTATATCGGTTTTATTCAAAGCAGCTTCTCGCAGTAATAAGCTTTTAGCATGTGCACTTGCCTTAGGAATTGAGTCAATAAATCTCTTTTGGCCTTGGGAGAAATGGCACTGATCTCGCAAATAAAGCATTACACTTTGTATCTCTATCAGATTTAAATGGACAAAACTGGTTTTGAAATGCATACAAGGAATTTTATAGATCCAGTTTTTCAGATATTCTCAAATTTAGGGCAGCTTTTTTATGTTCGTTTAACAATTAGGAATAGTTTGGTCTGTAAAATGTTGGAAAGCAGTCAACTTTATAACTTTTTTTAATTTTAATTTCAAGGAAACAAGGCTGATTCCCAAAGCTTATCTTAGCACTATCATATAAGACTACAAAAATGTTCTAAAAGTCCTATGTTTTCTCCTTGTCTTGCAGACTCACCTCTAAAATGGCCCAGCAGAATCAAACCTGTCATTATAATGAGTCTATGAGCTTCTTCTATAACAACAGTGGTGCCTCAGACACTTGGGACAAAACGCAGCTCATCCTAGTGAGAGTGGTGGGCTCTATCTTCTGCTGCTTCATCCTGGTCTCCAACTCCATGGTCGTAGCTGCTGTCATCACCAATAAGAGGTTCCACTACCCTTTCTACTATCTTCTATCCAACCTTGCCGCTTCGGACTTCCTGGCGGGCATAGCGTACGTGTACCTGATGTTTAACACAGGGGAGTTGTCAAGGACACTCACAGTTAAGGAGTACTTCATCCGCCAAGGTCTTCTGGACGTCAGTCTCTCCGCATCGCTGTCTAACCTGCTGGTGATAGCTCTGGAGCGCTACATCTCCGTCATGAACTGGAAAGTCCACAGCAACCTGACGAAGAGGAGGGTGACCCTGCTGATCGTACTGGTGTGGGCCATTTCCATCTTTATGGGCGCTGTGCCGAGCCTAGGCTGGAACTGCATCTGCAACATCAACGACTGCTCCAGTCTGGCTCCCGTCTTCAGCAGGAGCTACCTGATCTTCTGGTCTGTGTCTAACCTGGTGGTGTTCCTGGTGATGGTGGTCATCTACACCAGGATTTACACCTACGTCAAGAGGAAGACTGCAATGCTCACGCCGCACACCAGTGGCTCCATCAACCGCAAGAGGACTCCCATCAAGCTCATCAAGACGGTCATGGTTGTGCTGGGTAGGTGCTCATCATAAAAATGTTGTCTGTGCACCATCTTTAATGCAGTGAGTCAGAACAATTCCCACATTAATCAGGTGGTTTTGCTGTACAGCTGTGTGTCACTTGTTGCGTCACAAAGTCCAGACGGTCTCTGTTGAACCCGCTCCACTGTTATCTATGTTTTTTAAAACCTTGAGCATACTAAAGTAAACACTTTCAGTAATCATGTTGAGAGCTTGTCAGTGACTTGAAGGAGCCGTATATGAAAGCAAATGAGTCATAATGTTTATTTTATTTTTCTTGATCTTAGGTTATTTGCTACTTCATAGAGTTTTTAGGGCTTAAAACCATAACTCATTATTTGTTGTTGACTTATTTGCTTAATAGACCAATCATTCAGTCTTTAAAATATGAAAATATAGTAGATGTCCCTGGCACATCCTATACAATACCGAGGTATCTGTAATACACTTTAAAGACCAACGTTCTGTACAGAGAAAGAACAAAAAGTGCTTGGAAAGTCCAACTAATATTCAATAACCAAAGATATTCCCTTTTTTAAAGTATGTAAAACAGGGGAAAAAAGCAATTCCTCACTTTTGAAAAGCTGAAACACGAGAATGTTTGGCATTTGTGTGTCATGAATTCCTTGTTGCAGCACTATTATGTCATTTCCCAGATGAAGAAGGCTTAAAAATGCTGCTTCCCCCTCTTATCATGCATTTTCACCCTAGATGAGGGAGCTAGATATGCTGGTCAGACTCTCTTTGTGTAGGTGTTGCAACAGGACACCTTAAGTGTACTCAAATCCTTCCCCTTAGCACTTTCCTTTCATAACAGAACAATACAATATATTTTACTTAAGCGTCACAATAAGCTGTTAAATGCATATTCTCATGCAAGTATAACACACAGTGTACACATTTGAAACAGATATATTTCAGAAAGCACAGCAGGTCGGAGTAGTTCTCTTTTCCTACAAACATGCATGAGATAGTTGTAGAGGTTTTGCACAGTCTCCTTGTAGAATAAAAGTCTGTTTATTCTTCTTTGTGTCTTTGGGGCACTCGGCTTGTTGCCTGTCCAGATAGTTTGATACAGTTTGTAGCATACGAGCTGTCTGCCTCTGTACACTCTTTATTCCAGACTGCTATGTAATTATCTCTCCCTGCAACCATCCACACCACACTGGCCTTCAATGAAACATCCCCTCCTCCACACCCTTCTGAAAAAAAAGCAAGAAGAAGAACCTATACTTGAGGACTTCTCCAATTGCTTTCAGATGCTTTGCAGATTTCCCTTAAGTTTGTGGAGGTGTAACCACACAAGTGTCATTGTTAAAATCCCCGTTGAGGTTGCTTTGACTTCAGGGTTAAATGAAAAAAAAAAAGCCCTCTTGAAATGGGCGGTGCAGATAACACACCAGGGATATCTGAGGGAGGAAATAATGAAACCTTAAGACCTCTGACGTATTCAGTACGGTCTGGGTCCCTGGGCTTTATTATCCAGGGACAAAAAAAAAAACTTTTGTTCCAGATAAGCAGTTTGCTTAAGTGGAACTGGAAACTGGACAAACTAGTTTGGAAACGCTTAACCCACACATTATGGCAAGAGTAAAATGATTGAGTTAATAATTACTTATTCGTTTTCTTATTTACATTTGAACTTTACTCTTCATTGCGGAAAAAAGTATCCTTGTAATTGAATAACCTAGAGTCATTTATTTCTGGTATATTTGGGACTGTTGTGGCTTGCTTGTTAAGTGAAGCATCAAACAACTCATGCAGATTTTGTTTTCATTCTTTAAGTGCAACCACCATCACGAAATGAGTACCAACAGAGAAAAGGAACACATGCTTGAAATGTATGTTAAAAGAAAAGACAGTGCACTTTTAAACTTCAGTAGAGCAACAACTGCCAATGAAAGACCATTAAGTTGGGTCTCACCCAATATAGTTTCAGTTCACTTTATTTTGGACATGTGGGCCATCAAAGACAAAGAAAAGAGGAAGAAAAACGAGTTTAAGAATAGAAATTCACTGTAAAAGTGTGGCCAATTTTTTACTTTCAGGACTAAGTGCAGTGGAAAAACATAAAACCACTTCTGCCCAAGCCTTTCAGTCTGTGTGCATGTGTGGGAGACAAAGCGGGTGCTGTATAGAGCACCTCTTGTTTTGTTCTGCGGATGTGTTCAAGCGGTAGAGATGCGGGTAGTGCAGACAAGTTGCTACTTGTAGGTTTGTTTCACTTCCCAAACACTTTTGGTAGATCTGTTTTGTGCCCAAACATGTTTGAAATTTGAGTTCTAATTGGCTGCTTCAGTACCCATGTGACCTAACATGTTGTTTGTGTTCCCAAACACACAACACTAAGTATTAAAATAGTAAGGGCATTGTACTGCCAACCTGCCTCTGCTTGTTGTTATGGTATTAGGATGGCTCTTCTCTGCTAAAATGTGAAGTAACGCCCGTCCTGTTGACCAGCTCACAAAATTGTGAAAAGAATTGTGTTACTTTAACGGAACTAAAGTTGAAGCAATTACTGGTTGCTTATTAGATTATGACTCATCAATGTTATTAGCAACCACTTACACAGGAGAGGTTGTTTTTTAAATAATTGAAACATGCCAAAATGGTCAGGTTCCAGGTTTTCTAATGTGGTTATTTGTTGCATTAGAAATGTAATATCATCAGGTTTTGGAGGTTATCGTAACTTAGGCAAACAAAACCTTTACAGATAAATCCATTATAAGAATAATTATTGATAGCAGCCTTAATTCAAATTTACCCCAAAGTAAGGCATATTATCTCCACCATCATAACTGTGTTTCCTGTTTTACGCTTCCAGTTGAATGTTCACTGCTGACACAAGAGTCCAGTGAACATGGACTTCTCGTAAAGGGATTTTAAGCGGTTACTCAGGATTGTATGTTTAATTAAGTAATTGTCAATGTCTGTCTAAGGATCTGTAAATATCTCTAATTAGTGCACATAAGAAGGATACAAGAGAGAAATAAGTGCTACAAATACCTAACTGCGTGTACATTTTTGTATTTTTCTCTTTGAAGGGGCCTTTGTGATCTGCTGGACTCCCGGCCTGGTGGTTCTGCTGCTGGACGGACTCAACTGTACGAGTTGTAACGTCATGAAAACAAAACGCTGGTTGCTATTGCTGGCTGTACTCAACTCTGTCATGAACCCTTGCATCTACTCCTACAAGGACGAGGAAATGTGGACAACCTTCAAGAACCTCATGCGCTGCATTGGCAACGGCACGCGGCGGCAGCGGTCGACGAAGGCCAACGCCAGGGCTCTCAGCTCGGGTCAGGATACGGGCAACAGTCAGCCTCCATCGGAGGAGACAAAAACTGACGAACAGGGCATTCTCAAGACCTGAAAATGGAGCTTGACATGAATTAACCAGGACTTCTGTTTAGTCAAACGACTGGACGCACTGTATGAAGATTCAGATTGGAGTTGACTTGAAACCATAACAGTTGGCCTCAGACGGCCGGTGTTGTCCTCAGATAAAAATGACTTTCTTGAAGTGACACTGCAGGCCCACTGCTCCAGTGTAGATCTTAAGAGACGGAGATAAAAAGAGGCTTCCATGCACTATGAATTCCTGAAATGGATGCAAAGATGTGCTTTTACATTTTTTTTTTTCTGGATTTTACAGTTTTTGGACATATACCTCCAATTCATGTGCTTTGGGAGATTCTTGTAGCTTTGAACTGCTCTGCAATGGCTGAAGAAAGTAAAAAGTACACAGTGATACATTTCTACTTTTACCTTTTTAAAAAGGGTAAACATGCAAAGGGTAACTTAGCTCTCACATTTGTATATCTGATTAATTAAAGTTTCAACCTGTGTCACCTTTCAAAAAGCTGTAATAGAGGATCTAGTTGAGACATGTTTGTAGACCGGTACTATACAACTTTAGGGTGGCTTAGGAAGTGCACCATTTCATATTTTATTACTGAAAACACAGCCTGCGTGTATATATACTGTATACTGCTGTACCATATGTATCTACCTGTACATCTTTTTAAATACTTTCAACAAGAGGTGCAGTAATTCCAACTGAACGACAGCCGTCATGATTAGCACGGTCTGATTATTTTGTCCTTTGAAATGTAAAGTCTAGAAAAGCACTGTTTTCTGTTGGAAAGCTGGTTTGGCTGTTGGCATTAGATAACAAAGTGACTATTTTCTTGTGCCAGCCTTCATTATCAGTTCACCTTAACAAACAGATAAACTCTTGCCTAAAGCACATCATGAAGGCAAACTTGTTCTCCCCGTAGAATTTTAACACATCAGCTTCAACTAACCGCTGCTCACCTGTAGCACAGGAGTGTAAAATGATGTTGCAACACACTGGATTCCTGCTGGCGTTTAAGCAATAACCTGCAGGAACCAAACAGGATATGACTGAATGGACCACACTCACACAAACCTCCCTCTCTACAGACTGCGCTGACGCCTCTATTGCTGACAGGGTTCAAATGGCTTCTTCAACCTGCTGTACAGGCCTATGCCCCTCCTGTGGTAGCATCATGATATATATCATTAAGGAGTGTAGGAATACAACATGTGAGTGGTGATTGGAAAAACAGCTCCAATGGTGGTGTTTCTTTATCGGAACAACATTTTAGATGGCCGTTCCTTTGCATACAAAAATACAATTTTCTTTTTAAGTAACCTTTTTGAGCTCATATTATTTTTTCCAACATACCAATGGACATGACATGTCATGATATGATACATGATATGATACGGAAACAGCAAGCAGCACAGAGGCTGATGTCACCGAAGGGATTCAAACTTTATTATGTTAAAGGAGTATCATTTTCACTAGTATTTATGAACCTTTTAATATGAACATCCGTCAAATTACCGAAAGTGGTTCCAATTATATCTTTATAAAAATGATTTACAATCTTATAGAGAATGTGAATGTGGCTGTGTATTTTCAAATTCTAGCGCACTCGAGCTGGTTTCTCCAAAATTACCCACCCCACATTTAATTAATGCATTTTCTGGCATTATCTTCAATTTTGCCCACGCTAGCAGCAATTTTAGGCAGCTTGATTTTGAAATGCTAAAGCCAAGGTAGCATTACTTTTTAAACTGTTAACAATCGGGTATCTATCGGGTATCGGCTGTTGCAGGATTTATTAATTCACATACAATTATAGGATGGCCAACCCATCTGCCCTGCCCGACTCGAGCATTCATTGCTCATCACCAGTATTCCTCAAGCTGCTTACTTAATAGCTGTGATGTACTCCTAGTCCTAACAATAGCCATGTTAGTTGTTTATGTTTGTAGTGAATATTTAAGAGGCTTTTGAGTAACTTCTACTGAATGGGACTGGTATGCTCGGTATTTGGCCAACATTGCAACTTCTTTTCTAGATTCAACGCGTTTTAGAGCTAGTGCTGCTAGCTATTTTCATTCACTGAAAATGCTAACGTTGCCACCTGAGCATGTTCGCATGCTACACTGGCTGCAGCATAAATGTTGCTAATACCACCTACCTGGCACCAACGTTAGCAAAACAAAAATGAGATTGCTTGTAAATCCTATTTGACTGAGGCAGACTGCCTTTTTAACTATATTAAATTCCCCACCGCTAAACTAAAGGCGGTTGTTGCATCTAGCCACTTAACTGTAAACTACATTTTATCTGACATAAAAGCTTCAAAATGCACGAGTGTGGTGCTTACCAACATATTTTATGTTGTGGAACACTAGGTTAAAATATCTTAAACCTGTGTTAACCAAAGACCTTATCTCAGACATCTAACCAAAAACCCATTGACTAAAAGACAAGGGAACCGGAAGTGAAAAGAATGCTGACTCATTTCTGGGTTATAGCACTCATCCCTGCAGCAATCTATGGTTGATGAAGTACCGTTACTTGAGATTTCTCAAGAGCTGCCACTTAAGGAGGATTTACTCCATTCAGGCCAATTAGTGGTTGGCTTTCGTTTCCAGTCTCTTACATTATTGTCGAAAGAACTGGAAAAAAATGTGATTGACTCAAAGGAACAAGATAACTCCTCTCAATTAGACTGCAAAACACTTGCAGTAAAAATAACCACTTGCTTATATATTTGTATCCTAATATAGTAAAGCTTTCTATGATTGACAGTAAACTGACACTGTTTGAATAATCTGTAAATGTCAACATTTAGAACTTTGTGAAATGCATTTTAACATTAAAACATAGTAAGTTATAAACTGCATATTACGTGCTTCAAGATGTAAACCACATATTGATTTCAAAGAGTGATGTTTAATATGACATATGTCAAATCTCCCCTCACTGTAGTCATTATGAAAGTATATTGTTCATAGGCTTTTAATCGTTTTAACCTCAAACCCACAGCCTTTTTTTCTCTGCTCTCGTATACCAGGTTACCTGGTTTAACAAGATTTCTCATCGTATGTTAAAACTCTTTTTATGCTCAGGATTAATCCGTGTATAGAACATATAACATTTTACAGTAAAGTACTCAGGATGTCAAAGGTTTCAGGTTGAGCTATGATGTGATTAAAAGTAAGTAATTTCCATTCAAAACAATGCTGTATTATAGAGAGTACTGTATTTCCTCTGGAAACCTGATGTGACTGCTTCGTGCTTCTCTGGTTCTGTATTCCCGAAAAAACATGAACTCTAAACTTGTGTGGTGTGGCAGGCCTTTTTTTCTTCTTCTTTTTTTTTTTTTTACAGCTGTGCTGTAATTATGCATTCTTGAAGAGCCAATTAAATTTCACAGATGTTCAGAAATGCTGTCTTTTGGTTTGGTCTTAATCTTAGGGCAAACAGATGTAGGCATAAAAGTAAAACGTTTAACCAGTACACAGAGGGTGTGCTTTTATATAAATAAACCCTGTGCCATAAAAGAGCAAGACTCATAGAGGCCTATAGTTCTAAGTTAAATCATGTATCATTTACAGAATTTGGTTTCTCCTACAAAGTTCCCAGCTCGGTTTCAACTGAACACAATAATACATACAATAGTATACCTGAAGAATGGCTGCAAGGAGTTTGACACGTCTCAGACTGTCACAAGCAAGAGCTTCTTCTCTATGAGTCGCTTTCGAGTGCACAGTGATACCATGGAAAGAATACTTGAAACTGCTCACAGTCTTTGAAACAGACATTGGTGTTGAGTTTTGTCAAAAAATCTTTGCGGTATTAAGTGCCATCTCCTTCCATTATATTGTAGAGAAGGCAGATATCCATACACACGATATTTCTAACTTCGTAGCTCACACTTAAACAGTCTAGATTTAGAAATAGCAAAACAGGAAAACATCATTAGAGTTGAACTGTCCCTTTAATGGCCTACAATCATGTCTACCAGGGTTGAATGTTCTAGTTAACAGTCAAGCTAATACAAAAAAAACACTTTCACTTGGTAAATAACACTAATTTGAAACAAGATAGATGTGTTACAACGTCAAACAACACCCTGGTGGTGAGTTCGGGTGCAGCAGTGAACTCTGAACGATTCTGACCTATTGGATGGTGAAGGTGAGCTGAAGCACCTTCTGAAAAGGACATGATCAAACTGTGATTGTAGAGCCTCCTTTGCTGATTGGACAATTAGGGACAAGGCAGAGGGTGGGACTCGGGGAAAAAAGGGTACATAAGCTGATACTTATAATGACGCTACACACACACACACACACACACACACACACACACACACACACACACACACACACACACACACACACACACACACACACACACACGCACACACACACACACACACACACACACACACACACACACACACACACACACACACACACACACACACACACACACACACACACACACACACACACACAAGCACCCAAGCACCCAAGCACCCAGTTGGTCATTCATTCGGTCAGTCAGTTCAGAGTGGGTCAAGCCACAACAGCAAACGTTCTCATGGCTCTACGGACAGCCACATCCTTTTACCTGTGTTTCCTGCTGGTAAGTTCTCACATAGTAGAGGTTTACTAATTAATACACTACAACAGATTCAATTGCAGAGAAGAAAATGTGGACATATTGCCACAGATGTTTAAGGGTTAACTGTTAATGGACAGCACAATGATGTGAAATGAGGGCAGGAGTGATAAAAATGTTTGTATTTACACAGAGAAAGGAATATAAACTACGGTGTAAACCAAGTGTGCGATTTTCCCATTTTCATTTATAGCTGAGGTTCCCCCCTTGCTTTTGTTGTGTTGTCAGAAACACTTGTTGCTGCAGGCATGTGGTCATGGGTTTGTGGCGTTTCTGTGTATTGCTTGGTTACACGTCAGCTTCTTGTGGGACTGATTTTCTTGATTATAAATCATACTGTAATCTCGAAAAAAGGAAATACTGTTATTTTACTAGGCTGTATTCACCATAGTTATTTTTCTAGTGAAGTGAATGTCAGCTGCTGTTCCATTTGTTCTCTTTTATCACTTTGGCTAAAAGTTCACATGCTTTAATGAGTTGAGTTGTGTATCTAATTTGTTTACATGCTGATAAAATACTTTACACACATTAGGCTTTTGAAATGTGTTTACATACTCAACAAATGCTTTTAAATAAAAAAGCCTCCTGTCTTTGTCTGCAGGGAATAAATTGCTGGCATGATTTGGACAACACAGAGTACGATTGTTGGCCGCTCAACGGTCCAAATGATTACAACATGATTAGCTGTGGTGGTACGTTTTTAATGATTTAATTTGTCTGTTTGTTTGAGTTTTTCATTGCATTTGATTTGTAGTTGCTGTTGTTGATTTTATGTGAGTATTTATTGTACAATTAGATGTTGGTTATGTTCTTAAACGGCCATGTCTATTCGCATTTTATTATAATCTGCTTATAGCACTGTATTATTATTGTTGTAAACATTCAAAAATCTTCATAATGTTTTATAACAGTTCCACAAAGTTATAATATAACACAATGTAAAGCATTTAATAGGATTTTTAAGGTCAAGAATCAGAATTGCTGACATTCACAGACATTTTAGATTTCATGATATGTTGTTAACAAGAACACTATAATACAGTGATAATGATGCATAATATGAAATATTATAATGTATTATAACTATGGTATTTATATTGCACTATGGTCCCTGTAAAAAAAAGTGTTAGTCTGCAACAATCATAAAAGAATATGATTCTTGACCTTATAATTCATAATAAAATGCTTCCTAATATGTTATGACTTATTATAAAGTTTTATACAGGATAAGTATACAGTGCTATTAGCAGATTTTAACATATGCATTTATAAGTGTGCTTACAATGCATATGGGCATGGTTATTATATAAATTACTATACAGATAGCTTTTCCTGCAGTGGCTAAAAATAATGGAGACAGTAACATTTACTGCATTTACAGAATTGATTACAGTGACTATAGTAGGTAGGGCTCAAGAGAATTATCTGCAAACACAGCACACAGTATGTACTCTGTTTGAATGTGTATGTGCAGGTGACGAGCATGTGTGTTGTCACAGGTCTGGAAATGGCCTGGGTGCAGCGTCCTCCAGAGAAAATATCCAACGGCGAAGAGTTCAATGTCTCGTACACAGTGACGGCCCCAGATTCTTTCTACGAGTACGCAGTCAGGAACAAGATTTTCCAGTTCAGGTGAGTACGCTACATAAACACCTGGCATCCTAAACTGCTGCCATACCCAGAATACACGCACACACACACACACACACACACACACACACACACACACACACACACACACACACACACACACACACACACACACACACACACACACACACACACACACACACACACACACACACACACACACACACACACACACACACACACACAAAGGAGCATACATCAGATAAAACACTTGATATCCCTATTCCTCAGTGTTGAGCATCTGTAATTAAACTATCTTCATTAAAGCGCCCCTCATCTTCATGTTTAAGCTCTAAGAAACGCATAGGGAGCTGCAGATTTTTGTTTGCGCTCCCATTGTATAAAGCAACCCCGGGGATTTGTGTTAATTAATCTTTTTGTTTACCTACCCATGTTGTCTTCTAGCAATGCGTCAGAGGCTAAGAGGTTCTGTCATGAACACGAGTGCCCGGCAAACTGGAACAACGCCAATGACATGAACTGCTGCGTTTATCACGCCAACATTCACTCCTGTCCTCTTGGTCTTATGGTAGGTACATAGAAGGTGAACAAAATGTTTTACCAGGACAAACATTTTTTGGCAGGGGATAAAACATGATTTTTTTTCTGGATCAATATTTATGTGATACTCTTTTTGTCCACAAGAGGCTGAAGTGCATCACTACCTCACTGCTGTTTGCTATCTACACACAAGCTACATTAATTTTGTGTTAAAACGTCAGATCAATTATGAAATTAAAACTTTTTTGGAAGAAAACATGAAAGCTTTTGGTACTTTTCGGCACATGTGCACTCGACCCTCTTGTGGCAAAAATGACAAACGACATGCACTCAAAGAATCATTTCCTAAAACTTTCTTTCGCACCTGTTTTCAGTTAATAAAAACAAAAGAGAAAACAATTGAGAATAGATTTTGTATTTCTTACTTGCCTCTCAGGGCCTCCGTAGGGCTGTTGTTATCCATATTAAATATACATGTATTCCTTAAAAGTCTGTTGTATTGCAAAATGTCTAAAGTTAAACATTATCGGATTATTTTTATGCTTTTAACAATTTCATTTTCAAACCTTTGAAACTTTAATTATCAATTTTCCTTTAAGTAACCACAGTTACCAAAGTGCATTACAATATCTCGAACATAACCTCATTCGAAAAATGAAAATCTAAATTCAAATTTGGCTATACCATTACACTGAAGGGAATTGTCACAGAATTGTTGTGCCTTTTATTTACACTCTTTCTAAACGTTTATTTTAAGATTTGATATTTTCATAAACTTAGTCCCTTAAAATACAAAATATGACTTTAGTTAGAATTCTGAAATATAGTTTTAAGCTCAACAGAGCAAATTTATAAAATAATTGTTTTTCAATTTTATTAAAAGTTTCTTCTAAAAGTTATTCTAGTGATCTCTGTGGGTTAACACAAAGCTGAACCCTTCTAACATTTATCCAAAGATCAGCACCTACTTACACAACAATTAAGTGTCTAAAGGGCATGTTTTGAACCTCCTGAATCTGAAACTCTATCATCTCTTCGCAGAAAGAAGGAGGCATCTGTGGCCCGTGGATCCCTGACGATGGTAAAATCGTGACTCACACTGTCTCCCAAGCAGGCAAAATGTCCCAGAAATACTGGAATTCAAAGGTAAGCTAACACAAAACAAAACTCTTCAAAACAATGGGTAAAGTCTTAATATGTTTGTAGTATTTCTTTCAACCCTGTATCCCTGCAAATATTTAATTCTAGTTTATTTATACACAAAGACACACATGTCCCAAGAAATCCTAAGTTTGTCAAAAGGCAGAAGTTCAACTTTAACTGTTCTGTTAGTACGGGAATTAAAATTGTACTTTCCAAAACATGAGAGACATACTTTTGATCAAAGTGACGCCTGATCTGTGAAGCCTGACCTCTGTTATGCCGGTTTGTCATGATGCAACCCGGCACCAGGATGTAAGTACTTGTCTGCTAGACAACTTTGCGATGCGACATGTCAAATTACTGTAAAAGTAAAGAAAACCAATTAAAAAAAGACATTGAATGTTTAATACAATTTTGTTGGTGTGGTAACAATTTGACAGCAGATTCTATACAATGCTAAAAAGACGTATAAGGACAAATAATTATTTTAATGATTGACTCATGCACAGCGCTTATTGGTTCCAGATCGTTTGGATCAGACAGCTTTATAAAATAAAGTCTGATGGTTAGCTGTTGGTTTGTTTTCTTTGTATTTGGTTTAAACTATAATAACCATAAATGGCCTGATGAGTACACAGAACTGTTTGTCATGCATTGTATTTAATTAACTAAAGTACGGCCAAACATAATTTTGTTGTTTCAGTTACTAATAAAACAATAATGTGATTTATATTATTGACTGAGAGTAACTAATATAATTACAGTATGACATCATTCTTCCACAGTATCATTTCTTTTATGGTGTTTTTCCAAAAAGGTGGTGTTGATTCACGTGGGAGTCACCTCAGTCATTGCTCATGTCAAAATTGGAGAGATGCACGCAGCGCTGGAGTCCAAAGTGCTTGTTGTCAGTGCTCAAGGTCAGTTTCTATTTGCGGATATCTTGATTCCTACAGTATGTTCTAAATAATGCCTGGGCTGTGGCCTTGGTATAACTCAATGCTACGTGCTTCTCAAAGTATGGTCCGCGAGCGCCCCCTAGTGGTCCGTGAGTATATTGGTAACATTTCTTAATGGAAATAAATAAATACATTTAAGTTTTCCGCACTCTCGTGGGAATATCTCCGCAATGGAGCAAGGTTAAGTTTCACTTTCGATTGCATGACATAGCCCAGTGCAACACCTCCATCAAACATTTTGCCACGTTTGTACCATTTTCAGGCGATTTGTAATCTGTTCTAGAAAAACGATGTGTTTTTTGACATTTGTGGAGTTAGGTGGTCCGCGAGTGTTTTTTTATTGGTTAAGTGGTCCTTGGTATGAAAAAGTTTGAGAAACACTGCATTTGCAGTGTTGATAATTGAGCACTGCAGACTTAATTACTTACATAAGTTATCTTTTTAACCAGACAAAGGCAGTAACAGCACACTCTCATGAACTTGTGCAGAAACATTGAGGTAGCCTAAATGTCAACTCGCGTGGGACGTTGCTGTAAAAAAAAACTACTATGAGATGTTTTAAAAGAGAATTCAAACTACCCAGCAGAGGTAGTTGGGACTCGAGTCGCATGACTTGACTCGAGTTGCATATTTTTTGACTTGAGACTTGCTTGACTAACATTGATAAAAGACTTGACTTGACTTTGACTTGGTATTCATGACTTGAGACTTGACTTAAACTTGAGATAGATGACTTGAAAGTACTTGACTGTTTAAAATAAAAATATTTGCTTTTGTTTTTGTAGAGAGATATTACGTTTAGTTTTTTCGAAAAACGTGATTATAGCACCATGCGCGCAAACCTGGCAACCCACTAGAAGGCAGGAGTCTCAGTTAACATGGCAGCGGCTAGCTTTACTCCAAAAATAGTGAAGTTTGGATTCAAGGATTATTTTGTCAATGACGCTAATAAGAAGAGAACAGCGGTATGCAGGGTCTGTAGCATAAAGATCAGTGACAAGACCGCCACAACATCCAACTTCATTCGTCACTACAAAAAAAACCACAGAGAAAGATGCGTGCATGTGTTGTGTTAGCTAGAAAGCTAACGTTAAGTTTAAGCTACGTTAGACTTGGTTTAAAATCGATTAAGCATTGCAAAGAGAAGACAAAACGGGGTAAATGAACACTAGAACCGCCAAGGGATTCATTTTGACTAACCCTGATACTGACGGGCTGTCAGCAGAGGGAGAGAGAGAGAGAGGGAAAGAGATGCCTCGTTTATTTCCCCTGTGTTATTATCAGAAGTTACTGTAAACTTTTGAATAATGTAGTTCATCTACTTTTAGTAGTTTGTTTAAATGTTTTAATGATGTTGTTTTTGTTTGTAGAAGTGCATCATTCCTTGATTTATTTTGATGTGTTATGATGATAAACTGAAGCAATTTCTAAATTAACCCAATTAAGTGAGTTTTAAATTGTCCTACTTAGTTTATAAGGAAATTATGAAGAGGAACAAATTAAATGATTTGAAAATGATATCTATTTGGTGCTGATGCTGTTGGCTGTTCTAGTGTTAACAGAAATTTAAATTAAATATGTGTAATGGCATGCCTTTTTGAACAGACTTTTTGATTGAGTTCTAGCTATATTGTCTGCAGTTCTAGGGTTAATATGAATCTAATATGATTGTCATGGTCTAAATTAGATTTCAAATGATTAACTGTGTATGTAATGTGTGGGTTGAATCCATTTTCATAACCACTATCTTTTAACTGATTTAAATGCGGAAACTGGGCTTTTTCATCAGAATTTCGTATGACATGACTTGACTTGCTTGACCTGAACAATGACTTGACTTGATTTGCTTGACTCTCACCACATTGACTTGGGACTTGCTTGATACTTGTAGGTCAAGACTTGAGACTTGCTCATGACTTGCCCATGTAGGACTTACTTCCACCTCTGCTACCCAGCATAATATAAATAAGTTACATTGATTTCTATTTTTACCAGCTGCAACATTTGGAAGTACAAATTAATTAATCAATATTTACAAACCAATAATATAATTTAAAGTATTCTGTTGTGATTCTGTATAATGAGTAGATTTGTGCTTTCAAAACATTTTGACTTTTGTACTTGCAATATTTTTGCTACTTTTGCTAGTAAAGTAAACAATCAATTTGTTCTTCTGCCATTCAATTATGTAAATGGAAACCTCACGTATAAAATTCATGTTTCAGTTTGCGGGGACGATGTCTGCGAGGTGGAGGAGAACTGTCTGAACTGTCCTGCAGACTGTGGCATCTGCCCCATGTCCATCGCCATCAAGGTGGCCATTGGGCTGCCTGTCGCTCTCTTCAGCAGCGGCTTCATCCTAACCATGGTGGTCAGTCTCTCACACACACACACACACACACACACACACACACACACACACACACACACACACACACACACACACACACACACACACACACACACACACACACACACACACACACACACACACACACACACACACACACACACACACACACACACACACACACACACAGCTGATGTTTGTTTTAATCTCTACCTTGCAGTGGATCCAGTATCAGAAGCAGAGGATGCTGTGGGATGAAAGCTGGATCATCAGTTACAAGAGCATAATATTTGGTAACTTGTCTCATGCTGAATCTGTTTCGGTTTACTCATACAGAAAGCTTTAGATGTTCACTTTCTTTTAGGACTTACTGTAAATGTATCTATATGGATAACTTTTGTTTGACTTTAAAGCAACAAGAATATCATGTATATACTGTATGTATGTGTTGCTATTGTCTGTTTCCATGTGTCCATGTCACCATTCTCTTGCACTTTATTTTTTATTGCACTATTTAATATTTATTTTATGCTTCATGTGTATTGTGTGTTGAACTTTTGGAGGAGCCTGGGACTTATAAGAGTTTTATTTTCATAAACTACATTGTATTCATTGTGCATATGACAATGACAACAATCTCAAAATGCAGTCATTCAAGTAAGAGTGGGTCAGACTTAGAAGTTATTTACCCACCAATAAAAGCATATTTCATCATTATGCTCCTTTGCTGCTTTTATATTTAAACTGTAAATGAACAGTAAACTGACCCTGAGTTTATACCTGCCTCCTGTGTGCAGGTCGCATGGGGCTCCTGGGCCTTGGCAGCACCATGAGTCTGCAGCGCATCAGGAGCAACTCCACCATCAGTCAAACTACAGAGGTGACCGTGTGCACCGGAGTCAACACCTCCTTCAGACAAGACTTCATCCAGCCAGGCCTCTAGTGAGAAATATAATTTATTTATGAGTCTATCTATATAAATTACCAGAAATATTAATCCAAAATAATAATAATTTAAAAAAAGAAGAAAAATTCTATTAATTTTAGATGCTTTTTAACTCTTTGGATCACTTAAAAATGGTTGCATTTCAGTTCAAGCTTAACATTTAATAGCTAGTTTAAAATGTATAACACTATATCGATCCCCAATGGGGAAATTCTATAATACAGTTGCACAGAGACAAAGTTAGAGGTTGTAAAACAGATAATTAATTTGTTTTAATGGGGGAGAAAAAGTGGCAAGTAGTGCAATAGTGATATGTAAATCAGTAAAAATAATGAGTACAATATACATAGAAAGTACATGAAGCTCTAGTATCTGAAGTGTCCGTTTACTTCCTTGAATCGACTGAAATGAATTACAGGTCTAAGGAAGGTAGATACTAATCGGTCCTTGAAATAATGCATCCTTTACTTCATAATTTGAACTGTCTTGCAGTGATGGGAGGACAGTGGCAGTGAAGCACATCCAAAATAAACATTTTACGCTCTGTAAAACCATCAGGAAGGAGGTGAAAGAAGTGAGGTGAGGGAAACACTGCAGCAGAGAAGAACACAAATATTCCCTTACAGACATGAGGAAGCCTCCCCATACCCCGCAGCTAATGATTATTTCATATTGGCTAGGCTGCTGGACCACCCGAATCTATGCAAGTTCATTGGTGGTTCTATCGAAGTTCCCTACGTCAGCATCATCACAGAGTACTGCCCCAAAGGAAGTCTGTCCGATGTCCTGCTGAATGAAGACATCCCCATCAACTGGGGCTTCAGGTGAGAAAATAAGCACTGTTCTCATTCATAACACTCCGTTCGATGTCTCACTATGGGATGCGCCCCATTGCGGAGCAAACAGAAGCATCAATCTCATTACGCCATCCCTGATTGGCTGGTGATCTTGACGTCAGCGTCAGGGAATCCACCCACCCTATAAGTATGAGAACTGGGGTACGTAAGTAACCTATAGATTTCCACTTAATTTTCATTAAAAAACAAAAAAACACATTAACCATTTTCAAATTTCAATCCCTGAAGTATTAGTTGTGGGATGAACACACTACATTCAATTGACAGCTTCTGTTGAAAGAAATAAACAAAGAACGAATGAAATAGGATGATTTCTTATAAATGAACGGAACCATCAACAACTATTTTTATAACCATTCAGCATTTTTAATGAAAAAAACATTTCATGATTCCAGCTTTTCGAAAAGAGTTGCAGCTTGTCATTTGAATTGAAAGAAACATATTTCAAATATTTTGTATACTTTAGTATTTCAGTATATTCAGTATTTCAGATGTTGCCCTTATTCCTTATTAAATTAGGAATAACTTCCTTGCAGACTAAAATTCCTTATCCCATAATACAATGCAAGCTACTTGACATACAACAGCAGTTGTATACTGTGTTCTTGTGTTGTGGGATTGGCCTCACTCACTGTTATTTATTATATGCCCTGAAATGCAACATTGATTGAAAAGACATGTGAAAAACACAAGAACAGCAACTTCTAAGAGTTTTCCCCCATGTAGGCTGTCATTTGCCACTGATATCGCCCGCGGGATGTCTTACCTCCACCAGCACAAGATGTTTCATGGGAGACTTCATTCCAGAAACTGTGTAATTGACGACCGCTGGGTGTGCAAAATCTCAGGTGACAAAATCCCTCAGCGTCAAAGCATTTTATTATACTGTGTTATCAGTGACCACAAATCTGTAATAAGCCACTTGATGCAGTTTAATTAACACTAGGAAACAAAAATAAATCTCCTTTTAAAGAAATAAGCAATTTTGTTATTCTGGAAAAGTGAAAGAAAACCTCCTACTTCACCGTATTTTTCTGTGTTTGTCCTCAGATTACGGGCTCACAGTCTTCAGACGGGAGGACTTTGAGGCCACCAGTAATGGCTTTAATTGTGGGAATGTAAATCATTTATACTGTGCCCCAGAGGTCGTGCTGGGAAGCAGCTCCAACATGACGGTAGCAGCCGATGTCTACAGGTATGTTCAAGGGTCACCGTTTAAGCAGTTAAAGGTGGGGTAGGTAAGTTTGAGAAACCGGCTCGAGATACACTTTTTGTTATATTCCATGGAATGCTCTTAACATCCCGATAGCAATGAATATCTTAAGTGCTTTGACAAAGAATCCATTAAAAAATGTCATCTGTGGAAGCTGTAGTACTGTAAAAAGCACGACCAATCATTTTAGCCGGCCCGGCTAAAATAACTGGATGGCCTACCTGCCTGTCAGCCTTCCATCTGTGCACAAACTTATCTCGTGCCCTCATTGGTCATGTGCGTGTTTGTGTGTGTTGGAGGAGGGGCTCTGTAAGGAAGTGGCAGATTTGTTCCGGCTGTGTATTTTCAAATTCCAGGGCACTCGAGCTGGTTTCTCCAAAATTACCTACCCCACCTTTAATTGTTTTGCACAAGAACATTTCAGCTAAATCAAAGATGGTCAATAGTAGACAGGCTTTTTTATGTCTATGAAAAGTGTTGAATTTTGAATCTTAACCACATTTGAAAATTAGATGAAAGCAATCTCTACTTTTTCCTCCTCTCCTCAGCTACTCCATTATTCTGGTTGAGATTGCAACTCGCTCTGACCTAATTTCAGTGAGTATGACAGCCCTCTTTGTAGATTACAACCTTCACTTCCTTTTGATCTTTTGTAACCAGCAGTCCTCTCCACAGCACAAGGCTGAGGGAGTGAGCGTGGATATCGCATGGCGCCCCCCTCTGCCTGAAGTCAAAGCAGGGAAAGCAGATACTGACTGTCCCAGTCAAGAAGACTACTGTGAGGTCTGACATACGTGCAGATTTTGAAACTATGTATGGAGAGAATGTGGCTAGTTACACTCTTGTTAGTGTGAATTGAATTGGCTCACACAAAAACTAGGAAGTGTTATATTATGTTATTATGTGTCGAAACCATGACTGTTTAAACATTTAAGGCAATGGTTGTTGATATATTCTCTGGAACACTTGAACAGCTTATCAAGAAGTGCTGGAATCATAATGTCACCACGAGGCCCACGTTTGAGCAAGTGAAGAAGAATCTTGACAAAATGAACCCACACAAAGTCAGCCCTGTGGACATGATGATGAACCTGGTAATACCCACTGGCATATGGTACAATAATGCACAACAAATAGGCATAAAGCCACATATAATTCATTAAATAACCATAAATAGCACAAATATAATGTGATATAACTTGGATTCATTCTCCAAAACAGCAGTTACTTTTTGCCGTGTATGGTTTTGAGTTTCAGACACAGAGTTTGTTTAACTGCAGATGGAGAAGTACAGCAAACATCTGGAGGCTATAGTTGCTGAGAGAACACAGGACCTTCTTCAAGAGAAACAGAAGACGGACAGGCTGTTATACAGTGAGTCAGGATAACGGTGTGGAGTGAAAGAGTTACATTGCGCTAATAATTATTACCTAGAAAACTCATGCTAGATAAAGCTATTCAGGATTTGTCTTGGGGACATTGCAGAGCTAAAACTGCCATATATAGCACACAAAAGGCTGGATTTTTGGGTGATAAACATTACATTTTGACAATATGAGTATGCTGTTGTGCATCATATAAAAAGTCACCAAGAATTACACATTCAAATGTGTTCGCTGCCATCTAGTGGTGCAGAAGAAGCAACTCCATTATTCCTATCCATTTCCCCAAATAATATATTGGAGACATCATTTTTTTAAGCAATGAAATAAATTGCTAACCCTTGTAGGTATGTTACCAAAACCAGTGGCTGATGACCTTCGTCAGGGTCGAACGTCAGAGGCTCAGAGCTACTCCAACGCTACCGTCTACTTCAGGTTTGTGTTCTTAACACCGACTTACATTTATTAATGGCCATTTGTTTGATTGTAAAGTGTCTGGAGTATAACTTGTTTTATTACCAGGGATACATTTAGATAGATTTTCTCCCTCTTTGAATGTTACATGCAAGTGTTTTGAAATGTAAAACTAGAACTGACTAACACTGTATTTCTCCCTGTTACAGTGACATTGTGGGCTTCACTCAGCTGTCTGGTGCCAGCACTCCCCACCAAGTCGTGGACTTCCTCAACCAGCTCTACACCAGCTTTGATGACATTATTGACAATTACGACGTCTACAAAGTGGAGACAATAGGCGATGCATGTAAGGAAGATAAACAGATTTAGAACTGCTAACAAAAAGTGATACATCTTTTTAAAGCACCACTATTCAAATAGAAGATAAAGATAAATGTGTTGAGATGGAGAGTCACAACTAAAATTGATTATTTAAAAGCAAAAACCAAGTTACTGTGTCACTGTCAAATGTCTGTTTTGATATATTTCTTTAATGCATCTCACTCTAACTCTTCCTGTTTTGTCTCTGACTCGTCTTCCAGACATGGTGGTCTCTGGGGTCCCTCAACAAAATGGCATCAATCATGCCGGAGAGATAGCCAGCATGGCTCTTGATCTGGTCAGTGTCTGCCACACTTTCAAGATCCCTCACAAACCCAACACACAGCTGCAGATACGCGCCGGCATCCACTCAGGTACTGATGATGTCTCACCTTTATCCACCTGCTTTTTCCAGAGTCTGTCAGTGCATATATTTACGTACACAGCGTGGGGATGTCATATTGTAATGCACCTTAATACATGGAGTAAAGGGCACCATCACAAAGCAATACTTAACAATAACAACAACTTTAATGCTTCAGCATTAAAAAAAAACATAGACTGCAAATATAAAGACTCATCACCGAGGTCACAATATCAATCGATCCAGCAGAGCAATAGCCTTTAGGCAAAACACAGAAGATCAAAATCAAGATCACAAAAGATATGACATAAAATGAACCTACCAAAGCTGAAGTAGATGGTCAACTTCATTAATTTTCTTTCCGTTAATTACTGATTTGAATGGCTATACGCTGCTCTCTCTATAGTCTCCTCTTCACAACTACACTTTTCGCGGCAGACGTACTTACAGCCAATCAGCTCTGAATTATGAGATGACGTTTTGGTGGGGTTGCGAGCGCTTTGCCCCACTTGTAATTATTTTTTTGCAGCACACATTGAATACAAAAAGACTCTGAGCATGCACAGTGTAGTTTTCACAGTACCCATTCATTTCTACAGCGAGAGAGATGGGCTAGATCGGGGCATGCCCCACATGCCTCAACACGGCTCAATAGGCACACTGTAGACACTAATTACAAGAACACAGACTAAAACAGCAATGTAGAGACGAATCAGACGACTAAACATGATCTTAAAATATATTTTAACATATATTTCATACATATTTTTGGAATTATTATTTTAATTGTTTTCTGCTGACAGTAGGTGGGGCTGTGCCCCTAATGACGAGTCACCACTGATACTTCAATCATTTTTCTTGAATCGTTTTATGTTTAAAGTGTTAATAGGACACTTTAAGTTATCTTGGCTCTAGCTTTTAAGCATGTTGTTTATGTTCACAATACATTTTTTGCAACAAATTTGTTTTAAGTAAAAGAGATAACAATGTAACTTTAACAATAAAGTAATATAAAATAAACTTACTTGTTATTGCCCTAAGACTAAGGGCCCCTGCATTGTCCTTATTCAGTTGTAGTGTTTAGACAATAGTATTCGACTACAGTAGTATTCACTGCTGTTTAAATCTCCCAGGACCTGTTGTGGCCGGTGTGGTTGGCACCAAAATGCCTCGCTACTGCCTGTTTGGGGACACTGTCAACACTGCGTCCCGCATGGAATCAACAAGTGAAGGTATTTATTAGATACACCGACTTTGACCCAATGAATGTCTCAAAGTGGAACCATGTGTCACATGAACATCAAATCAATTTCAGTATTTTTTTCTTCATCATCTGAACATCTACATGACTTCTGTGTGCTTTTTCTTACATTGTCCAGCATTTATTCAAATGTGTCTCTGCAGTGTTGTTGTAACTGGCTTCAATGGCAGTTCAGAAATAGCCTTTGGCCGCTGCTGCTCTCATGCCAAAGAGATTGTGTCTGTGTTTGCTCACATGTACAGCAGAGAGGAGTTACAACATGGAAGTATCACAGTGTGCTAATGCTCCACTCTAGACTATTGGGTTAATAGAAATACACTAAACGACTGTATGCTCAAAAGTGAAGAAACAAACGCTTATAAAACCTTAAATACGGGATAAACTTTGACCTAAAAGGCTTCATTAGGAAATGTTTTAATGAGCTGAGGTTTGTGCACCGCTACAGTACTTTTGCTTGCCCATTCTACAAATATGCTTTTAAGTCACCATGTGAAAAATAGATAATAATGTGTGTTGCAAAGTGTGCAAATTACATACTTGTTCTTTGCTGTTTGTCTAACATAATTACAGAAGGGCCTTAGAGATCTTATACTTCGTTGTTATTGGATCTATAATGTAAATGCCAATTAGAACAGAAATACATTTTTGTAAGTATGTCTTGAGGGAAACTTCTGAAGCAATTGGAGTCTGGAATCAGAGAGACACGAGGAGAGCTGGAGCTTTGATGGCAAACACTGACGGTTTATTTGGAGACATTTCACAGGCCACGGTTTGACCCCACGGTGGAGATCCCACAATCAATTCTGAAGAACCCTTCTGTAGTTCAACGTTTTAACTAGGTCAGGGTGTAATAATCAAAATTCTTCAATAGATAGACTAAACAGCTGAGGGACACTGAATCACATTTGTTATCGCTTATGGCTCGGGGTCATCTACACCCCGAGAAGGATGTTTTCCAGGTGTCCCATAACAATAACTATCTCTAACCGAGAGTTGCCCGGTCATAAACTGGTAACAACAATAAAATGCTAGGGCAGCCCGTCCTTAAGGGAGATAACGGCTGCTCAAGGCTGGGCATCTGCGTCAGAGGGCGAAAGATGACATGCAAGGGAAATTATTCCCCAACAGTTAACTACAGATACAAGGCAAACTGAATTGTAGGACATCTGTATGGATGTGACAATATACCAGTATATATACCATATATACCAGTGGTTCTCAACTGGTCAGGCCTCGGGACTGTGCTGTAATATACGCTTTTCAGCATACAATATTAATTAAAGTGAAGTACAGTGCATATATTTCTTCACAGAACTAAAGTATGCTTTTAAAAAAGGTTTATGAGATGATGGAATCAAAGCTGAACTTTATAAAAAGGCACACATGCTGAAAACCCAACCCCAGAAGGGGGTCTGGGGGGATTGTCCCCCAGGAGATTTTTTGAAATACTAACATAAACTACGCATTCTGGTACACTCTGAGAAGAAAATAAATAAATCTATTACTACCCGACATATTAATAATATTTTATGCCATTGTTTGTTTTTCACTTAGTTCTGACAGCTTGCTGCTCCTCACAGAAAGAAGAGCAAAGAGGAGATAGTCTGTGTGAATTACTTTCAATTGTGGGTAAGGGTAGATAGCCCCCAATGTTCTGTGACCTGTCAATCATCAAACCGGGGGTCATATTTCATTATTTGTTCATTTGTATCTGAAGTTGTACCCATGGATGTATAGTTCCACCACAAAGTTATTCTCTGTGGGGACTTCCGGCAACAATCTTGATTCTGATTGGCCAGAAGACTCGAAAAAATATCAGCAAAGATGTTTTATTGAGAAGATGATCACTACGTGACTACTGGTCTCCGGTACTTCCAGTCCAACGCCTACTGCATGCACAGCGTTAGAAAATTGGGCCTTCAAAATAAAAGTTTTAGTTTTCTCCCCCCCAAAAAAAAAAAAAGTCAAATTTATTTTCTTCACTCACACATCCGCGACCCACTCGAAACGGGTCTTTGGGTTGAGAACCACTGCTATATACTATACTGTAAATATTACAAGATAAATCCATCACCATTTTTTTATTTGATTAAAGCGTATACTGGCTATTGATCATCTAGTGTAATACAAATTATTTTGATTTTTAAAACTAAAGCATGAAGCTTATAAACTGTGCAGGCTACATTACAAATAAGTAAGCAAACAGATAATAAAAAAGATACTCCTGCAACAATTAATATCAGGCATGCATTGTTCATATTATGCAATATAAAATGTTGAGTATTTCTCTATAATTATGTTTACAGCACTGAAGATCCAGGTGAGTGGTGCCACGGCCAACCTGCTTCACACACTCAGAGGTTACATTCTGACCTGCAGAGGAACATTTAATGTTAAGGTAAAGTTGTGTTGTTACTGTATGCATGTTTCCTTATATATGTTACTGAAGACAGGGTAATAAAACATTTAATATCTATTTATCAATATTTAAACAAATGTGTACATTTCATTTGTATAGTGGCTTTTAAACCCTTTTATTTGTTTGTGTTATGCAGACACGTATTTCTATTATTTTGTGAATCAAAGTTTATGCCCTTTCATTCTTTGGTATATGCTGTAGAATCTATGAAAGACTAATAGATGCAGCGAGAGACATAATCAAGATGAGAGCCTCCCTATTAGGATATCTTTATTGAACAAGGACAATGCATACAAATACATTAATCTAAAAAAGAGAAGAAAAGTTATCTGCCAGATCATAGCTTAAAGCAAATGTCCATCTGCAAATATTAAGACAAGGAATTTGTGAGTCTGAGAAAAAAGATCACAGGAAAGTTCAAAACTTCCATCCAAGGGAAAATATACTGGGTGTGTCTGTTATTTTCTGTGCCTGTATTGAATGTTTGTATGATCCATCTCCTACCCCAGCTGTAATTTAAGACCTTTCTCTGGGTAGTGCCAGTGTGATTATGGGGAGGGGTTTCTTCTCAGTCCCAGCGGACAGGGCGGCTGACACTTGTGATGTCTTGTTAAGGAGTGGCCCCAGCTGCTGCTCTCTCCCCCCCCCCCCCTTCAACCCTAATGGCTTTATTTAAAATTCAAAGGCACACATGCTTTGCAATATGACTCTCTTCTTTCTCTCAAACACTCTTTTATTTGTTCTTGACCAAACAGGGAAAAGGAGACATGACAACCTGGTGGCTTGAAGCAAAGAGAGACGACTTAACAGATCCACTGCTCAATACTTCTGGTTCCTCAGGATTCCCTGTTTCCGTTAGTGACTAGCTCTGGGTCAAGCTGAAAATGTGATCATAACTGTATATGAACTGGTCAGGCATTGTGTTGTGCATTTTAAATTGTCCAGTAAAGTATATTGAGATTAAATGTGCAGAAATACTGATACTAAAAGTTTACTATGAATTTAATGTCCTACTGTACTGTAAATCCAATAGATGTTACCAATCAAGTGTTTAAAAGTGTTGTCATTATCACGACTCTATTGTTGGGACAAGATGTGATGATGAAAAACCCTCTGATAATACCTTGTAGAAGTTACTAGAAATGTCTCCACAAAAAAATAATTATGCAGAGAATCATGCCAGAGTTGGGCAAATGCTTTCTGTTTTAAATTGCACATTATCATTATACTCATATTTAGCTTTATTTCTATTTTTGTAATCTAAGGCACTTGAAAATTAAAGGTAAAGGCGATATTCACTGCCTGAAATGTAAGATCTCACAATAAATACATTAAACTGTATAGCTTATTGCTTAAATAAACTCCATCTGAATCCTCACAGATCAAACTGGTATCCTTTTGCACAGGACAAGCATTGGTATAAATAATAAATATTGATTTGTATTACAATTATGGCACCAGTTTTACACATGTTGCATCTTGTAAATAGAAAAACTGAGCCATAACGCTATTAGTTTACATTTGTTTTTTTCTGCTAAGATAAATCATTATATATTTTAATGCCTAAATTGTCCTTAAAATGTGTGTACGAGTAGCCTATTTTGGAGTCAAATTGTGTAGGTTGCTCTGCTTCACACACTCAGAGGTTACATTCTGACCTGTAGAGAAACACTGTTAAGGTAATGTTAAAGTTGTATTATATATTATGTATTTTAACTTATTTATGTTACTGAAGAGAGGGTTATAAAAAATAAAATATCTATTCATTCATATTTTAACATTTACCTCTGTCAATTTGTAAATGTGCATTTATCTAGTGGCTTTTGTCTTTTTTATAACCACTTTTGTATTTATTTATTTATTTGATTCAGTCTTGTTGTTGTTGATGTAGAATAGGTTAGTAGATTATGATTTAAATCCTTAATGTATTACTTTTGTCAATTAAGAATGTATAGTCTGCAGAAGCTAGGGTGTTCTTACTGTACCGTGTAATAAGCAATTTTATTGTATTGTTTTTTATATTCATTGTCAAAATTGCATTAAAGTCACCCAAGGTCATAATTGTGTTTATTCGACTGTTTTAATACTAAGCTTAAGTCATCATTAAAACGGTTAATAAAAAAGAATTGCACTTCAAAACACTAGAAATACCTTATACAGGCAAGAGCCAATCATATTGAGCCGTGTACCGTTGCTAGACAACGAACCAGCCAATTAGCGTGCTGTTCGGTTTGCGTGCACTGGAGTGGACTGTCATTCGGACCGACATGGCTTCAGGAGCTGCTGGATCGGGAAGCTAGGAGCAGACATTTGGGGGGAACGCATAAAACTGCAACGTTAAGTATGTAATCGAAACATTTTTGTATTCTCTTCTTATTAACATTTTGAATATCTACTTTTGTAACTAGTGAGCTTGTTTCAATGTCAGGTTGTTTTCGGTCACTCAGATGGTAGTTAACTTTGACCGACTGCTGTGTACTGTAAAGGAACAGCTTAATGTTTGTTTTGCTTTATTTTGATTTAAACCAAAACATGATCTGTTGAGTGAACGGTGTGCTGATCATGCATTAAGGTTACACATTGTCATTAACGACATTAACTAAACAGACTTACTTACATTCTTACAAGGCTATTCCTGGGTTTTGTTTTTAGCTTCCAGGAAATATTTTACTTAAATTATGTGACAAAAATAGCATGTTTTGCAAACTTAACTGTTAAAAGTAAGGTAGGATGACTTAGTTTATTCTCTCTGATGAGTGTTTTTACAGCCTTTTCTGGCCTGCCATAAACCATGAAATGTTTATTTGAGTACAAATGTGTGACACTTTACAAACGTAGGATACTTAAATAAATGCCGGTTTATAAAGTACACCGAACAAAAAATCAATGTAGTCTAATACATGGCCAAGTCATAAGTCTTACTTTAATGATTTGAAGGTATCATGATTAATAGACAATACACAAGAAACAGCCTGCTCACCCTGCATGTAAAATACACTACCACACTACAAACCAGCATCTGCACACTGTAGCCTACTCCTCAACTCATCTACAGTACTCAACTAAAAACATGGTTCTTGTTTTATATTGTGTACCAAACCAAAAGAGAATGCAAGTGAACTGTTGTGTGCAACTTTACAAAGTGCCATTATCGTCTGAAATGCACATACAAATAAAAGCACATCATACATGGCCCATAAGGACCACAAACCTTTGGAAATGTTATAGAGAGGCGAAGTCCCTCCCTTTCCGGTGGACCTCCATCATATGGGACCTTACTTCGGTAAAATTATGTATTGAAGTCAATGGCGAGAGAAAGATTATCTTTCGATCCCGTTTGAATTGTGCCACGAATTACACATATGATGTTTGTCAATTTAAACAAATGTTTTTTTTTTCAAAAAAAAAAAAAAAAAAAGTGTCTTAAAACTGTGAAGTAACACATTTTTTTGTGTGAAACGCTCAATGAGCTACATATCTGGTCTCGCACTACAACACACGTCACCAAGATGGCCGTCATTACTATCTTGCCAAAAAGGTATTGACTACCCTCTCACTATCAAATCAAATCAAATCAAATCAAGTTTTATTTATAAATCACCACAAATCACCAGAATGAAACACGTCCAGAAGAATGTCATGCAAAGCTGCCTGCCAGCCTTCCTTCCTTTGATTCTCCCTGAACTGCCTGATCTTTTTAATGTTCAATGTTAACCATTTGTGCAGATAACATGAAGTAGAAAAGATCGCCGATGTCAATGTAGCGTTAGCCTGTCTCCCTCGGGGGCATCCGGGCTTAAACGGTGTATTAGAATGATCACACCGTTGTGACAGTACTCTTCAAAGGGTTCACGAAATATGACTACTACTCTTACTGTTTAACATTTTGGGTTACTTAATGGTACTTCCTGTTAAGGCTAATATAAATGACAAGGCTAAGGTTGTAATGCTAACTAACGTGCTTGCCACTAGCTAGGTAGCTAACTTGATCCAGCCACTCCTGGTCCTTTCATCAGACGGGAAGTGAAAGAACGATCAAGACCCATTGCTGCTATGATTAAAACCTGGTACTAAGCACACAGGCATCTTGTCAAAGTTATCTTATCTCAGCTATCTCTTATATTTAGCGGAGGAAAACAATTATGACATCAGTTATGACATCACTTACTGGGATTTGTAGTCTTTCTAGTTACGTATTTTTCATAGTCTTATATTTCAACAGTTTTACGACAAACTGTGACTTTTTTGACGTGGAAATTATTTTTTAAGATTGACAAACATCCTCTGTGTAATTCATGGCACAATTCAAATGGGATCGAAAGATACGTTTTCTCTCCCCATTGACTTCAATACATAATTTTTCCGAAATAAGGTCCCCTGGGTCGGAAGTAGAGGGGCGAGACTTCACCTCTCTATACTGGAAATAAGTTTAACTAATGATCTAAGGGTTAACACTTGTTGAGTAGTCAGTCTAAGCAGCATATGCCTGTTAAGCCCTTTGACTGTAGGCTTGCCATCTGTCTCGTCATGCTGAATAAGTATCACCTAAAACCAAAGGGTAGATCTCTTGAGATAAAACTGACTCATAGCCTTTTTGTAAATGAAATATATAACACATTACATTTACAAAATGTTCTTCATAAAGCAAGTTATATATTTCTAAACTTAGTTTCTGCTCATTATTTGATAGTATCCTTTGATATCAAAGGATCAAGTCATACTGTAAAGTGTATATATAATATTAATTGTGAGTGATAGCTACATGTCTATTTCTGGAGCACATAGGCATTGATCATACAGGAATAAAAATGTTTCTTATTGTGTGGTTTCTAGACAGCTCCACATACTGTGTGTGTCTGGGATTAGTCTGATCGGCTGACTACAGTATAAGAGCATTGAGATAAGATGCCAGCCTGGTCCAAGGCTGTAACCTGTTAAATATTCCTGCAATGACAACAGTGTAATACGGCGATGTCATCATCATAATGAGCTTTGTCAAAGACATTCTATAAAGAAAAATGTAAACATTTTGATTTAAAAACATTGGATGGCTGTCAGTACACTATGCAATCACCATTGCTTATGATAGATAGAAGAATTAGCTCGCATGAATCTGCTGTGCTTACACTCTCTCATCAAGGCTGCTGCGTGTTTCCACCCGTCATCACTACTAGTTCACTTCCATTACTTTGTAATCCAGACTGTGTTGAATGAGCACTGCTAATCTGACTGTCTATTTCAGGAGCACTGACTGCATAAGTGGATTTTATTCCAGGCATTGTCAGTTTGCACATATGGTAGACGATCCACACACGTAGCTCAAAGGCTGCACTGCAACAATGCCGGAGTCCTCCTTGGGTGAGTATAGATATTGACATATTTTTAGATCTGTGAATGACACTCTGTAAATGAGATAAATGCTATTGTACTCCATAATATTTATTATCACCTTTACATTTCTCACAATGGACCTATTATTTTTGTAATGTGACTGTGTCATCATCTTCAGTTAGATCAGTGGTTCTCAAACTTTTTCTGTCAGGCCCCCTCTTTGGAGAAAAAAAAAAGTCGGGCCCCCCCAACACAAATAGTCAGGCTCAGTGGTGGCGCCAGAGATTTCTTTTGGGGGTGCTGTGGGGTAGGTTGACGTTTCATAGAGGGTGCTCAAACATTTAGGGTTTCCCATTAATGTACTGGGCGCTACAGTTGAATTTTCTACTGCAACATTCCCCACGCAAATACACAGTGTATCCGCGACGGTTACAATGAAGGCTCAATAATCAGCTCACGGCATATATCTGTAAGCAGGGGTAAAGTGTTATTTTTATAGGTGGTGTGTCTGGACCTCACATAGGGGGGTCCGGGGGCAAGCTCCCCCGGGAAGATTTATTTTTAAATATTGAAGTTAAATGCATCAATCTGGTGCACAATGAAGAGATATATGGATATATCTCTCAACACCCATATGAAACAGAACTGTAAAAGGATTTTCTTTTTCTTTATGGATATTTTACAAATCACCCTTTTAAACTTTATTCTTGTTTTACTGTCATATAGTATTTTATACCTGTTTTTCATTTATTCTCTTATTTTTGTATAACTATTATGATCATATAAACGTGTGCCTCGGAAATAATTGTTTACATTAATGGTGACCAAAACATTTGAGACCCACTGAGATAACACTGAGAGAGTCCTTTAGCTCACTGAGTCTCTCAGTCTGACAGGAGAGGACTCTCCTCCACTTTGTTGTTGAAAAAACTCCTTATATCCGTTAGCGTAGCTCGCTAGCACCAGAAGCTAACAACAACGATCTCCGGTACCGGTGCACTCTCCCTCTGTCTCTCTCTCTCTCTCTCTCGCTCGGGCACACAAAATGGCTCGTTCCACACGCACACACAGAGCCGAGCTTTAATGAAACACAGAGACCCAGACGTAATAGTACTGTACTGCATAGTATTATTTTCGAATCAATAATCTTTCAAATTATGATTATTTTTCTTTTTTTTATAACCATTTTTCCTCCTGGTCTCTCGCATCCCCCCACTTTGAGAACCACTGAGATAGATGAACTGAAGTACAGTACTGCAGTGTTCTGCCATTACGAGCATTGTACAGGTTATGTTATACTTTCTCTATCTTGTGTATCAAATCTAGTGAGTTGGGAACAGGTTAAACTAAAACCCACACATGAACGGTGAAGATTACTCTTGGTTTTTGTTGCAAAAATAATCTCAGTTGTTATTATGTGTATGAAGGGGTTCTCTTTTCTTGTTACATTAGCAGAAAGCCATACTGTGACTATTTTCTTCCTCCAGAAGTCAAGGACATTCGCAGCAGCTCCGTTGAATGTAGACCATCTCCCTTGAGACAGTTTAGCCAATCATCGCTGCCACTGCACAGAAACTACATGCTCAGTGACTTCTGCACCGAGCACAATGTGCAGGAATGTCTATCTCACATCAATCAGGTAAGTAACATCAAGTTCTCAAATTCTTTGATTTATTGATACGTACATGCTTGTAGTTAAAGGCTCGTACAACATGACTGCTGTGATCTTGACTTGACGTGTTGATTGTCCTCCACATCCTTTTCTTCCTGTATTCCCCCTTATACAGGAGGTGTCGTCTCTTGGCCTCCCACCACTTTGGACGGAGGCGAGCGGTAGCTCAGAGATGAAGGTCGTCCCTGTGCTAAACTGCATGTATGACCTGATTCAGTTGCACCACAGGGGCCTCCGGACCTTGGAAAACATGGAGGTGGAGCAGCTTAAGATCAGCAGTAATGTGGAATTCTTGCAGCTATCCAGCACCCATCTAAAGGTACATATACATATTTTTTCCAAATACAAATATAGATAACAAGACAAATGTTTAACTAAAACTAAGAACGTCAATATTTTCTTATCAACATTGAATAATAGCTCTTATATAAATGTATATGTTGTTCTGGTACAATAGGAGCAGCTCGAACTGTCCAAAAGAGAAAACACAGGACTCCTTGAGAGAGAACGGCAGCTGCAGCTGAAAGTGAAGACTTTGCAAAACAGCCTAAAAACTGAAAAAGAAGAGGTACTTTTATTAGACTTACTGCCTTAGACCAGTGGTTCCCAACCTGGGGGGGCGCCAAAGATCGCAGGGGGTGCGCCAGGCCTCAGATGATTTGAGGCCAAATATCATATTTAGACTTTTTTTTTTTTTTTATAATATTTTTTTTTTTACAAATTTTAATGTAAAGCAATACATGGTCACTAAAAGCCTTGTCTCTGCATTACAATAAAATATAAAAAATAATTGATTAATTAATTTGAATAACAATTCAAGTTAGTAGCTAATAAAGGCATAAAAACACAGAAATGTATAATTCTTTCTTTAATAGAAATGTGTCTTCTGCCCGTAAAGTGTCCAAACCAGGCTTTTCTGGATAAGCGCATTTTTAAAACACAGTCATTGTCCATGCCGGTTTGAATTAGATTATTTGTCACAGTTTCTCCGATCAGATTGGTCTCCTCCATTTTGTAGATTATTTACGACTTTTGAATCCACATAAACACATCGGCAAAGTCCGGCTTACTTTGAGCATGTGTTTTAAACAGTTTAATGCCTTTGTGAATTGTTTCCACTTGCGCCGTCCTTTAATTTCTTCATACAGCGGGAATCCAAATGAATGAATCCTGAGTCCAATAACCATCAAAGTCACTCCAATAGTGCTCCTTAATTACGCTTTTATCCTCCTTTAACAAAATACTTGAGGTTGATAAACATTCGTTTTTATTTCCTCCTGTCAGGTGCAAAAACTTCAAAACATAATTGCAAGCCGAGCCAGCCAGTACAACCATGAGATGAAAAGGAAGGAGAGAGAATTCAACAAACTGAAGGAGCGCTTGAATCAACTTCTGGCTGACAAAAAGGAGAAGAAACAAGGTATAAGGGACAACATGCTCAGCCCCAACCTTTAACATTTTAAAATCAAACACCATTTTTATATATACAAGATTAAAATGCACATGCACTTTTAAATGTAGCTTTCTTTTCCCTTTTTGCTAGCAGCCATTGATGTATTAAACAGCATTGGAAGAGCTGATGGGAAGAGAAGCCTTTGGAAAACTGTAAAGACAGAAGCCAAGTAGGTTCTCTTCTACTGACTTTGTTGTCCAGTCATTTTACATTTCCTTGTCTCTAAAGACACATTTGCGTAAAAATGTGAAGAAACAAATGTGTGACACAGATTTATTTTAGGACCAAAGGTTTCTAACAGGGTGGCTGAATGTCACAGTAGTTTTAAGTGATTTTCCGTGTAGATGTGTTATGTATATGAAATTGGAACAGACAAATGAACACAGATGATTATCTTCGTCCTCCCAAGGCATGAGGGGGAGATGTATAAGACTCTACTGGGCAACTATGACACCCGACAAAGGGAGCTGCTGCTAGAAAATGCAGAGTTGAAGAAAGTGTTGCAGCAAATGAAAAAAGACATGGTGTCCATTCTGAGTTCAAGAAAAACCGCTCTGAGAGGGGACAAACATCAAGATGCCGGCAAACAGGTAGGAGGTTGTTTTTCATAATAATAATACTAATAATAATATATAATTTATACATCACTGAATATACAACAAATACAATAGAATATAGGTTATTCAATATCCTAGTACACGGTACAGTACAACAACACCATACAAAACCTACTGCAGACTCTACATTCTTAATTTACAATAGTTTTAAATCAAGTGTTTGAAACATATCTATTCTACATCAACAACAAGGCAAACTAAATAATAATAATAATAAATCATTACATTACAGGTTGATGCAGAGGAGGAAGAGGAAGTGTTTGATTCCAGTAAAGAAAGTGTAGAGCTATACTGTGATCAAGCCCGGGAAAAGCTGACCAACAGTATTCGCCTCCAGTGGAGGAGACTTAAGAGCCACGTTGAAAGATTGGACAGCCAAGGTAGTGTTCATGCAGCATACTTACCCTGTCTGACCCTGATACATGAAGGAATTTAACTTTGTATCATGTAAGGATTCCAGACAATTTGGATTCTTCTGAAAGATAGTGTTTGTAGAAACCTTGTTCAACCTAAGATAAACTGACATAGCTACAGAAGCAGGCTGACATTATATAATGAAGCCAAAGAATATGAATTTGTATGAAAGCAACATAATTACATGGATTTTCCAATGGCATTAGTCAATATCCTTGCTTCCTGTCCTTTAAAAACAATACATAGAACATGGATGTAAACTTAATTATATTTCCTGGGTTGTTTATTTAGCATCTTTAGCTCAGATGGACGAGAACACAAACTCTGATGCTGTCGCCCGAGAGACTCATGAGGACGAGATGGACAGACTGAAGCTGGAGATCCAGCAGTGCAAAGACTTAATTCAAACACAACAGCATCTCCTGCAGGTAAAACTGACATTTGCCATGACATTTTACACATTAAGATCTCTGGTGAGTTTATAAATTCTAGCTAAGAGTGCGTTTTTATTCTTGCAGCAGCAGTTGAGCTCTCCGTGTGACGATGAGACAGCCTCCCAGCTGAGCGACTGCTTCATGCTGCAGGAGAAAGAGCGCTTCAGAGAGGAATGGAAGACCCTTGAGGAACAAAGAAATATATTTGAGAGAGAAAGGAGGAACTTCACTGAAGCAGCTATCAGACTTAGCCATGAGGTAATGAAATACATTATATTTTTCCCAAAAATTGGTCTGACATTTTGGAAACACAGCACATTTTACTCTGTAAATTAGCAGAGTGAACAATGACTGGTTTATATCTGTGTGCTCCTTTTTAAGTGTAATATGTGTCTTTGAAGTGATTTGTATCTGATTTACTTTGCAGAGAAAGGACTTTGAGGACGACCGGGCACTGTGGCTCAAACACCAGTTTTTAAGCTTGAGTCCATTTGCTGACTCAAAGAAACCCCAGATGTCAAAATCTAAGAGTGCCTTTTCAATTGGTGAGGGATTTGTCATTCTTTTTTAATCCTTTTCCAATTTGATATTAGCATTTTCAAGTTGACTGTTAATTGTAATTATAAAACTGAATTAAAAGATATTATTTAGGATAGTGTATAGTTTATCAGTCAATTCAACAATGTGCCCATTTCATTTCTTTATACCACAACTATAATGCAAATGTAATCAACTAAATCACTTAAATTTTTTTCTTCTATTTTTTAAAATAACTATCAATAAGGGACTTCTCTGACAGTGATTGATAAGGTTCATCCTATCTTTGCAGCTAAAACAGAGGCGAGTGCAGAGACAGATCCAGAAAATCTAATCAAATGCAGGTCTGGCGCAACCTCCCCCATACCCAGATGTGTCCAACTCACACCCACACCAACAGAAGACTTGCATCGGACACTTTGCCTTATGCCGGACAACAGGTACAATGTCTTAATTTGTACATTATTATTGCATAATGTATCTACATTAATGCAGCTACTGTGTCTCCCTAACTAACATGTTTGTATTTCTAGATCAACCAAACCAAAGAGAAAGGTTGAGCACGTTGAAGAATCACAAATCTCTTTTAATGGAAATATCCCAGTTCAGTGCAAACAGTGGAACGACAGTGAAGACCAGTACAGCCATTCACTCCCAAAGGAAAAGACCAGCTCTATATGAAGCCAGACACTTTGAATATTGTTCATGTCCATTGATTGTGGTTAGTTTGTGGTATTTTAAAAATAAACCTGAACTGTAAGGCCAAACACTTGAAGAAAGACGGTAAAAAGGAACAATATCTGAAAAATAGCCGTTAATGGTTGTAGCCAAACAAGAGTTCTGGTTAGCTGCTGGTGTTCAGTGTGACATATTTTTGACTATTCTGACTTTTTATGTTGTAGTTTTTTACATTTGTGACATATGTATTTATTTATTTATTGTTTGGCTGTTATATCTAGAATCTAAGTCTGAGACAAGTATTATTTTCCAAAACATAATTTGTCCCTGTATTGTGATTTGCTTGGTCTATGTTAATGGTTGCTTTTGCACCTTAACTAATCTACATGTTGCTCCCACAACTTTGAAATATTTGTTCTTATCATGTTTAACTTATTACCTGGCACAATTTTTTAGAATTAAGAGTTAATGCTGCTCTTTTACTGAATGCAATAAGAAGTATTTTTCAATAGTTTGATATAGAAAATGTTATCAACTTCAGATAAATAACTAAATGCATTATATTAAAATCAGGAATCTTATATAGGACAATATAAATTATTCTCACAATTGAATTCAACTTGTGTTTTTATTTCGATCAGCCTAACATTAAGAGATGTGAACAATTCCTACTATCCTAATGTGAGATGAGTTATTCTATCTCGACAATCTTATATTCTTAAAGTCCTTATTATATATCATTCAAACACGATTTTCTTGTGGTTTTACATGTATTTGTCTCTATGGAATACAAAAAACTGGTTCACCTCTACCAAGCCAATTATTACTGCCTGTTCCGGCAGTGGTTATCAAAGTTTAAAATGTTCATTATTTGTATAATAAAAAAGTTTACCAGTTTCAAGTAGGCTACTCCCTCACATTTTGCAAGATTCGAAGGCTTTGTTGTCATTTGCAGAATAGCTACAGCTTTGTTGTTGGCAATGAAAAGTGAGGAAATGGTGCAAGTAAAATGCATTAAGTAAACTATCTACTGTACAGGTAAAAATAATTGGATAAAACAAAATGTAAAAAAATGAAATATTATACACAGTGGATATGTAACGGCTTGATATTAAAATAATGCAGCCAGTGAGGAAGTTACAGAGTATCCTGGAGTCCTTGTTGAACCTCCACAGCCCGCAGAAGAAGAGCTTCTGTCTTATTGTCCTGCATCTCCGGGCCTCCCACCTCCAGTGCCCCGGGCTCGGTGAGTGACGCCGCTTCACTTCATAACAGGAAGGGAATATCGTGGATGCTGTGCTGGCCTGGGGAAATGGCCACTATCGTGGCTCTGCTGTGCCTTTTGGCTCTCTTGGACGGTGAGAAGATTTCTAGTCATCCTGAGAAGTCTACTAGATTCATGTCTGTTCTGCCGTCCGCGGTGAGCATCCCCTGCAAAGGATCGGGAGTACACAAACAATTACCGGTTACCTTGTCACAGCCAGGCAATCAGTTCGACAAAATATGTTTGTCTTTTTTGTTTGCCTGCGATGATGGTTCTTCAGGACTGCTTCTTAGCTCTAATCACACTCTCGCAGACTTTTCCGGTGATTCTAAACTAGATGACAATGTATGTGGGTCGTTTTAGAGGAAAATATGCCTGTTTTTAGTTGTTGTTATTACTGTCAGGAAATGTAAAACCTAACCCTGGTCCGCCCAGTAGTAGTAGTCAGATCGCTTCTCCTGCTGATTTTAAAGCTAGGTCTGGGTTGGGTTTCATCCACTTGAATGTGCGCAGTCTGTTAGGTAATGAAAGCTTTAGCGCAAGTTCAATAAGGAACACCTAACAATGAGTCACTTAACCGCAGTGACGCCTCGTAAAACCCGGAAGTAAACTTCTTCCGGTTCCTTCTTGAAAAAACAATGCAAATTCTCCATAGAATTTTGGAAAATAGCTCGAAATAAGGTCTGTGGTTGACACACATTTAAGAGAGGGATCACGTTTTGTTCAGCCGGATAATCTCCACATGTCAACTGTTAGAAATTAAAATCAATGTTTTGATGGTATAATGTAGCTTAAACATACCGTCAGTTTAAACGCTCTTTTATACTGAAAAACCAGAAATTCTTGTGCACAAGCAGTTAAGCTTTTATTCTGAAAATCCTTCATCTACGGTTAGCATTTAGCATGTGGCTAATATACGATTTCCTAAAGAGGTGAATTGAGTAGCGAAATGATATGGAGTGGTGCAAATCGAAACCTACGGATTTAACACTACAACTATAGATGTCGAGGTACTACCATGTTGAATATTAAATGAAAGTACAGTTTATTTGAATACATTATTGTTTACAGACGAGAGTAGCATGTGACAACATCCGGAATGACCGGAAACCAAACGAGCCGAGAAGTATTGTTTAGAGTATTGATTACAGCGTTTAGAATGTGTTAAATGAAAAGTGATGAAAGAGAATATGAGGAGAAACTGCGTGTTAAGCATATATTGAATGTGAAAAGAACCTATCCTCTGTTGAAATGCAATAACGGACATTGGAGACGAGGTGAGCCGGCTGGCGGGGAGGAGCCGGCAGAGGATATATAAGAGCGCCGGAGGAGCGATCCGGGCTCTTCTCTTCTTGCTCAGGAGAGCCAGATCACAGCTGTTTTCTGCCGGAACAATATTCTGTCTGTAACACTACCGCGCCTTTTTTAATTAAAGTATCCCATTTGAATCTTTTCAGAGACTCCATTTAGTCTCATTTTAAAGCTTCTCTCCTGGACGCGAGAATAAAGAACATATTTAACACAACCCTACTTTTATAATTTCTGAATCATAAATCTAGTCGCCAAAAGCGAAATGCTAACGTTATGCTATAAACGAACTACAAGCCAGTACAGCAGCAGGGTCGCACGACTTCAACGTCACGCCAACTTAAGATCGTTTCAACTGACTTGCACTGAAACTGCACTTTGAACACTTTAAATTAAATATATTAACATTTTAAACTGTATACCCCGGTTATCTAGGCCCTTTTTGTTTTGTTTAATGTATACCACGTTTATCTAGGTCCTTTTTGTTTTGTTTTATGTATACATGTCACACTGGGAAACGATATTTCGATATTTCTGGATGTATAACACATGTAGAATTTTTGACAATAAAGCTGAATTTGACTTTCGCGTGCTTGCATATTTTAACAAAGCTTTTCATTTTAGCCACACTGAATTTAACTAGAAGTCATGGCTGTGTCAATTACCAGTCTGATATCATTTTACAAAGATGACAAGAAGAGTGTAGACAGAGGAGAGAACCACCACAAGTCAGCACACGTAACAGTGCAGCCTAGATGAAGGTGTGCTTACCGGTGTTGTCAGGGCTAGCATGAGGGACAAGGTTTATAGTGTCGGTGAGTAGTGATAGCAAGAGTACCGTTAACCTAGAGTTAATTTATTCACATGAAATCTTTATTAGACAAGGCAAGTTTATTTAAATAGAACTTTTCAACACAAGGCAATTCAAAGTGCTTTACAAAAAATGAAAGAAATTAAGAAAATGGCATTTAAAATCAGTCATTAAAAAGAAAAGCTAATAAAATAAACATTAAAAGAAAAAATACATGGATACAAGTTACAGTGCAGTCTAAGATATGAATAGTTCAATTAAAAGCAGCGACAAAAAGAAAAGTCTTCAGCCTGGATTTAAAAGTAGTAAGAGTTGCAGCGGACCTGCAGGTTTCTGGGAGTTTGTTCCAGATATTTGGAGCATAATAACTGAACGCTGCTTTACCATGTTTAGTTCTGACTCTGGGGACAGAAAGCTGACCAGTCCCTGAAAACCTGAGAGATCTGGATGGTTCATCATTTAGCAGGAGGTCAGAAATGCATTTTGGTCCTAAACCATTCAGTGCTTTATAAACAGCAGCAGTATTTTGAAATCTATTCTTTGACACACAGGAAGCCAGTGTAAAGACTTCAGAACAGGAGCGATGTGATCCACTTTCTTAGTGTTAGTGAGGACTCGAGCAGCGGTGTTCTGAATCAGCTGCAGCTTTCTAATAGATTTTTTAATGAGAGCTGTGAAGACACCATTGCAGTAGTCCAGTGTACTGAAGATAAAAGCATGGACATGTTTTTCCAAATCCTGCTGTGACATTAGTCTTTTAATCCTAGATAGGTTCTTTAGGTGATAGTAAGCTGATTTAGTAACTGTTTTAATGTGACTGTTGAAACCAATAACTAATTTAACCCGCTGACAAGAGAGCCCACCTCCGAAGATCGTGACTGGCTGAGGGACAGACTCGGGGGCAGGTTTTCAGGAATTTCTTGGCTTCTCTCCCCCGAGCCAGAAGAGGAACACTCCAGCTTGGAAACACTTACTGTTCCTGAAATTATCAAATCTGTTGGGCATCAGGGACCTGAGGCAATTGTGGCAAGCATGGCATTGTCTGAAGAGCAACAGAGGGCAATTCAGGTGGCTACCACTGGTCAGCGAACCAACCCAAACTGGAATTTGTTCAGGAAAGGAAGGTTGACTGCCAGCAACTTTGGAGCTGTCCTGAGGTCAAAGCGTGTGACTTACTAACTGTAAAGCACTTACTCATCACTGTACCCTGTATGCCATGGCAGGTCTGCCTTCACTAACTGTACGGAGGCTCAGTCATTGGTACATTTACAAAGCCATGTTGGGTAAACTACCTTTTTATATCTAATCTCTGATCTCTCGACGAATTGAAAGTACTTATTGCCTGAGATCTCATGATGTTGTTTTATTAAATGTGCCAAGTGCTAGGACTGTCTTAGGGAGGAAAGCTTTTAGTTGTGCAGCTCCACTAAATTGGAACAGTCTGCAAACATGTTTAAAACTGAGCACTTTGGTTCCCCTGCATCATTTTAAAACTCGGCTTGGTGACATGCTGTTTGATACTCATGGTACCTGTCACTGTAAATAGAGTTTGTAAACTATACATTATGTTGTATGTCATCCTTATTGTTGTTCTGTTGTTTTTATGTTACATGTGTAACTAATGTCCTGCAGGTCACCCTTGAAAACGAGATCTTTTGATCTCAAGGGGCTTTCACCTGGTTAAATAAAGGCTACAAACAAACAATTGTCTTGGGGATAAAACTTGTGTGATGAGTTTAGTCAGGTCCTCACTAATATGAAATACTGAACAACCTTAAGCTCCTACAAAAGGCGCGTCTCTTTTACATCCTGTAAGCCAAAATCAGCTTCTTGGTTTTGCTAACATTGAGATGGACATTGTTGTCTTGTTGTCTGCACCAACATCTCAGGCCTTTGTCTTTACTCTTGCCATCCATCGTAAAACCCAAGAGGGCAGGGAGCATGGGCCTAGTGATGGCAGTTTGACACTGAAGCTTCGAACGGAGCTTCAACCCTGGACTTCCTATTCCATAGAAGCAGTGCTTCGAAGCTTGCTTCAAATCACGTGACATGTGACATCCGAAGCAGCAACTGCTTCAAATCACGTGACATGTGATGTCCGAACCAGCAACTGCTTCATTTCCTGAATGAATCAACTCACTGGTTCGCCGTCCAATCAGGTGATTCAATGCACTGCCTCGTCTCGATTTTGACAGGTGACTGGTTGAAACTGTTTCAAATTTGAGCGCTTCAACACTTTATAACCGCTCTAAACAATGCGCAATGTGTGGGCTGTTGTCGTAGTTTGCGTTGTTGCTGTTGAGTTGTTGTTGGTATTGCATTTTAATTGGATCATTATAGAGCAAGCCAGGAAGAAAGATAGGTCGTTCTGGCTCGGGAAACACTTTGAAGTTCGAAATGTGGAGAAGTTGTGAACAAAAAGACAAAGAGAGATATAAAAACACTTCGATAGTTTAAGGAATAGATAGCTCAGTCAGTGGATAGAGCCGGCGGCCAGGATGCGGCGATGTCCTCCGCGCAGCTGGTTCAAAGCCCGGAAGAGTTACACTTTTAATCATTGCTTTTCAACTGTAATACTTTAATGACTGATAAAAGGCCCTCTCCGCCCAAAACATTTTCCAGCACTCTCTAGTCCAGGGGTGGGGAACCTCCGGCCCCCGGGCTATATACGGCCCGCGAGACCAATTGGTACGGCCCTCGAGGTAATTTATAAACACACGCAAAAAAGAAAAAAAATGAAAGAAATCTAGACCACCAAAAAATGAAACAAGCGAGTGCCTGTTTTTCCTGGCAAAGGTCAGGGTGCTTGAACACAACACGAGCCTAACGTTGTATATGACTCGTCTCTGACAGGGGTGCAGTTCTGCTGGAGAGCACCCAGAACGTCGCTCCGGCACTTTCACAAATTGCAGTACCCACAAGGAGACGTACACATGCCGCAGTTTCTGCGTGGCTGTGTCTTTAGTTGTAAGCTCAGTGGCGATCTGTTCATCTGTCATACTGATCATACAGTCAATAACTTTGTTCTTATTAGCATCTGGTTAGCTAGCTATGCTAACGAATATAAGCTTTTTCTACAACCAGTGAGAAAATATCTGGATTAAGAGGTTGCTTTTTCTTTGCACAGCATGAAAGAAAGGCCAAATTAATGGGCTGTGATTTTAGTATTTTTAAGCAGAGGCCAATAATTTGTACGGCCCTCGGAGGATGTTGTAAAAATTGAAATGGCCCTTGAGAGGAAAAAGGTTCCCCACCCCTGCGCTAGTCTCTTCTCAATAACCCAATACACACAATTATCAATCTTTAATTGCCAATAGAACATGATATTCAGTCTTAGTGTGTGTGTGCATCGAATATTTTTCAAGGCAAAGATACCTTTAAACCCACTGCAGCCTTGCACTTCGCTAGGAGAGGTCGCTGTAACTGAAGCTTCGAGAAATGAACCTATTTCCGACACAATTGTCCAAGTGGTTCAACGCTTCATCATACCTCCACAGCCTGGGGGGGGGGGGGGGGGTCTCCTGTGGTGTGTGTATGGCCCTTTAATGTTCTCCCTCTGTTTGTGTCAGTGCTGATTGAGGACACCTGGCTGCTGGCACCGGAGGATTGAAAGGCCTGAGCCAGAGTCAATCAATCAATCAATGTTTATTTATATAGCCCAATATCACAAATGTTACATTTGTCTCAGTGGACTTCACAGTTTGTACAGAATATCAGTATGACAATACGACACACTCTGTCCTTAGACCCTCACATCGTACAAGGAAAAACTTCCAGAGAAAACCCACAGTTTAAAGGGAAAAATGGGAGAAACCTCAGGGAGAGCAACAGAGGAGGGATCCCTCTCCCAGGACGGACAGACGTGCAATAGATGTCGTGTGTAAATTGAAAAGATAATACATTTGCAACATAGGTAGTCCAAATGTTTGGAAATGCATGTGTGTATAATAGGAAGATGAATCCACGAGGATATCCATCCAGGACTTATGATCCAGGACCACAGCCACGACTCAAGATCCAGGACTCGCGATCCATGACACAGGACCGCAGGATCATCCATGACTCCGGATCCCGGCGTATATAGTCTCGATCACTCTCTCCGCGGAGGACCTGTTCTGGGAGCGGCCACTCTCGCTTATACTTGCCTTGATGTTAGTTTTGGTTCCCGTTGAGTTCTGGTTAATAAATATATTTTCTTATATTCTTGTCCTTTCCACACCTTTTTGTTATGGCCAAGAACCAGGCCATGACAGGTGTGAAAGCGCCTATTGTTTCTTGCAAATGTGGCAGGCCGGATTGACAGGATTAGATTTCCTAACAACCATTTTTTTTTTGCATATGACACTAAAACCTTTGAATTAAAGCATGTTTACAAATCCAACAACTTGTGCCATTACATTATTTTTAGTAAGTAATGCAAGCCCCAATAATTGAAATAACTTAATAACAGAACGTTTTCTTTGAAATGAATTTTATTCAAAACATGATGCTTAATATTATTATATTATTAAGCACACTGAGCAGTGCAGCTGCAGGCGAGGTGGGCTTCTGCTGTTTCCCTCAGGTCCACGCTCTTATCATAGATATTCTCGGGGTAATTCTGGGCAGCATCTGCACAAGGGAAAAAAGGGGAACAATCAGTAACTGTGTATTTTTCTTTATTATTTAAATAGAACCAACTGTGACTTCTTTGCAAGACTCACCAGCAGGCAGGCAGTGGTAGCCAACAGTGACGGAGGTGGTCTTCACAGGGAAGCAGCCGGACAGGCAGCGCAGCACAGGCTCAACAGAGAAGCATTTCGATTCCTGGCCATGGATGTGTATCTGACTTTCCAGCTGCACAGATTCAAGCTTCATGCGGCACTCTGAGAGAGAACAAGGGTGATTGGTGAGTTTCTGTAGGACTCAGTGCATCGTGCATGTTTAAAAGATCAACTCTCACAATTAACAAATGTTTTACTATTGTTTTATATCAGTGCAAAAGGATGTTGCTGTAAAACTAATTTCACAATGAACTTTAGGTCCCACCGGTGGTGTCCCTGCAGCTCTCGGCTGGAAGAACCCAGGAATGAGCGAAGCTGACTGCGCTCTTTGTCAAGCGTCCGTTGGGTGTGCGGTACTCCTGTCTGATTTCTCCGTCAGCCTTTCCACAGAGTCCACAGGTCTTTCCCTTCATCCAGTCCACAACTTTAATCTGCATTGCAACATCATATTAGACATGGCAATCAGTTTTAAGAATTGCATATTAGTTATAGAACAAAGAAACAACTTTGGATTTACATGAATAGATCTTTCAATTTTATGTATTTTTATTAAATTGTTCCTAGTTAGTGTTTCATTTACCGTCCATGAGTTCTTGTCATAGTAGACTTCATGTAGACCAAGACTGGGAGCGAACACAGAGATACCTCCACCCTTAGGCTTGATCTGGATTGGAGCTGTAAGCAAGTAACAGTTTCATAGTCATATCTTCAACCCTATTTTACACCAGTAAAAGATGTTAAGGGGGACATTAATGTCTATAGAAACCTTTGGGATGCTGGTATGGCAGGTTGTTGATGGGTATTTCCATTCCATTGACCTTGATAATCACTTCACTGTTCTTATGGTACAGGTCAATATCGCTGCAAGTGGAAAAAAGAAAATCCTGTTTAGTTTTGTCCATTTGTGGACAGTTTTTGTGTTTGTTTTTTAATGGACACTCACATATCAGCGATTTTCACGTTGATGTAGTTCTGTTCAATTTGATCCTTCTTCAGCAGAACCATGAATTTAAGCTCATTGGTACAATCCTGTGCCAGAACTTGGTAGCAAGACTGGGGCATCTTGTTCTCGTATCTTCTGTTGTTGAATGTGGTCAATATGTTGTTGCCAAAACTACATTCAGCTGCTGAGAATTAAAAAAATGATTTAATTATTATCATGAGCCAAAGGTAACTGTCAGTGCATTTCATTCTAAACACTAAGGTCATTCATTACCTGCGCCAGCCTCGGCAAGGATGTAGTTGACATTATCAATAACCTCATCGAAGGGGGTAAGACCCTTGATTTTTTCAAGTGGCAGAGCCATTGGAAGATGAAGGTCCAGCTTATAGACAGTACGCTGTAGACAGAATAATTCATAATTACTAGTAAATACATCCATGGGCGTAGAAAGCATCCTGAATGTGGGGGGGACATTTTTAACGGGGGGTTTGGGGATCCCCCCCACGAAAAAAAAAGATAGATTTCCTGTATTCTGGTGCATTTTAACAGGTGGTTTGATACTTTTACACACAAAAATCTTCTGAATGATAAGAAGTATAATCAAAACATAATGCACATTACCATTTTGAGAGAGAATACCTAAGTTAAAGAACTCAGAAAATAATCTCTTATCGAACTGAGGCTCCAGTAAAACACACTGACTGCGTCTCTACATGGACATCATGGTGTTTACATGAGCACAGAGAGATCGGGTTATTCATGTTCCCTGTTTACATGATAAATACTAGTAACCTGGCATTTCGATGTGTTTTCTCTTCTAAACTATTCAGTATTTGTATCTCTCTATCATGACATAAAGACGAAACTCCTCTCAAGAACTGAGACGCTTTTGCCACCGCCGCCGACACTGTTAACTGATTAACTGCTACCAGCTGATGACTTACTTTCCTCTTCTTTGAATTTTTTTTTCTTATGTCCATGTTGTCTGGGGGAGAAAACATATCAAACGAAGAGATCGTCAGCTTTGATTTTCGCTGTATTAACAATGTCCTGGGGCCTCATTTATAAAGGGATATACGCAAAAAAAATGACGTACGCCAGTTTCTACGCAATGTTTGCTATTTATAAAATACTAACTTGACGGGAAAACGTGCGGTCCTCCACGCAAACTCTAACCCATGCGTACGCACTAAGCACAACAACGGGAGGGACGAGAAACTGCGACACCGTTGGCAGAAGGAAGAATGGAGAGAAATATGTGGAAATAATACCATAAACAAAATGTTACCTCTCATTTATCATATATGAAGAATTCATTTTCAAACATTGATAAAAGCCAATCTTAAAATGATTAAACAAACGCCTGTTTGAGACTCCTCAGTGCACACACAAACATAACTGGGAGAAATAAATAAATACGGATATGTTATTTAAAACCACCTCGAATATGTTGTGTTAATGTTATGAAATGTTTTCTCATAAATGGACAGAATTACATCTAAACTAACGCCGTTTTGCATTTCTATAGGTTGTAGATACGAGCATGGTTTTATATACTATCATGTTTAATCGTGTTTTATGCCGTTTGCCAAGACTTGATAAGTCGCTCGTGAAACACAGGAGGTGTGGAAACTAAGAATACCATATGTGGTAAATTGTACAGCGAATATAACACAACACATTAGTTGTATTTCCTTTAACTGGTGGATTATGGATATATAGTTGCTGATTAAAAGTTGGAACACAAACCACCAAATACAAACAAATAATTCAGATCCAGTCGGCATGACTCCACTCCGGAGGGATTCCCCGATCATTTCTTATAGTTTCTCATCAAGGGGGTTTCTCCTGTCCCCGGTACAAACACACTGCCTGAGGAAGGCTATGTGTATTTATTTTGTCATTAACCTTTTTCGGACCACTTATTTATTTATTTTGGTGACTATCCGACCTCCATGCTGCTACTCTGGTTCTAACTGCATCCACCAAACAATATGATTGATCTCGACCTCCCCAAAATAACCAAAATCTGACATGGTGTGAGATGTTTTTTTTAGCTGTTCTGTCGTCATTTCCTGCGATCTTCTTCATAAAGTCAGTCAAAATGAATGAATGAAAGGGCGTATCTTTGACTATTTATAGGCAAATATGGGCGTTACGTGAAGCCCGCAGCTGCACCGCATTTCGAGTCGGTTGTGATTTATAAAGGGAAACCGGCGTAGGAAGTGCCATACGCACTTTCCTCGCCGGTATGCAATGTTTTGTGAATCGGAAAATTTCTGTACCTATTTTTTGGATTTCTACTACGTAAGCAACCTTCCCACGTGAATCCTACGCAAGGCGTTATAAATGAGGCCCCTGAACATTTGGTGTGTGTGCCTTACCTCCGCTACCGGCGTCGCTTCATACAACAGATCTGAGCTGTCCAACTATGACAACACTCCTTGAACATACGCGCGCTATGTGAGAATCTGCCTTGGTACAAAGTACCAGTGAAAACGTGGTACGGAGTTTCATTGATTTGGGCATTCTCTCAATAAGCAAGTGGAATGGATTTGATAGTGAAGCACTGACACAGCGCTCTACAAAGTGCGGCGAGTGGATAGACCGATTCACGGACTTTCCACATGGTAAAAGTGGGGGGGTCTAAACTAATCGTTTCAAAAAGTGGGGGGGACTTGTCCCACCCTCATATAATGGCTGCGACGCCCATGAATACATCAGAATTATTCTTACTGTTGGTGCTTTCCAAATGAGTTCAATGATTTTGGCAGATGGGGCAACCACTGTTAAGGACAGCTGATTGACGCTCGTTTCATCCTTTCCTTTGATCACGCCAGGTGGTGCAGGAATGTAGTCATAAACCCTGTGAATGATTTTCCACATATCAGATATTTAAAATAGTGTATATTGCATGTGAATAGTGTAAAGGCAGTGTGTATGAGGGTTCATACTTCTTTGCATAGCGTTTAAGGGCAGAAGGCAGTTCTTTCCAGGTCGCTCTGAGGCGAGCTGCAGGGCTTTTTCCAAGAAGACCTGTCTCGGCTGTGATCATTGTGTCGTACTGCTTGCATTCTGCTCCCCAGGCGATTTGAGCCTATTCAGAAACAGCAGATGTGAAGTTAAGGCAGCTGGTTTTAACAGTTACCTTTTTCATATTATGCCCTATTATCTATCCAATAAGCAAGTGTCTTACTGTGGCTTTGTGTTTGCTAAGAAGAACTCCATCAGCACAGAGCTTCCAGTTGTCATCGGCAGCCAAGGCAGCCAGAACAATCTGAAGTCTGGAGGTAGGTCTGTCCAAGTAGCCTGCCAGTTCGTATCCAATCTCCCTCTTGTCAACTTTGATGACACGGGCGATGATTGCAAAGATAGGAGCAAGATGTTTAGCAAGGAATTTGTTCTGTGGGATCAATCAGGGTTGAATAATGTAAGTACAACAACAAACCAATCAGTAAATCAAAAGGAGGAGGATTGTCTAATTTAATATATGACCAAGATTTACCTGTGTGGTGATGGCCTCAAAGCTTGAGGCACTGCTTCTGCTTGTGGAAATGGCAGATGCTTGAGAGGTGAGAGTCTGCAATAATAATGTACAGAAGTCCACCATGAGAAAGCTTCAACAGAAGTTAACATGTTCAAACTGTACAATATATTGTCATGGTTTGAAGCACCATCCAAACATACCTGCAACTTGTGGTTCTTCTGGAACTTGCGAGCAATCAGTCGCTGTTTAAAAGAAACATTTTGTTAGATTCCAGACTTACTTTCATATGTAGTCACCTTTAGATTCTACCATGTTTACCTTTGAGAGACGAGCACTGGAGCTGGAGGAGCTTGAGCTAGCACTAAAGAGTGATGCAAGGCTAGATGCCGAGCTGGTTTTGCTCACAGATCTGGAGGCCCTGCTGCTGCTGCTGCGAAGTCTTTTGGCTGGATCAGCTGCATCAAGGGCCTTGCTGGCAACACGAGAGGAGGAGCTGGAACTGGAGCTGGAGCTAGGGCTTGAGCGAGAGCTGCTGGAGCTATGGCTTGAGCGAGAGCTGCTGGAGCTGGAAGAGGAAGATGATTTGACCTTCTGACCAGGGACCAGGAGTTTCTTCAGCTTCATCATAAGTGGTTGTTCTTCAATAATGTCTTCGCTCAGGTTGATCTGTTTAACAAGTATGTCTGCAGCCTTTGGTCCAATCTGAACCTTAAGTTCCAGTCGCTCAATGGCCTCTCCTTCAACTGAAAGTATCATTAGATCATATATTAACAATTGCTTTATGCACACTGCTTCTACAAAACTCTGTAAGGACTGATTCTATAATACTTACTTGGTTTTAAGGAGAGAGCAGCAGAGTGCTTTCCAACCAGTTTGTACAAAATAGCAGCCTGGAGGGAAGCGGCATTCTCAGTGGCAACCCTCAAACATCCCTTCATTCCAAGGGCAACAGCTTTAACACAATACTTCTTCTCAAACTGCACTGCTTTGGGTGTAATGATGGGGGCTTCAACCTCCTGGCTAAGGATCTCTGAAGACTTTGACTATGAAAAGAAAGAAATGTTAACTATGTTGTAAATGTAGATATTTGTTTTGGTATCATTAAAGACAATGTTTAAAGCTCACCAAACTAGCAGAAGCAGATGAAACAAGCTTAGAAAAGGGCTGCACGAGTTTGGCAGGGATGATGGGGGTGATTCTTTCAGCAGCAAGATCCTCCATATTTCTTGACACAGCTAAAGCCTCAACTCTGTTGATTGAAAAACAAAAACGTAATCAAATATATTTCTTAGATAAATACATCCTAGGTGTGACAGGACTTTAATATTTTCCAGGGTATACATTAAGCTCAAAATGTTGGGCTTACTGAAGAGTTGCAATGTTTTCAGGCACAGAAACGGGCAGAGCTTCAATCTTAAAGTGGCCCTCGGTGAGGTCGAGTCTTGCGGTGATTTTGGCTGGGAGAATGGAGTTGAGTTTAGCTCTTGACATCACATTAGCCTGGAGTAAGAGGGCGTTTATTCCCATCACAGCAAATGTGTTCAAAGCAATGCTGGAAGAAGAGGACATTGGGATGTTATACAGTATAATATGTTATATTTTGGATGCGCTACTTTAAAAAAAGTTAGATTGAACCTACCTTGGTTTGATCTCAGTCTCAAGCTGCATGTCAGTCTTCAGAAGGTGAGCAAGATGGAAGTTTTCTGGCAGAGTTGGTGTTGTGATGGCCTTGACTGAGAAAACAAATAAAAAGGTTTAACACCACTATAATTGGACCCAAGATAACCTTGACTTTTTAAGGCTGTATCAGGAATTACAAATGTATTCAATCTAGAGCAAATCAGCACCTTTTTTGATTGGCAAACAAGACTTGAGTAAATATGTGGGACTTGATCACCTTGAACAGATGCAGCAGCCACGACAGCGGTGTAAAGACTGAGCTCCATTGGAAGACCTGCAGAAGTTGGCAGGATACGCCTCACTTCATTGACAAGCAAGGGCTTAGCGAAGTTCACGGAAATACCAGCCAGCAGAGCCTTGAGAGCGTCCATACCCAATTCCTTCATAGAGGGTGCAGTGGCAAGCTGTAGGGAAACAATTATCATAGTTATTGTGATAAACAATTGGTTTGGAAACGTGATCTTGAGATTGACAAATAGTCATTTGAAACATACCGCAATGGCCTTATCAATCAAAGCTTTGTCGATGTCGGCGAAGGCAATTTCTTGTCCAAAGAATTTGACATAGACGGATGCCAGAGGTGCACTGTTGGGCTGAGCCTTCCACTGAGCAAGCTGTAAAAAGACAAGTCTGGTGTGTTATGTTTTTTTAGGTTCCATGTTTGCTATTAAATATTTGCAACTTCCTGATGTTTAATTGCTTACAGCCTTAATAACACGCTTCATCTTGGTGATCCTGTCAACATTGTCAACGAGTTCAGGGTTTTTCAGAAGAACCTCCTGGAGTCCCTCAGTTCTAACTCTAACCTAGGAAAAAAATGAAAATGTTGAAAAGTTTTTTTTAATAATTTTTGTATTAAAAGACCAAGTATGTAGCTTAGAGGCTATGTTTTTTTCTTTTTTTACCTCCAGAATATCAGCAGCAGCTCCAGCAAGGTAGGCAGTGGTTTTAGCCATCAAGGATCTGGGCAGAATGGTGGCAGCATCATTGATGTAGAAAGCACTGGCAGCAGCACCGAGCATTAAGGGATCTGTAAATGTTTGACAAAATGCAGTTAGTTGATGTTCCCGAAAAAATGGGGTATAAGGGGGGTGAGACATAGCAAATGAGATGAGCCTTACTGTTATAGACATCCATGTAGATGGATTTGCTGAAACGTAGGCTCAGTCTGTCTAGCCTTGGGCTCAAGAGCTTTATGGCGACGTTGCAAGCTGCAGTACTAAAATGACACCAGAGAGAGTAGCTGAGTAACATAATTAATGGCTAACACTTGATGATGAATTGGGATCAGAAAGTGCTCTTACACTGTGGAATGGATAGTGCTCCTCGTCAGGGACTTCATGTGAGAATAAGTGAAGCTCGCTACCTGCATATTCTGTTCTGTCTTCACAATATTGGCAAGAGTTGTCACCAAACCCATTGGAGGCCTTGTCTCAAACAGCACAATGCATGCAAGCATACGAAGCTCTGGGTGAAGAGCCTTGTCCATGTAAAGCTGAATGGCCAATTCTTGAACCTGTTTTACACGAGAAAGCCAAGTCATTTTCATGCTATGTGTAAAAACTAGAACATTTTAAATTCTGTTTGGTATTTAGTATTTACCGCTCTAGGCTCCTTCTTTGCAATGTTCCTCAGGGCCAGGATGGCATCAGCGTGGACTCTCATGGGCAGAGATGCAGCTGCAGTGCCATGAATGGGCAGGACCTTTGTGATGGGCTTAAGGCTAGTAGGATGGGCAGCGTTTCCCAAAACCTTCATGAGCAGGATGATGTCCTCGATCTCATCTTTAGCAACAGCCTCTGCAAGGAGGTCTTGGATGGGCTGATGAAAGGGAAAGGAGACATTTTGAACTTGCTTCATCATTTAGAAATGTGCAGAAGAGTAATGTGTAAAGACATCATTTTTTTCACCTTAATAAGTTCAGCAGGGCAGACAGCCATCTCAACACAGTGTTTTGCAATCATGGTACCATATCCAAGGAGGACGATCTCACGCAGAATTGGGCTTTGCACTATCTTGTTGTTGACTGCCATTGCCTAAAAGAAAGAAATGTTTCATACCTCAATTCTTATTACAACAAAGTATTTTGCTTTGTCAGGTACTTACCTGGATGATCTTGATGGCCTCAGTGTTTGCTGTCACCATGTGAACAGATGCAATCAAAGCCTGAGCAGTTTCAGCAACAGACAAGTCACCAGTCATGTATTTCTCCTTGATGAATCTCAGAGCGGAAGGAGTTCCAGTGGCAGGGATTGCATCCAGGATCCACTGTCTGGAAGAGGACAATGGATTGAGTGAACCTGTTTCCATATATTTTCTTAAATGTAATTAAAATGTTCAAACACTTAAAGTCACCTGTAGGCAGGTTTGGTTTTGTATTGGCTCCAGAGCATTTCCAGGTCTTCAAAACGTGCATTACGGAGGAGCTGAATGAGTTCCAAAAACTTCAGAGGTGCATCTTCATGGACTCTCTCAACGTTGTGGGCAACCAGATGATTCAGAGCCTCCACAATCTAAGAACAGGTAATTGAAGGTGGATTAGTTATATATAGAATAGATTCAGATATGTATTTAATATATTCTAAAGCAGTCTGAGACTTTACCTGAGCCTTGACGTTGGTGATCTTGATGAGCTGAATGGGTGTCTGAAGAAGCTCATTGGAGAACTCGTACTTGAGAGATCCACGGTGAAGATACTGAACCGCGATGGGTACAATAGGGGCTCTCTGAATCTCAAGGAAGACCAAGGATTGCCTTGAAAGTAATGCAGCTCCATTAGAACAAAAACGTGGCCATTAATCTATCCTTCTTAGTACACTATCAGCTGACTTACTTTGTCTCCATCTGAGCAGCTCCATTCATTTCAGTGAAAGGTGAGAACTGGATCACTTCATTGACTGTTGCCTCCAGGATCAGGATGCCGTTAGCAACTGGCTTCAAGACATAATTGTATGCTGTAGCTCCTCTCAGGTTCTTTGAATCCTGTGAAGACAAACCACATAGTTGCTCAGTAATGCAACGTTTTCTACTTTTATAGATGAATGCGTGACACGAAATTAGTTTTAACCTACCTGCTGACACTTTACACATTTCTCAGTGTATGCCAATCCTATATCCATCATCACCCTCTCCTGACAGTGGTTCAGATCCCTGGTCTTAGTCAAATGGATGCGTTCAGCCCTTTCGTCTTCACTGATGGCATAAAGGGTCTTGCACACACCCTGAGCTCCAGCCTTAAAAGAAGAGTGTACGTTTACTAGAGAGATTCAACTTCCTACAATGGATTTCGTATCAGTTCTGAAGGATCTTTGACAAACCTCCTGCATCTCATAGACATTCTGTGTCCTCTTGATGTTGAGCTGAAGAACATTCAGGATACCTCTGTAGACGTTCAGCACCATTGTTGAGATTCCCTCAGGGGCAAAGATTTTTCCAACAACACCATTGGCATACTCAAACTTGACGGGAGTCGAGAGCTGAGCGGCCAGGGCTGCGATCACCTTTGGTGCTGGGACTAAAGGATCCTTGGGCCAGACACCACTGAACTCAGCGATCTCTGGTTCAGCAAGCTAGAGTGTAAGAATATGATTTATTACAGGACAAATAGCATTTTAAAACTGAGAGGATTGTTGCGTGCAACTGATTTTATTGTTTACCTTCAGCATGAATGTATTTTGACCTGTTGCACTGATGAGAACTTTGCTGCTGATTTTGAGTCCGGCTCTTGCCAAACCTTGATCCGGAAGACCGCCCAGGAGCAGTGCCTCATATTTGTAGACATAAGTCTCACCGGCAGCAAAATCAGGAGCTGTAAGAACAATTTATATCACTTCATATTAACCATCATTTATCAAGTAGATTGTATTTTACCACAACTATTCCTGTGGAAATGTAGTTGTGGTGAATGTTGCAATGCATTGTGCATCCAGATATTTATAGGTAGAAGCTGTATTTTACTGATAATAATAAATGAATTAACTTACCATAGTTATGGGGCTGAGCAGCTGAAATCAGATAAAAAATATATTAATAATCCAGCAAGAACATTGTGAAACTATTAAATCTACTAATTTAAAATGCAATTGTCTTTATTGTTCATATAATATAATAACAGCAATACATTTTAAGGTAGGGTTGAAAGTAGGAAATATTTTGATTTCAATGTATTTAAACATCCAGATACTGTGTATTATTATAAATGTACATGATCATTTCAGGTGATCTTATGTTGTTACTCTGATACTGATATTTTAATCTCTTATTCTTTATAATATTAATAGATAGTCTTTTACGTTATTGTCCCTTGATTTTTTTCAAGTTCAATATAACATTATATTAGACTTTATATTATAATATAGCAATCTCTCACATCCTAAATTTGACAAAAAAGCAGGATCACTGGAACTATCAACCAGTAAGCCTGCAGTGTAACATACAAGCATCAAATATACAATGGCATATAATGAATATGATCAAATGAAGAAGGCAATTTGATGCTAAAGAAAATCAGACAGAGAAGTAGTACTGAAATCTCAGAAATTCAAGTTATAAAATGTGTTTAAATGTTTTAAAGGTCACCTATTATGCAAAATTCACTTTTTCTTGTTTTTTGTCTCTGACAAAGTTATTTGCTGTGTCTGATAAAAACTGCATTCTCTTTTAAATGTGAAATGTTCTCAAAATCAGAGATAATACTCACCCACGAAGGCCAAGGTCAGGGCAAGCACAATCACTCTCATGGCTGATGGATTGTGAATCTTTGCAGTGAATGCTTATCTTTTATAGTTCCCACTTCTGGATAGCTGAAGTAGGATATGAACCCTGCCGAGTTTGATCGATACAGCCAATTCGATCCTCCTATTAAATCACTGGTTTGGGTTTGGGAGGGTGTGCTACAGGTTGTGTATCAGTGAATGAAAAGTTAGGGGCACCTGATCTTTTTCTAGCATATGCAAAGTCAAAAGTTAAGTATCGTGTTTCAAACAGTTTGCTGTTTATTTTATATAACCGTTGATGTTTTTTGTTTTCTGACAATAAATCCTACTTTTTTAAACATATTTCAGTTTTTTGCTGTATATGTAAAAAATATAACAGAATAACATTTCTCAAAAGAAATGTATTGTTTATAGGTTTAAATAAGTAAACTTAGATTTTTCGTTAAACTTTCGATTTTCTCTTTTCAAGGATCCTTTATTTTCTTTAATGTTTCGTACTGATGTAATTTGCTTTAGGTGTTGGCTGAGATATTTTTTGTCTTAACTTATTCATATTTTTTGAGGCAGTTAAAAAAAAAAGAGATTCCTGGCTGCATCGAGTTTGCTTTGTAGTTTAACCCTCACAGGGCATCATGACTTTGGATGTTTGCTTAGTTTGTTTGTTGTAGTCAGGGTGACATTTCAATGACATTTCAGCAGATATTGCAGATACTGCGTGCTTGACACCGTTTCAACTGTGAGATGGAAGCATTTTAAATATGAATTAATAAAGGTGTTTTAATCTGGACACTGGTGATTTGATTTTTGCAGATTTTTACAGTAATTGCAATCAACAGTAAACCATTAATGATGTTATTGATTGTTTTACTTGTAAAACAATGATCCAGAAAAACACCAAGGATAAGATTCCAACTGTATGTTTTTTGGGAATGGGGTGTTTTGTTGCCTTTGGCCCAGTAAAAATAAAAAGTGAATCACCATTTGATTCTTAAAGACTGAAAGTGTATACAAATAAAGGTATAATGGGCCGTTGCAAAAGATCTCACCCTATCTATAAAAGTGTTTAGCATTTTAGTTAAGTTTCATATTTGAAAGGTCCCATGTCATGCTTTTCTGGTTATTACCCATCCCCTTCTGTGTTATGAAGGTTTTTATGCATGTAAACGGTCTGCAGAGTCACTAACCCTCAAAGTACACCCTGTAGCGAGTAAAACTCTAACACAGAAAATACCTCTCCAAAACGCCTCGTTGGAGATACATCATTAAAACCTGTTATGCGTGCATATGTTCACCTATACCTGTGTTCCAATGCATGTTTGTATTTGTACTCCATTGTTTGTGTATTCAAAACAAAAATACAAATAAACAATCGTGTGGAAAACTGAATTTCCCCTGGGGCATCAATAAAGATGCATTTTATCTTATTTTAAATGGGCAGGCCCTTTCTATTGGTCTAATCTCCTTAAAACTTATTCTCATTAAGGATTGTTGAATTATGAATTGTAATATATGAATTTGTTACTTAATACTCTTATACTAATCACTTCCTGTATTCCCGTGATAAAAGGGACATGCGCAATAAAACGTGTCACTTCCGGTTGAAGCAAAGCCGACGGTGTATGTGTGTATGTATTCCTCTGTCACGTTAAACTATGTTCACGGTATTCCTGCCCTAAGATCATGGCATCATTAACAGGTTATGGGCCAAGGAGGGACCATGGAAGCCGGTGGAACCGTTTGTGTTTCGACGGAGATGAGAAGAACTACGAGTTATGGGAGACAAAGTTTTTGGGTCACCTGCGACTGCTAGGATCGAAGGCTGTCATCCTAGAGGAGCCAGGTGAAGATGATGAGGCTGATGATCAGAAAAATGAAGAAGCCTATGCAGAATTGATCCAGGTACTGGACGATAAAAGCCTTTCACTGATCATGAGAGAAGCAGCAGACAACGGAAGAAAAGCGTTACAAATATTGAGGGACCACTACGCTGGGAAAGGGAAACCACGGGTGAACTAACGCGTCGCTGCAGAAAGCCGCTAATGAGAGTGTCACTGACTATCATTCGTGCCGAAACGGCAATTACAGCACTGAGAAATGCTGAAGAAACTCTTAGCGACGGGCTGCTGATAGCCATGATTTTAAAGGGACGGCCAATTTGTTTTAGGCCGTTTGCCATCCACATTACACAAGGGGATGAGAAGCTAACTTTTGGTGAGTTCAAAACAAAGCTGAGCTATGAAAGCACAGAAAAATACAATGCCAACTTGAGTGAAGAATCTTATAATATTATGAAGGCGAGTGGCTGGGTGAAGTGGAGAGATGGCCCCGATATCACTTGCTACAACTGCGGTCAGAAAGGGCACCGGGCTCGTGAGTGTCGAAGTGCGAGTAGCAGCAACAGCAAAGACCAGACACAGTGGTGCAGTTTTTGCAAAAATTCCACACATATAGATGCAAACTGCAGACGCAAAAAGAGAGACAATGCTAAACAAGCAACTGACGTTGAGGACCACTCGATCACCCAAAGTACGTGACAGTCCAGTATCCGGAGTTACACATAAAGGGCTGATGGTCGACACCGGAGCAACGTCAGACATAATAACGAACATCGACAAGTTTAAAAGGTTCAATGAGACTTTTCAACCTGAGACCACTTTGCTGAATTGGCTGACGGGACAAGAACAAGTGGTGTCGCTTTGAAGAAAGGAGAGGCGGAGGTCTGCCTGCAAGACACGGAGGGACAACGAGTGACAGCGACGCTGAAGGACGCGCTCTACATACCGTCCTATCCACAAGACATTTTTTCTGTTAAAGCAGCGACAGCCAACGGAGCATCAGTGAACTTTCGTCAGGGTTGTAACCAGCTGATTCACCAAAGAGGTAAAATATTTGACATCAAGGAATATGATTGACTTTATTTTTTAAACACTGTGGACTGTGAAGCTGAGGACGATGCATGTTATGGATGTTATGACATTCAAACATGGCACGAAATACCCTACTTGGTCACTATAACTATGATGATGTGTCACAACTGGAAAAAGTCACTGAGGGGATGAAAATTAAGTGTGGGATTGATAAATCTAACCTTAACTGTGAAGTGTGTACTCGGGGTAAATTTGCTCAGAGTACACACAGAGAGAACAGACAACCAGATGCAAGAGCTAAAGCAGCGCTCAATCTTGTGCACACTGATTTAGCAGGTCCTATTGAGCCAGAGCCTAAGAGGGATTCAGATACACATTGGCTTTTACAGATGACTTTTCTGGGGCAGTATTTGTGTATTTCAGTGGCGGCTGGTTGAAAATATTTTAGGTGGGGCTGTGGATATGGTGACCAAAAAATACTAGGGGGGTTCCGGGGGGATGCTCCCCCGGTAATTTTCTTTTTAGAAAAGACCCCTTAAATTATGAATTCTGGTGATGTTTATGTTTATGTTTATTAAGGATCCCCATTAGCTTTTGCTCTCGACAAAAGCTACTCTTCCTGGGGTCCGACACTTAAAACAATACAACAATAATACAGCAACATTTAGGACATAAGTCCTGATATCATTAACAACATTAAAAACATCACCAATATCATCAACAACATGCGATCAAATTAAATTAAATTAGGGTTCACAGCTCACAAGGGTACATGGTCATTAGTAGATGGCCCTTCAATCTCTTCTTGAAATAGGCTCTGGACTCTATTTCAGCGAGGTAGTCTGGCAATGAGTTCCATTCCTTTATAGCTCTATAAGACACAGAAGATTTGTCCTGGGTTTAGGTGCCAGTAGATGGTCCGATGTAGCTCGTCTAGTCTTATGGTCATGCTCGTCTCTTGTGTAAACTATTTGATCATAAATATACAGTGTTTTTTTGCTAAATTGGACATTTTTTAGAAAAGTGATAACACGAGATTGCAGACATTTCTCAACTGGAAGCCAAGATAGGTTTCTATGCATAACTCCAATATGAGTGCGCTTCGAACAGTGGAGAGCTAGTCTGGCAGCCTTGTTTTGAGCTCTTTGTAATTTCTGTAAATGTGTTTTTGCTGCTGATGATCATATGACCAGACAGTACTCTAGATGTGACAAAACCAGAGACTGAATGACTTGTTTCAAAGTGGTTGGTGTTACATACTTTGTACATTTTCTCACCACAGCTATGCTCCTTTCCATTTTAGTTACGATACTGTCAATTTGCTTTGTCCACCGTAAACCAGAATCAAGAACAATGCCAAGCAATTTAGTCTCGTTTACCTGTTCCACTGGCAGACCAGCCAGTGTCAGGCTTAATTGAGGATTGCTGCTTAACATATGTCTGGATCCGAACACCATTGCTTTTGTTTTTGCAATGTTGAATACCAGTTTGTTATTGTTGACCCAGTCTGCTATGGCTTTAATCTCTATTTTAAGTAGATAGTTTAACTCACTGCATGTTGATGCTGTACTGTACATTGTGGAATGATCAGCATACATTATTACACTGGACTTATTTAATATGTAAGGAAGGTCATTTGTGAATATAGAATACAACAAAGGCCCAAGCGAACTCCCCTGTGGGACCCCACACTGCAACACTTTACTTTCAGAAAAGCTCCCATTGAAAAAGACTCGCTGCCTTCTCCTAGTCAGGTAGCTCTCCATCCAAGCCATAGCATTTGAGTTTGTTGAGCAGCAGACTATGATCGATCACATCGAAAGCTGCGCTAAAGTCTAACATCACAGCTCGTGCAAGCCTCCTATCATCCATGCTCTCTAACCAGTCGTCGGTCATTTGTGCAAGTGCTGTACTTGTAGAGTGACCATCTCTATAGGCATGTTGGTAGTTTGTTTTCAGATTGTTACTTGAAAAGTAGTATTGAATTTGGGTGTATACTATTTTTTCTATTAATTTACTTAACACTGGGAGGAGACTTAGGTCGACTATTGGAACCAGCAAAGGTTTTTCTTTTATCCTTGGGTAATGGGATAACCTTGGCTTCCTTCCAGATCTCGGGGCACACGCCTTGCTCTAAACTTTTATAAAAAATGTGACTCAATGGCTTTGATATGTATTTGGCCGTCATTTTGAGCAGTTTACCATCCAAGTTGTCAATCCCAGGAGATTTATCATCGGACAGATGTAAAAGCATATTTTCAACATATTCTTCTGTTACATTGTGGAATTCAAACATGCACTGCTTTTCCCTCATGATACGATCTTTAATGATGTGATGTGACACTGTGTCCTCAACTGCACCCATGGCATTCCTCAGCTTATCTACTTTATTTGTAAAATAATAATTAAAATGATTTGCAATATCTGCTGCCTTGGTAATGAATTTACCCTCGGTTTATATAAAGGAAAGATGCGTGTTTGAGTTCCTCCCCATTATGTTATTCAATATTTTCCATAATTTCTTTCCATCATTCGTAGAATCACTGATTTCCTGCATGTAGTATTCCCTCTTTCTACATTTATTCAATTTGGTTACCGCATTTCTTAGTTTACAGTAATGTTGTTTGTCACATAGAGAACCTGTTCTGTCTGTAGTTTTTTTAGCATCATCTCGTTGGACCATTTAACTTCTCATCTCGTCATTCAACCAATGTGCACACTTTGACCAGGCAGACCATTTTCTCATAGGAACATGCTGATCGGCAATCCCCATGAAAGACTTCAATGCTTTTTCTGGGTTTTCCTCATGGCAAACATCAAACCTTTGCACATTCTTTACCTCCTCTACAAATTGTTCCTGATTAAACCCCTTATAAGACCTTCTATAATTTATCTTGGAGCCAGCCTTAGGTATTTTGGTCTTGCGTACTATAGCAACTAGGTTATGATCACTAAAGCCAACTGTGAGTGACAACACTTTAGTGCAGTGCTCTGGCCTGTTAGTATAGATGTGGTCAATGCAGGTCGTTGGAATAGCCCCACGTTTATTTGTAGCCCTTCTGGTTGGTGATGTTATTACCTGAGTTATATTACACATTTTGGCAGCTAATGCAATCTTGTTCCACATGGGGCATTGATATTCAGGTCTCCCATGAAATATATTTTGCTATTACACTCAGCTGTATTATCTACCATTTCACAAATACCATCTAGATAGTTTGAATAGGCTACATCAGTGGTTCTCAAACTTTTTCTGTCAGGCCCCCCCTTTGGAGAAAAAAAAAATTTGGGCCCCCCCAACACAAATAGTTCGGCTCAGTGGCGGCCAGAGATTTCTTTTGGGGGTGCTGTGGGGTAGCTTGACGTTTCATAGAGGGTGCTCAAACATTTAGGGTTTCCCATTAATGTACCGGTCGCTACAGTGGAATTTTTTACTGTTACAATGAAGGCTCGATAATCAGCTCACGGCATAGGTGTAAGCAGGGGTAAAGTGCTATTTTTATAGGACCTCACATAGGGGGGTCCGGGGGCAAGCTCCCCCCCGGGAAGATTTATTTTTAAATATTGAAGTTAAATGCATCAATCTGGTGCACTTTGAGAGCACAATTAAGAGATCTATGGATACATTTCTCAACACGTAATAGTACTGTACTGCATCATATTATTTTTGAATCAATAATTTGTCAAATTATGATTTTTTTTTTTTTAACCATTTTTCCTCCTGGTCTCTCGCGCCCCCCCTGGCATGCCTCTGCGCCCCCCACTTTGAGAACCACTGGGCTACATGCACAGTCACTTCCGCATTCTACTCAAAGCGGCCGATTCATTTCCTGTTTGAAAATGACGACCTTCTACACCCGCTACCTACAAGAGCTTCCGAAATTAAAAATGTCAGATGTTCATCGGATTTGCCGGACGACTAAAGCCCCAGCCAGCAAACTCGATAAAGGCTTCAAATTATATGCTGCGTCATATATACACAACTATGAAGGTAAGAAGGTAACTGGAGTAACAGGTGCTAACCAGCTAGCTTATGCTCCAGGTTACGCTAACGTTAGCTGTCAAAGGCTAGGTAACGCCAGAGCCCTATAGTATAACTACTATTATACTACTACTATAGAAGACTACTATAAGGCTCTGGGTAACGCTATGTACTGTTTCCGGTGTTAATTCTTTAAAACATTAGCCATTTTGCTAAAAAATACTATCGTTTAATAGCCTTATAGCCTAGCCAACTAGAGGTTGTCTTGTTGTTAGCCACACTGCATAATGGTATCAGCTTTTGTAAAGCAATGTTGCCATAGATGTTTTGACGTGAGTATAGATCTAATGCTGTTGCTCTGTTTTTCTTCATTCAGAGTCCAATAAAGACAGGCTGACAGGGCAGGTCAGCGTGAGAGCTTTGTGCTACAGGTAGTGCTGTGTACCTGGACTCACATTCAGGTTCAGGTCCGGACTCAAGTCCAGAGGTTCAGGTTCAGGTCCGGACTTATAAGTCCGGACTTGTGTCAAGTTGTGTGAGTAACTAAAGTGAACTTATTGTGAGCTAATTATCAATTGAAAATAAACTCATAATCAACTCAAATTCAAACTCGTCAGGTTTATTGTGCCCCCTTCCAACTTGTGTCTACACCATGTCTTTTCTAGAACTCTACATGTGTTACTAACTACACAACACAACTACATACATAGTGATGTACATACAAGACTCAATATGCAAGAGTACAAGTCTATGTGTTCTTGTTCAAGAACAACAGCATATTGACATTGTCTGGGTGAAGTGTTGCTCTTTCGGCAGACGCTATATCACCATACATACAAAGGAGTTAGCTTAGCTACACTACCAAATATGGCAACCAGCATCCCACGCTGTCAGTGTCCACTATGTCTAAGCCAGCTTCCCTTGACGTCACACAGATCTCGCGAGCAGTTGCGATATTTTGCGAGACTTCGTGAGCTCAGTAATGGCTGCCATATCAGAAGCCAAAACAATGTTTTTCGTCTTTTCTCAGCGCAAATTTCTCGATCTATGGAAGGTTTTAGATGGTTTAGAACACAAAGGAGAATATACGTAAGTACCGGTTCCTGACGTTCCGGTTTTAACCGGACTTAAACCGAAACTTTTTACAAGTCCAGTACCGGTTCGGCGTACCGGTGTTACAGTATAAGTTGAGTCATGACAACTGGCGACATTCTATTATTTTCGTCATAGGAATCCGGGGCGTGTACATTGAGGACCCATTGTTGACTTACCAGGAAAGAAACATCGTTTGTCGTTTACGTTCATCTTTTGCTATATCTGCCTTCCTAAGATCAATTTGCTGCACATTCAGTACTCGTATGTGAGGTTGTGGGTGAGAGTCCGATATCGTGACGCTTACAGGGAGGTATCGAACATTACAAAGTAGGTGACTGTGTGAATGCCTGTTCAAAACATTGCAAACTTCAATAAATCCTTTAAATTATATATTTGTGTCCGACTTTCATTTGTTCATCGTTCTTAATGTGATGTATAGTAGCTTTGATAGCTGTCCATACCTTCAGACAGCCTAAAAGTAAAACACAAGTTGTTTATTCACAGCCCGAACGCTCATCGAGATGACTGGATCAGTCTTGACAACTTGTGATCAGCTCCGATTAAATTGTGATATCAATTCTGTAGCTAACCTCCAGGGAGCACGTTTATTTTATGAAATACCTGTATCCCTCTCATCACAACAAGACTCTACACTGTGCAGGAAAAACAATTACATACATGAAAATAACCTTGATGCACACAAACTAACAGATAAATCATCAGAAGAAGGCAGAGAGGAAGTAAATAACAACAGGAACACGGAAGGCAGACAGAATTGCTTAGACACGGGTGTCACATGAAATTGAAATGTTCTGGAAAGTTCCTTATACAGCTTTAGCCTTTTTTATCTCATGAAGTCCCAAAGTGACACACACTGAACAGTCTGGGGTCATGGTCCTTGTCATTTGCTTTTGTCTTCCCATAACAACATGTCCAAGATGTCCATGTGTCAGGTTAAAACATGTGACAGAACTAGCTAGATTTGGAAAGGTTTTTTGTTGCTAAAGTTAATTTTCAAGCCATTTAAGAATAAAAATGCTTACATGTCATTTGTTAAACATTAAGCTGTCTTCGGCTCTTTTCTGCTGTAACAAATGTAAATGTCCCCTCTGTGGGACGAATAAAGGTATTCTGATTCTGATTACATTTAACCTGTTGTGGAAACATTTCTTGATGAAATTGATATGAAACAAATGCCATAAATATTGCTGTGACACATGGTGTCACATCGGGACTTTAACCCTAAACATTCACAGTAAACCCGGAGTGACATATATGCACAATTAGAAATATGATTATGGTCTGGTCAGTTAATTTAGCTGATTCAATTATATTTAGTTAACATATGCTTTATTCTTCAATTCATAGTATGTTCAAACAAATGCAAACCAAAACATCATCCTTGTTAATTAAGTTATAAATAAGAGTTACTTTACCATTAAAGCCCAGATATTTGACACTAGGGAGGTTACTTGTCAGAAATGTGTCTATTTAGTCTAAATGACGTTCCCCTTAATTTCCCCAAAAGTAGAAATGGGTGTTTTTTAATATGATTTTCTTATGGGTTAAACGTATAGGCTTAAAGGCATAATAGAACTACCGTATTATATGTATTCAGCTTGTGCCCCGCTGGACTTACTTTTCTGTGGTTTACCGTTACTGTGACATATCAGTATAGCCACGGAAGATAGTTTGTGTGTTTAATTTAATTTTAAATTCCCATGCATCAAGGTTATTTTCATGTATGTAATTGTTTTTCCTGCACAGTGTAGAGTCTTGTTGTGATGAAAGGGATACAGGTATTTCATAAAATAAACGTGCTCCCTGGAGGTTAGCTACAGAATTGATATCACAATTTAATCGGAGCTGATCACAAGTTGTCATGACTGATCCAGTCATCTCGATGAGCGTTCGGGCTGTGAATAAACAACTTGTGTTTTACTTTTAGGCTGTCTGAAGGTATGGACAGCTATCAAAGCTACTATACATCACATTAAGAACGATTAACAAATGAAAGTCGGACACAAATATATAATTTAAAGGATTTATTGAAGTTTGCAATGTTTTGAACAGGCATCCACACAGTCACCTACTTTGTAATGTTCGATACCTCCCTGTAAGCGTCACGATATCGGCCTCTCACCCACAACCTCACATACGAGTACTGAATGTGCAGCAAAGTGATCTTAGGAAGGCAGATATAGCAAAAGATGAACGTAAACGACAAACGATGTTTCTTTCCTGGTAAGTCAACAATGGGTCCTCAATGTACACGCCCCGGATTCCTATGACGAAAATAATAGAATGTCGCCAGTTGTCATGACTCAACTTATACTGCAACACCGGTACGCAGCACTAGCTACAGGTCAATGAGGAAGAGCGAGACAGCACACAGTTTGAGTGTAGGCAGGCAGCATTGACACTGTCTTCCTCCCTGTTTATTGAGTTTCAGTTCAGTTAAACATTAGTTTACCTTAAGGGAATCTCAACAGTGTCCTACTTCTCCCTGCTTTATCCCAGCTGATTGGTCAGATATTATTACATTGATTATGGATGTGTAAGTTTGAGGGTTCAAATATATAGTCAAAACTGCTTTAATACAATTTTCAAGGCATCTTAGTTTCCAAAGAAAGTTCATTGTGGTATTGTAGGGTAAGAGGGTAACACTAAGCATTCAGGAATACATGCTTCTTCTAGGATAATGGGTCAGTAAAAATAACCAATAATTCTACTCATAATAACCTCCTGGCTCATTTACCACAAGTGAGGTTACTAATCACTAGTATTTCTTCTCTCTTTTTTAGATAACGCTTCGTGATTCATCACCAGTGGTGCTCACGCACAACCAGTGCTCCTGTGTTGCAGGAACTGTTTCGTGCAATCACACAGTAGCATTGCTGTTCCAAACAGCACACTACACTGAACTGAACATGCCAGTTGTGCCACCTGTGCATGGTAATTTCAATGAGGTTCAAATACTTGTAATCTTTCACAGAGTTTTTGTTTTAAAGTGACTCAACGAACAGTAATTGTGTTTTCCTTAAGGGTGTGAAGCCAGGGCCCATCAACTCCATGGTCTTCACCAAGCCTGTACCAAATAGGATGGTGCAGACTGGAGTAAGGTAATTTTAGCTGGAAAATTGTGTTTCCTGTGTTTTTAAAATTCATAATTCTGGTGCTGTATTCCTAACCTTTTTTGTCACATTAATGTGCTATATTGTCTTTGCCATTCTTTGTAGGAGTGGATTCTACAGAGGCATGGTGGGGCCATTACCAGATCCCTGCCTGTTCAGAGTTACGGAGGCATACTCAGCATTCAGCATTGAAGACAGACGCTTGTCACCACAATGAACATGAGACCTGACAAGCCCCTTGTGGAAAGTGCCTTCGGGATGGTGCAGGAGGGCAGTGTTCTGTCCTATCAGATGCCTGCTTTGACGTCTCGGTACACCACACTTCACACTGAGACACCACCAACACCCCACTTGCCCATAGAGGGGTATGCGATCTTGCCATGTGATTTACTGCTGGTGTGCTCAGAAGAGGAGCAACTACATATGAACAGCTTATCTGTTGATTTGGAAATGTCTCACAAAATTGAGGAGGCTACCCGTGAGCAAAGGTCTAGCTCAGAGTGGCATCTGCTCCGCAAACCCAGGGTTACTGCCTCTAGGTTTAGAGAGATTTGTCACGTCAGAGGTGAGAGCTCTGCTAACTCTCTTGCAGAGCGAATACTCAAAGGTACAAGGCAGACTGCAGAAATTAGGAGAGGTGCAGACATGGAGCCCACAGTTGCAGCTGAATACAGTAGACTGGCAAACGTGAACTACTCCCCTTGTGGCCTTGTCATTCACCCCTCTACGCCCTGGCTTGGTGCCTCCCCTGATGGAGTTGTTTTTGACCCAACAGAATATCCCCAATTTGGCCTTGTTGAATTCAAATGTCCCAATGTCCCAAATTATGTCGACTGCAAATACAGTTGCAAGAAAAAGTATGTGAACCCTTTGGAACTACCTGGATTTCTGCATAAATTGGTCATAAAATGTGTTCTGATCTTCATCTAAGTCACAACAATAGACAAACACAGTCTGCTTAAGCTAAAACCACACAAACAATTATATGTTTTTATGTTTTTATTGAACACACCATGTAAACATTCACAGTGCAGGGTGAACCCTTGGATTGAATAACTGGTTGACCCTCCTTTGGCAGCAATAACCTCAACCAAACGTTTCCTATAGTTGCATATCAGACCTGCACAACGGTCAGGAGGAATTTTGGACCATTCCTCTTTACAAAACTGTTTCAGTTCAGCAATGTTCTTGGGATGTCTGGTGTGAATCGCTCTCTTGAGGTCATGCCACAGCATCTCAATTGGGTTGAGGTCAGGACTCTGACTGGGCCACTCCAGAAGGCCTATTTTCTTCTGTTGAAGCCACTCTGTTGTTGATTTACTTCTGTGCTTTGGGTCGTTGTCCTGTTGCATCACTCATCTTCTGTTGAGCTTCAATTGGTGGACAGATGGCCTTAAGTTCTCCAGCAAAATGTCTTGATAAACTTGAGGATTCAGTTTTCCGTTGATGATGGCAATCTGTCCAGGCCCTGAGGCAGCAAAGCAGCCCCAAACCATGATGCTCCCTCCACCATACTTCACAGTTGGGATGAGGTTTTGATGTTGGTGTGCTGTGCCTTTTTTTCCCCACACATAGCGTTGTGTGTTCCTTCCAAACAACTCAACTTTGGTTTCATCTGTCCACAGAATATTTCCAGGTGCTCTTTTGCAAACTTCAAATGTGCAGATCAGAACACATTTTATGACCAACTTATGCAGAAATCCAGGTAATTCCAAAGGGTTCACGTACTTTTTCTTGCAACTGTATGTGAAGATGGAATGTGGCTCCCCTAAGCTCAAGAAAAGCCATGCCTATTACTGGCAAGATCAGGGTCAACTTCTTGTATCTGGGATGCAGTCGTGTGACTTTTTAGTGTGGGCACAGGAGGACTACCTTGTGCAAAGAATATACACAGATCCAGAAGTGCAAAGAGCAATCAGAGAAAAAGTAGACTTTTTTTTTTTTTTACACATACATGCCGAAGTACCTGTCATTAAAAAATTAGTGGGCACTGTAGCCATTGTTAACTCTGTAAGCAGTTAGCTGCTAGACCCTGGCTCAGCCGTCATTGTTTTTAGGAGGCAATCCCTCAATCATGTGTTCTGAATGACAACAAAATGTGATTTCAATATTTTGTTTTGATATATATTGTTTGTCACATTTCATATATGTAAATAAATATACAATTGTATTTAAAAAGACAATAAAGTGAAGTGATTTTTTTGTAATGAATAGTAAATCATTGCATTTGTAAGAAATCATCAACGCATTGTAATTTGCTATTTATTCAAACAAAACACTAGCGTGTGTCAGGCAACACGGGATTACGGTGTGCTCACCCAGCTTAATCACAGCTACCTGCACACGTGTCATCATCTTGTCTTATTTCACCCATGTCTTGACCAGTGCTTTGTTCTGATAGTTCGACAGCATACATGCTACTGCAAACAGTTGGTTGATGTTGTAGGCATGGGACAGGAGGATGACACCATCAAAAAGTTTGTTCTCTTTTATCCTCCTAATGACACGCTCCACATAAACCCTCAGTCTGGCAATGGCCTGTGTCTCCGTTACCTGATAGGCTGGCATTTGCTTCTGCTTTGACAGAAAAGGTGGGCAGTACACCTGGCATTTGCAGCAATCGCTGATCAGGAAGCCCTTATCTACCATCACGGCCATGTTTTCAGTCAACAACGCAGCTATTCCAGACTGTTTGCAAATCTCCTTGTCGCTGACAGAACCACCATACAGAGAAATCTGGGAAATCTTTGAATGCCTCTGGGAGGTGGGCTTGAACTTCTGCAGGTGTAAGCCAGATGCACTGTGACCCCAATAAAGTTGTAAGAAAACTTGTCCATGTTGCAATGATGCGGCTCACAGTGGACTGGTGTACGTTGAAGCGGTTTGCAAGGTCCCTCTCTTTCAAACCCACCGACAGGAAGCAGAGAAAAAGGAAGAACTCGTCAATTGGCTGAAGCAGCTGTCTCTGGAAGATAAAAACAAAAAAAGGTACTATATTAATGTCATGAGTGTAGCACACCATGGGAAAAACATTAAGTTGTCTTAGTTCTCTGATGTATTCAAAAAGGATTGAGTACATATTGAGTATATATATATATATATATATATATATATATTTATATTGAGTATAGCCTTTTAGCCTACACGAAAGCAATGAAATGTCGGAGAAACATTTTCCCTTCAGTTTGTGTTTAGATTGTGTGTTAAAAGAAACGTAGCCTACCGTTGATGGACGTGCGTGTGTAACCACTTCTTCATTCCTCTTGGCAGCTGATATCGCTCTTGTAACACGAACCATTTTATAAATGGAAGGCTCAATCAAAAACCAGAAGGCCATCAAGTGGTTATAGCTCGGGAATCTGTACACAAAAGACACATGTCAGTCATTAATTGACACAGCAAATACAGTCATGTTAACTGTAACACATGGGCTAATCCTTTCCTCTAGTTTGCTATAATACATTACAATTCAAATAGACTGATTAAGAAGGCACTTGGTGCATGTATAGTAATCTACAGCAGTAAAATGTAACAACTACATTAAAGCAGCAGTAATAATAATCTAAAACATACAGGGAACATTTTACACAGAATGACTACTTTTACTCTTCATTCTTAAGTGTGCAACTGGGGGAAAGGCAGTGGATATTGACATGTACTTTTACTTTGGTAAGGTTTTGAAGATTTCCACTTGTAGTAAAGTATTATCAGTATGTTGTTAGTATTCGTATGTTTTACTCCACCACATTTAGTTAACCTTCATAGTTTCTAGTTACTTTTTATATATGAAAACACATGATTTATGATTCTACATGTTCAGTTCAGGAGTATTTTCAAACCATAGTATTTGTACTTATACTTCAGTTAAGTTGCCTACTTATTCCAACACTGCATGCATATAGTCAGCGGTCAAACGGCAGGTAAACAGCATTCTTTATAAGCTAACCCATCTCAAAAACTTTGATAGAATTTAGCCAAAACATTACCTGGTATAGAATCGGATGTTGTCGTCGGAGCCAGCAAACCGCTGTAAGCCAAACTCTCGCTGGACTCTTAACTCCTGCAGTTGTTTCTGCAGATCCTCCACTGTTTTGGAGTTGTCTTCTGTAGCTTGAGAGGACATGTCCAGTGAAGCTGCTTCAGGGGTTGAGCAGTAATCATGGTCACGGACATCGATGTGCTCTTCCTGCTCCTCCCGAGAGACTGGTTCAGTGGGCCGCTCCCTTCTCTCCCAAACACTAGCCCGCGGTATTTGAGCAGTAAAGTGATTCCACTCAAACAGAGTTGGTACAGCACCTTTCACAAGCCTCCTACGGCCATCAAGAGTTTTTGGCTCTATTAGTTGATCCGTAGCGAAGTGACGACTGCAGACTTTGGAGTGAGAGGAGATTGTAAAGTTATCGCGTCGTATTTTAACTGTCTTCGCAGCACGAGTTCGGTCGGAAAGCCATGGAAACTTAGGACGCCGTTGAATTTAGCTGACGCCGTACAAAGTGGGACACAGCAGTGCTCGGAGTAGTTCTTTACTTGTCTTTGCAAATGTTCCGTTTTGAAAATCTTCCGTCGACTCATATTTAAACCATAGATGTAAACAGTAAAACATTTGTGGACGATCTTAGCTACGCAGACCGGAAGCAAACCGGAAGCAGCCGAGCCGTATTACGGCTAAGGCGGAAGTACGTCTCAGACCCTAGTGCATGTAGCCTATTGGCACTCGGTGGCCTATAACAGCATCCAATTAATGAGTTTTAAATTTGGCAATTGTACTTGTAACCATAAAGCTTCTATTTCATTTTTCATTAGGTCGTATCGTACTTTAGCTGGAATATTATTTTTGTACATAGATCAAAACTCCGCCACCATTCTTATCTCTATCCTTTCTGAACAGATTGTAACCATGCATTGCAACCTCTGAATCATCAACAGATGAGTCCAGGTGTGATTCTGAGATAGCCAGTATGTGTATATTATTTGATTCTACCAAATGGCAGAGTTCATGCACCTTATTCCTCAAGCTACACACATTCAAGTGAGCAAGTAACATTCCCTTCTTTGGCAGATTAACAGAATGTGACATTATTGTCATGTGTTCATAATTAGTTCATATCAGATATACCTTAAAAGTCCAGTGATACAATTAGGTTCTGGAGTGCCTTTTCTTATCAAGCTCCACTTTTGTGGAATCAGCTTCCAGTTTGTGTTCGGGTGGCAGACACCCTATCCGTTTTTAAGAGTGCGCTTAAGACCTTCCTTTTTGATAAAGCTTATAGTTAGGGCTGATTAGATTCAGCCCCTAGTTTTGCTGATATAGGCTTAGTTTGTCGGGGGACATCTTACTTCTTCCTTCTCTCTGTCTATACCTGTGTACTCTCATGTTCCGATTAACCCAGCTTCCCCAAATTTCTTTCTTTTTGGTGTCTATATACGCCGGGAACCGGAGTCATGGATGATCCTGCGGTCCTGTGTCATGGATCGCGAGTCCTGGATCTTGAGTCGTGGCTGCGGTCCTGGATCATAAGTCCTGGATGGATATCCTCATGGATTCATGTTCCTATTATACACACATGCATTTCCAAACATTTGGACTACCTATGTTGCAAATGTATTATCTTTTCAATTTACACACGGCATCTATTGCACGTCTGTCCGTCCTGGGAGAGGGATCCCTCCTCTGTTGCTCTCCCTGAGGTTTCTCCCATTTTTCCCTTTAAACTTTGGGTTTTCTCTGGAAGTTTTTCCTTGTACGATGTGAGGGTCTAAGGACAGAGGGTGTCGTATTGTCATACTGATATTCTGTACAAACTGTGAAGTCCACTGAGACAAATGTAACATTTGTGATATTGGGCTATATAAATAAACATTGATTGATTGATCGATTGATTGATTGAGTGCTGTGGGGGGGGGAAATGACAAATTGAGGCTTAACAATATGAGAAGACTGATCAATACCTCCATAATCTTCAGTGTGGTTAGCTATGAATCTTCCAAAACTTCCAAACACCTTGTCCTGGACATAGTTTCTACAGTATAAACTGTGCAACAGTACAGTAGGCCCACACAAACTGCAGAACACCGGGGCTTTGGGAACACTCAAAATTACTTAAAATGATTGAATTCCCATTTAACCTGTTAAGGGGCTTTTCTCCCCCGTTTCTTTTCTCACGAAACTGCAGGGCTTCTTAAAATGTAATAAATTATTCATGTGTCCTACTCATTTAACGGGAAGAAACTCAACTAACTGATGATATGAACCATGTTTACCGAAACAAAACATAAGTCTCACAAGAAGTGTCTAAATGGGCCCTGAGCGAAAAATGCTAACGCACTCTTGGTATAAATCAATCGATATACTTATCGGATATGCACAAACAATCTTATCTAACAAGTATCATCACTGAGCGATCAGAACTCGCGACAGGGGAAGCAAATACAGACATCACACAACTTTTTTAGGTAGCAAAACACGGAGATATGCTCACCTTTTGCTGTTATTCTGATCAAAAATGAGAAAAACGCGGCTGAAGGTTAATACATAGGTTAATCCAATGTGTCTGTCACTTTGAAAACATTATAGATAATCCATAATTCCATTTTTATGTCAAAAACAGAGTTTTCATATTAGCTGCTTATGATAGCTTCCAGAGTGTATGACAGCTTCCTGTTTTGTCTCCTTGGATACGAGTCCAAACAAACAGTTGGCTTCTGCTGCACTCTCGTCTGGGTGCTTTGCATAGCGCCCAGACGAGAGAGGGTAATGATACACGGGCAAGGCCAGGCAGGACACATGTGACTTATCAGTAATTCTAGACATCGTAACACAATTTTAAACGAGATTTTATTGTAGATTATACATTTTACTGATACCAATTATATAATATTTACCTTGTTTATTAAAAATAAAAATAAAAAATATATTTTTTAAATATATATATTTGTTTTTTTAATGTGCGCCTATGGGCCGGCCGCCACTGGTGTATTTCCTAAAAGTGATACTTTCAAAGCCACAGAGAAATTCATTGCTGATGTTGCACCTTACGGTAAAATCAAATGTATAAGGTCTGATAACGGTACAGAATTCACCAGGACAAACTTTCAATCGCTTCTTAGTGCTGCATTTGATACTATCGACCATGATATCCTATTGCAAAGACTAGAGCACTTAGTTGGCATACAGGGAACTGCTTTAGGCTGGTTTAGGTCCTATCTATCTGAACGCTCTCAGTTTGTACGTGTCAACGATGAATCTTCCATGCAAACCAAAGTTAGCCATGGAGTGCCACAGGGCTCAGTGCTTGGACCTATTTTGTTCACCCTATATATGCTTCCGTTAGGCAATATTATAAGGAATCATTCTGTAAACTTTCATTGTTATGCGGATGATACTCAACTATATTTATCAATCAAGCCTGATGAAATTAATCATCTAAATAAAATTCAAGACTGCCTCAAGTACTTAAAAACGTGGATGACCTTACATTTTTTGATGTTAAACACGACCAAAACTGAAGTTATTGTACTTGGCCCGAAGAATCTACGAAACAAATTATCTAAAGATATATTAACTATGGACGGCATTAATTTGGCCTCCAGTGAGACTGTAAGGAATCTTGGTGTTATATTTGATCAGGATTTATCCTTTAACACCCACATAAAATCAATTTCAAGGACCGCCTACTTCCATCTACGTAACATTGCAAAAATCAGGCATATCTTGCCTCAAAACGATGCAGAGAAACTAGTCCATGCATTTGTTACTTCAAGGCTGGATTATTGTAACTCCTTATTATCAGGGTGTACCAAGAAGTCAGTCAAGTCGCTTCAGCTGATTCAAAATGCTGCAGCTCGTGTACTAACCAGAGTTAGGAAAAGGGACCACATTACTCCTGTTCTGGCTGCCTTACACTGGCTCCCTATAGAACACAGGATAGAATTTTAAATTCTTCTTCTCGCCTACAAAGCCCTTAATTGGCAGGCGCCATCTTACCTTAAAGAACTCATTATACCCTATTGTCCGACTAGGGTTATTGCGTTCCAAGAATGCAGGGTTGTTGGTTGTTCCTAGAGTCTCTAAAAGTACAATGGGAGCCAGAGCCTTTTCTTATCAAGCTCCACTTTTGTGGAATCAGCTTCCAGTTTGTGTTCGGACGGCAGACACCCTATCCATTTTTAAGAGTGCGCTTAAGACCTTCCTTTTTGATAAAGCTTATAGTTAGGGCTGATTAGATTCAGCCCCTAGTTTTGCTGATATAGGCTTAGTTTGTCGGGGGACATCTTACTTCTTCCTTCTCTCTGTCTATACCTGTGTACTCTCATGTTCCGATTAATCCAGCTTCCCCAAATTTATTTCTTTTTGGTGTCTATATACGCCGGGTTCCGGAGTCATGGATGATCCTGCGGTCCTGTGTCCTGGATCGCGAGCCCTGGATCTTGAGTCGTGGCTGTGGTCCTGGATAATAAGTCCTGGATGGATATCCTCGTGGATTCATCTTCCTATTATACACACATGCATTTCCAAACATTTGGACTACCTATGTTGCAAATGTATTATCTTTTCAATTTACACACGGCATCTATTGCACGTCTGTCCGTCCTGGGAGAGGGATCCCTCCTCTGTTGCTCTCCCTGAGGTTTCTCCCATTTTTCCCTTTAAACTGTGGGGTTTTCTCTGGAAGTTTTTCCTTGTACGATGTGAGGGTCTAAGGACAGAGGGTGTCGTATTGTCATACTGATATTCTGTACAAACTGTGAAGTCCACTGAGACAAATGTAACATTTGTGATATTGGGCTATATAAATAAACATTGATTGATTGATTGATACAACATGCAATACGACATGAAACTTCAGCACCTTACTCACCCCATCAAAATGGGACAGCTGAGAGAAACTGGAGAACACTTTTTGAAATGGCAAGATGCATGCTTCTTGAGAGCAATTTACCAAAGAAGCTATGGACTTAGGCCGTCATGACTGCAGCTGTAATACGTAAAAGATGTTACAACAGACATGTAGGACAGACGCCTTATTATATGCTGACAGGACGTAAGCCTAACCTTTCGAAAATGAATGTATTTGGATCTGTATGCTATGCATACAAGCAGGAAAAGAAAAAGTTAGACTCGAGGTGTGAGAAGGGTATTTTTGTAGGGTATGATAAAAACAGCCCAGCATACCTAGTCTACAACCCAGACACAGGTAGTGTTCGAAAACACAGGCAAGTGAAGCTTGTCACAAAAAGTGTAGTCGAGCGACATACACAGACTGATTTTGAGGCAAGTGATGACGATTTTTATGAGAAAAGGTTTGTATCCACCAAGCCAGAAACCCAGGGGACTGACTTGTGTCCAAAAGAGACACAGGAGGCTCGAACTGAGACAGATGACAAACACTCAGACAGGAAAGGGAGCAGAAGGTCAAAATAGAAGCTATCCCCAAAGAGAAAGGAAGAGACCTCAGTATTCAGAGGACTAAGAATGTAAAGTGTGACGACCAGAAGTATGTAAATATTGAGTACTGCTACAGAGTAATGTGTAATGTACCAAACACCTTTCAAGAGGCCATTAATTCAGCAGAGTTGAAACTCTGGACTGATGCTATGCAGGAGGAAATGAATTCTTGTAGGAAAATGACACATTCACATTGACCACACTGCCAGAGGGCAAAAATGCAGTGGGGGGTAGATGGGTCTATGCAATCAAAGAAAAAACAGAAAAGACTGAGATATACAGTGTTCTTACACCTTTTCCAAATTCAAGCACTTTTCAAGCATTTTCAAGGTGCATTTTCCAGCTTTTCAAGCATCTTACAGCTGTTGTAAATTACATATTTATATACACATGCTCAAATGATTATTTCCCTACCTCACATTGAATCAGATGTTCTTTATGCTATAAACAACCAAATGTGTGTTTCGTGATAGCCTTCTACACGAGGATGGAAAATTAAAGAAAACAAAACAAAGTTTAATATTTCAAAATGAGTGACCCATCTGTACGTACTGTAGACTGGGCATCCCATATAACCTGGCTGAGCCAATGTAAAACAATCAGCCAAATAACTTTTTAATACATTATTGATTACTATTTTTGAGGTACTTTTAGGTTGGCAGTAAACATAAGTCAGAGGTACATGGTGTACTTTTACTCCACTACATGTATTTAATACCTTTAGTTACTTTACAGATCTGGATTAATTAAGTGAAATCTAATCAAGTGTTAAATCAGACTTTAGTTCCACCTGGAGTAAATTCACAAGCTACCCTGCAGTATACAAAGTCATTCAAACTAAGCTGCACCTTTACCAGCTTTGAGAACACTTTCATGATCAATCATTATAAAACATATCATATATATTATTCTGAAATGGACCAATCTGCACAACGAATACTTTTACTGTCGCTACTTTCACTATATTTCGATGAGAATACTTTTTGTACTTTTACTTGAGGAACATTTTGAATGCAGGACTTTTACTGTAACAGAGTATTCCTACACTCTGGTACTTCTACTTTTACTAAGTACAAGATCTGAGTACTTCTACTTTTACTCAAGTGCAAGATCTGAGTGTACTTCTACTACTCAAGTACGAATCTGAGTACTTATTCCACCTCTGGTAGTATATTAGCCTGAATTGTAGCCACAAAATGAAGCAGAGCTGCATAAAAAGACTCACATGGTAACGAGTGGAAAATAATATTTACAAATTTGTACAATGATTTGTAGGTAATTTTAACTACTCAAGACACCTGACTTATACATCTTCAAAGGAAGACTGTGTTCATTCTACAATTACATGGGATTAAAGCAAAATGTAGTTTTGCTTGTATAATACTTCAATTTTATATAAAAGACAGTTTGTTTTCATCTGTTTTCAAATAAACAAAGTATTGGCTTTCAGAATATTAAACTTGTTTCGGCAAATTCAGATGATAAATACAACTTTGAAGCTTGTAACGGCACAATTACAAGCAGAGAACAGACTAATGTAACATCACAGCAAGCATAACACCAGCCGGTGTTTCTTGTAAGTGTTTCCCCGGTACACAAACGCAAATATACACAAACACACTCGCGAGCTTCCCTCAGACCAGTAATACAAACGAAAATGTGTCTTCGGGTCAATGTGACTGATTTCGATAGAGCAAGTCACATTTGGTTTAGGCACGAGACATACTACCAGTAGAAGTTTAGGCACGAAACATACTACCAGTAGAAATACATTGCTTTCAAAATCGCTCTGTGTCAAATCAATAGATTATATTTCGTGGCTATAACACGAAATGCCGTGAGTGCTTCATCCTCTGAACACCACAGGATGGCGACTGTAACGCACATATTAACATAGGTACGCTCCTCTGAAATGATTGTCCCATGCAATTATTATTATCCCTCATCATCGAACTCGCTATTCAGCTTGCTAACGTTAGCTTAAACAAACGTAACATGCAACGTTAGCCTAATCTAAAATGCTCTACTGCGGCGTACCTTTCATGTGGCTCCTCAGTGCAGACTCTCGCATCGTTATTTTTGCAAACTTTGCAGGAGGCTACTCGTGGGCTTGACCCTCGTCTTAGCCATGGCTTGTATTTGTCTTCTGATAGCCAACGCTCGTTGAAACTGCAACCTCCTGGCACACTGTCATCTATCACTCTCATCAGAATGCCCAGGTCACACGTAACTAAAACGCTTGCAGGTCACGCTCATAGCGCGGGAAGGCCGCATCGTAGCTGTTTTATGTAGAAGCGAAGCAATTTTGTTCTTTTAATCTAAAAAGCGAACTATTCAGTCAGACAGCAATTTATTGTAAAAGTAAAGCATTTACATTTTCAAGCACTTTATCTCAATTTCAAGCACCATTCCCAAAATTCAAGCACTTTCCCAACCTTGAAAACACCACGTCAAATTTCAAGCATTTTCAAGGATTTCAAGCACCCATACGAACCCTGGATATATAAAGCCAGATATGTTGCAAAGGGATATAGAGAGGCGAAGTCCCTCCCCTTCCGGGAGCCTCCATGGGACCCCGGAAGCGGAAAATTATACATTGAAGTCAATGGAGAGAGAAAAGTTATCTTTTGAACCCGTTTGAATTGTGCCACTAATGACACATATGATGTTTGTCATTCTTAACTAACCATTTCCATGTAAAAAAAGTCACAGTTTGTCGTAAAACTGTTGAAATATAAGACTATGAAAAATACGCAACTAGAAAGACTACAAATCCCAAATCGCATTCTGGGTCGCGTAAGTGATGTCATAGGCGATAATGCTCCAAGACTGGTGGTTGCGACTCGCAATTAAAGCAAAGAAGAAGAAGAAGAAGATCTCATAACTGATTCATTCCCTCCAATAAATATAAGAGATTGCTCCATTAAATTCACTTTTACAAGATGCCTGTGTGCTTTGTACCAGGTTGTAATCACAAAAGTGATCATACCAGTTGCTCGTTCTATCGCTTCCCGTCTGGTGAAAGGACCAGGACCAAACATATCAGGTAATATACATGTTTTGCATGGAACATAGTCAAGTTAGCTACATAGCTAGTAGCGAGCACGTTAGTTAGCATTACATTACATTACTTAGCCTTGTCATTTGTATTAGCCTTAACATGAAGTAAACCAAAATGTTAAACAGTAAGAGTAGTCATGATGGTAAGTATTTTGTGAAACATTTGAAGAGTAGCCTACTGCGCCCTCCACCAGGTGCTAAGGGGGCGGGAGGTAGGCTAACACCACATTAGCATCGGGGATCTTTTCTACTTCATGCTATCTGCACAAATGGTTAACATTGAACATTAAAAGATCAGGCAGTTCAGGGAGAGTCAAAGGAAGGCAGGCAGGCAGCTTTGCATGACATTCTTCTAGACGTGTTTCATTGTGATGATAGTGAGAGTGAGTCAATCTGTTTGTTGGAAAGACAGTAGTTGAGTGATTACTGAGAGAAAATTATTAAAAGAGATAATTATTCAGTGTTGTTACTTTAAAGTGTTGTTACTGACCTTTTTCTCTTTTATTTTCTTTACCTCACCTGTAACTGCTGAGACCCTGAGGAACATGCACGCTGGACTGACCTGCTCTGGCAACCTGATTTCCACTGTACGTAATAGTATTTGGTTATGGTATATTATTTATATACATCAAAGGCACAATGCACCCCTCAGAGACACACATGTATTGAGTGTGATATTTTGCATTGGTCATGTGAAATCATCTTTACATACTAGAAAACTGTAGGAGCGGCAACTTGTTTTGAAATTGAATTTTTAATATCCGATAATAAAGTTGATCTGTTTTCTTTATTCTTCTCTCTTCCCAGCTCCATCCATCACCATTCTCTGTTCCTGCAGGTCCTGCTTGCTAATCAATGCTCATATTTTTTTACACAATTACAAATAAATTCAATGTATTGTATGACATAAAGTTGTGCTTCATTCTGAGTCAATAATAAATTCATTCTGCCTTCAACTGCAAAATTATTGTGGACTGCACCGACCACCAGTAAGATGAACCAAGCAAAGTTGACACTCAACATACAGCTGTGCTCTTAAGTTTACATGAAGAATTTGTGAAATATTGGTAATAACAGGTTTAAATGATTATTAGTAATTAATTATATAATTTTCTCATTGTAGACAAGCAGACAGGGAGCCTGATGAGAAAAGCAGAATATGCAGCTGCCATTTTCCACATGGAAAAGAGAAGGGCCAAGTGTATTTGAGTGGACAAAAGAGAAATCCCAAATACGAAAAATAAAATTATACAATTTACAGATATGTATACCAATATATATATATCCTATATACACCATGTATAATGATGGTGTATGATGTAGAAGGAAGTGTGGTAGATAACAAGTAAATATAGAGTTACATACAGATCCATGTTACAGCAAAAGATGGAATAACTAAGAAGCACGCAGTATAATAATAATTACATGCAACAATGAAATAACTGCTCAGCATCTCCACCTCAATCCCAATCTGCTGTGTCCTGTTTTCCTCCCCTCTGCATAACACCCCATCACACATACGAAACACAACGCAGAGTCTGAGGGTGTTAAGAGTATGTTTATTTAAATGTCCTCCTCTCTACTAGCCAACACAGGGAGCATATGCTGGGTGTAGAATTGTTCCAGGAGGAGGATATTTCCATGCCATGTAGGGTCTTTGGGGATGGGGATGATGATCGCCTCCTTCGTGGTCCACAGTAGCAGAGACTCCGGTCTGTGATGTGCAGCTGTTATATAATATACAATACATTTTTGAAAAACATTTGATCAACAAAAAAGGATTCGGTCAGGATCTAGAGTCAGTGTGTAGTTTATTAATTAATCAATGCTCTCTACATTAGGAAAACACATACCGGTGTACCAGAGGGAGTCACACACAGCTGTGCCTAGATAACCAAACAAATTGACAAGATAACCAAAATCCTTGAATCTACACACAGCAAATAAACTTAAATGACACAACGAGATGTAAAAAGGAGATCACACATATAGTCGATATAAAACTGGCCGCTTCAATCTGAAGAGCAACTAAAACAAAACACGGGAGTGTATCTTGTTCTTGTGAACACTAATGTTATCCACAGCATACACAGAGACCACGAAGTTCTTAAGGAGAAAACTAGTTGCTAAAACAAAACACGTTAGTGTACCTTGTTAGCTAATGTTAGCTAGCTGACATTAACGTTAAACATTGCACTCATATTACTCACTGAAACCTTGTAAAGCCGGTCCCGCATGCTGGCTCTTACAGAACCGACTAACTCCCCTTTCGTGTATGTACAGCTCTCAACATGCCCAGACTTGTAGTGATTTTCACCTCGTTTTATACTTTTTTGCCTCATTCTGAAAGAAACAGGGGAAATTTGCTAACGTGACGGCCATCTTTGTGATGGTGACGCGTATTGTGCGAGACCAGAGACCTGTAGTTATCTGAGCGGTTTCACACAAAAAACTTCACAGTTTTACGTCACATTTTTATTTTTTTACTTGCAAAATGTTCTTTTAATTTGACAAACATCATATGTGTCATTCGTGGCACAATTCAAACGGGATCGAAAGATGACTTTTCTCTCTCCATTGACTTCAATGTATAATTTTCCGCTTCCGGGGTCCCATGGGTCGGAAGTAGATGGGCGGGACTTCGCCTCTCTATAAGGAGACATTTTCCCTGACTGCGAACATGACATCAGTAAGAAGCTTGATGCAACTGCCAGCTCAACATGACTTACACCTATGTTAAAACTGCGTATTTACACGCTCCAATTGATTGTGTGCTGTATGTACAGCAACCTGAAGGTTTTGAGGTCAAGCCAGACACAGGTGAAAAGCTAGTCTGCAAGCTGAATAAATCACTGTATGGGTTAAAACAATCTGGAAGAAACTGGAAGAAAATGTTGCATGATCATCTCTGTGGGAACGGTTTTGCACAAAACCCAGCTGATCACTGTGTCTACAGTAAAGGAATAGAAAATGAGAGGATCATTCTGATTATTTGGGTGGATGACTTAGTTATCGCAGCTAATGATATTCACACAATTAATACTGTGAAAGAAATGTTGAGCACAAAATTCAAAATGAAGGATCTTGGGAAACTTAAACATTTCCTAGGCATTGACTTTACTCAGGAAAAAGGAGAAATAAAGATGGGTCAAAAGAAATTCATTACAAAAATACTGGAAAAGTTTGGTATGAATGACTGTGCCAAGTTCGACCCCATGTGAACAGAAACAAAACTTTGATGATGATGGTGAAGCTGTTGATGTAACACAATATCGTGAAATGGTAGGCAGTAGGGATGCAAATTATCGATTAATTCATTAATCATTAGTTGATTGACCTTATCGATCGATTAACGATTAACTGATATAAACGGCTTTTTTCCTGAGAATGTAAATTTCTCACTGTATCGATAGTGTCTTTAACATAAAAAGCTAAATAGCGATAGAATTACTAACAAAGCACTTATATACTAATAAAGGGCTGGCTTTCTAAATGCCAGTTGAGTAGCACTTGAAATGTTTGGCTCTATGAAACCTGATGGACTTATATGATTCTGTTTTCTTAAAGGTTGTATCTTCCTGGTCGAATGCACTTATTGTAAGTCGCTTTGGATAAAAGCGTCAGCTAAATGCAATGTAATGTAATGTAATGTAATGTAAATATTGCTTATTTACTGAATAAAAATGCATGCTATATTGCACAATTGATGTTTTATTGTACCAGTTAGGATAATGTGCAGATAATGGCATTTATGTAGTTTAACAAAATAAATTAAGCACAGAAAATTCAAATACATAAAAAAATAATTGTGCACTGGCTCACCTGTCGCATGTGAAACATTAAGCAAAATAAAATTAATTTTAAATAGAAATCTAAACAATATGGGTAGGCCTAGCCTACACAATATTAAGCCTACAAATTATAATCTGGTTAACTACATATGTAAAACTTGAAACATTAGCAGCAGCATTTATAATCCCCTTTGGTCTGAGAAAGGTAACAGTAAGATAACTAGCCCTGGAAACTTCAAATATATTCTGAACACAACTTAAATCATCCCTGAGGAAGGTGACAGTAACATTAGAGGGCGACCCTTAGAACACTCAAATGAAGATATAGGCTACCTCTCCTGAAACAAAAACATTCCTGTCTCAATGTGTTTTGAATAGGCTCCTGACCTAGACCCCTCTATTTTTGTTCAAGAAAATAAGCATATTAACGTGGTCAGGAGTAAGTCGTGTGCGCAGCCTGTTTACAGTCAGGCCAGCTGCTGAGAATACACGTTCTGATGGGACAGACGTGCCCGGTATGCACAGATATCGTCGTGCCACATTTGCCAGCCTCGGAAATCTTCCTTCATTGACTTTCCACCATTCTGTGGGACTGGAATCAAGGAGTGGTGAGGCATCCTTCAGAAACATGTCCACTTCCTCTTTAATGTCATCGTTGCTGCTGGTGGTATAGTTTTCACCCAGTAGAAGAGTCATAGCAGAAGTGTGTCTCTGAAGTGTAGCTCCCTGGACTGGCACATCATCTCCAGTGGTGGCTTCATTTGTTGATGTGGAGTCCACATGTTCCATAGCCAGTTCAAGCAGTTTGGTATTAGCTGAGATCCTGCTTGCTGGGCTTAGAAATCCCAGGTGCTTATGCCGTGGGTCCAGCATCGTTGCTATCATTGGTGTTGTTGATGTGAGGTCTTCAGACTCAACCTGTTAAAATTAAATAAAGGAGAAAGCTAGCATTAGAGTTTTATTTAATAAGGTTTGACATGACAAGGGTACAACTGCATAAAAACGCAGTTTACACTGTGACAATGTGTTGGTGATAAGTGATTCACCCCATAATCTGTTATATAGCTCAAATGTGATCGAAGAGTTTAATTAATTAATGGCCATAGCTTACCTTCATCCGTTCCCCCAACGAAGTGCGCACTTTAGATTTGAATTCCGCCACTCTGTTGCTGTCTCCATTTGCCATCTTCAGATGCGTGTTAATCAGACTAAATGTGATGGGGTACGTGTTGGATATGGATACCTCCGTCTCTGCTGACATTACAGTAGTTGCACATTGGAGAGCCTCTAGTGCTGGCGCTATGTCCTCCATAAGCTGCCAGAAGTCGTCTCTCAATTCCAGCGTCCTCGCATCTGAAAGCTTGGTCTCTGAGCGGTCTGTTAGCACAGCACACACGGCCCATCGCTGTTCTACGAGTCTGCCAAACATCGCATGTACAGAGTTCCACCTGGTCTTACAGGACTGAATGAGCCGATGAGCTGGTAGCTGCATTTGTCTTTGTTTTGCTTCTAGCGCTTTCGTTGCTGGTGTGCTGTGATTGAAGTGCTTGACCAGCCTGCCAGCAGCTCCAATTACTCGGTTGACACCAGCAGCAGCGAATCCGTCATTGACGGCCAGATTTAAAGTATGAGCAAAGCAACACACTGATTTCCAACTGACTCGTGCGGGGTTGTTTGCTGAAACAATGTTCCGAGCGTTGTCGTGCACACAGGCTACTACACGGCCGGTGAGTCCCCATGACTCCACAGCCTGGTTCAGTTTGGCAGCTAAATTATCAGCTGTATGTCTCTCGGATAAGCTCTCCGTAAGAAGGACTGCCGACTTTACCTGCCAGTCGTTTTCAATATAGTGGCAAGTAATCGTGATGTAGCTTTCTGTAGTCAGTGCTGTCCAACAATCCGTCGTCAGAGCCACATTAGCCGCGGACAAACATGTTTTTAGCTTAGCCTTCTTAATTTCGTAGCGTGCTTCCAAGTTGGAAGTCACGGTCGCTCGCGAAGGGATGTTATATCCTGGCTCCATGAATTGTATCAGCTCCCGAAATCCCTCGGCCTCGGTGGTGCTAATTGGCATTATATCTCTTTCAATCATCCCGCAAATTCTCTGAGTAATGCCGTCTGCTTTTCTTTGGTCGCATACTCGCCTTCCCAGCACAGCAGCAATTGTAGGTTGTGAAGGCGACGGAATGGCTAACGTTACATGCAAGTTGTTCAGGTGGTATCTTAACGAACTTGTAGAGCTGTTGTATTTAAATGTAGCACCGCAAAGTTTGCATTGTGCGTCTTTTTCATCGTTAATTAATCTAAAATGCTCCCACACTCCACTCCGTTTTGACCGCCTCATCATTGTTTGTTTTAGTTTTTTTGCCGCCTCAAGTTTGTGACAGGTCTCGCGAGAATCTCGGGTCACGTTCAAGTACGTCCTGTGGGAAACGGTCTTAGATTACAATGTTCAATTAGTCACAATTAATTTAATTTAATCGAGTAAATTCTTTTCGACAATTAATCGATAGTCGATTAACCGTTAACATCCCTAGTAGGCAGCTTAATATATTTAATGACATCTACACGGCCTGATCTAAGTTGGATAGTCAGTAAACTGTCACAGTATTTTTCAGAGCCAAAAGAACAACACTGGTTAACTGAGGTTACCTACTGTAACCCTAGTTTCTATGAGTAAATGGCGCAGCCCTCTAAGGCTATCGCTATTGGGTAATCCCCCTGCGCCCCCGCGCAGCACTGAAACACTTGTAGTCCACGCCCACCCACAAGGTGGGCCCCACCCTCGGGCCTCCTTCCGGTATAAATAGGAAGGTGGCCCGGCAATCTGCTCCCATACCAAATAACTTTTCTTCAGCTATTCGTAGAGCCAGTGGGGCCCCGCACTTAGAGGGTTGCGCCATTTACTCATAGAAACTGGGGTTACAGTAGGTAACCTCAGTTCTATTTCGTATATGGCTTCGCCCTCTAAGGCTATCGCTATTGGGTTAAGGGCGAAGCATGATGTAGTCTGCGCCCCACTGGGTCCGCCCGGCACTAGAAGCACAGACATACCTGCTCAATAACACCCCCCTGCCTGATGTGCCATGCGTAATGGCTCATCACCGTACCTGGAACATAGCAAAACATGCCTATCTTCCCGACGGGGTGAAGGCTGGGAACAATACATAACGGCCGCTGTGAGAAAGTAGAGACGAAAGTCCCACCTCGTCCTGCGATCGTAGTGGGGGAACAGCAGCTCTCTGCGTGCAGACAGGCAGGAGAGCGCACAGCTGGATCCCTGACGTCACTCACTCTGACCAGGCACTCCGTACAAAGTGTGTCAGAGGAAAAAGGAACATCCCTCCTATAAGAGGGGAAATGGGCCGCTCTCCGCGTGCCAAAAGGCAGGAGAGAGGCGCACAGCTGGCTCCCTTACGTCACTCACCCCGACAGGACACCCAGTACGGGTTGTGTCAGAGAGGAATGGGAGACATCCCTCAAATAAAAATGAATAAACAAACAGGGGGAAGACCAAGATGCAGCCATGCAAATATCTTCCACTGACATTCCTCCGTGCAAAGCCGTGGAGGAGGAAATTCCTCTGGTGGAGTGCGCCTTGATGTTCTCCGGGGGCTCCACCCCAGAGGAGACATATGCCTGTGACACAGCCTCACACAGCCAGTGTGACAGCTGTTGTGCAGACAGAGGTTGCCCGATCGAGCTCTCTCTCTATAGTGCACGAACAGGCGCTGAGAACGGCGCCAGGCCGCCGTGCGCGCCACTAGCTGGACAGCGCGCGCACCGGACAGAGGAGATTTAGAAAAATAGCAGGGGTAAAAACCTCACAAGACACTGTTCCTTGGATGACAGGAGTGTTTCTTGTATCCCATGGAACTGCTGGGGGGAGAGGCTTCTCTGTGAAGTACCGTAATTGTCTTCATGGTGACGAGCCACGCCATCGCCGCCGCTGCCCGTGAGGCAAAAGGGCTGCGAGGGAGTTTCCACACGCTGCCTTTCACTCCGTCTCTCCTCATGAGGCGCGTACATGCCCAGGGGATGAGAGGTGTGTGCATGCTGTCCACACGAGGCGTTATAACGGTGCTCGTGGGTTATGACCGTGTGTAGGAGGCATATCTGGGACAGAGGAATGCCGCGAGTTCTGCAGTTTATAAACCAATAGGTTAAAACGGCAGGCTTCTGCAGCGAATGAACCACCTCTGGAGTGTCCCCCTGTTGGAAGAGACTCAGGGGGATCATCACGTGACCAGCTGACGCCAACGCCGAGCAGCTGCGTCACGGAGAGGGCTGTGTGGGTTGTGACACGCCGGAGGAGAGCTGTCAGTTCCTCCCCTCGCTGCCCGAGAGTCGCGCTCTCATGCTGGCTGAGTTTAACTCCACTCCCAGATAAACGATTGTCTGAGAGGGAAGAGGACAGCTCTTCTTCCAATTTATTATGAAACCCAGGCTTTGACAGATGCGATACGAGATGTACCGTCTGTAAAGCGACTTCCTCCCTGGAGCGAGCCAGCAAATAGCAGGTCGTCCAGAGAAAAACGACACTCTCATCCCTCCTCTGTGTAGTGGCTCCAGCCTTCTCTACACAAATACGAGGAGCCAGGAAATATCCGAACGGCAGACGATTGTCTGGTCTGATATTCCCTGAATGGAAAACGCAGGAATTTCCTGTGTTTCGGGATGATGGGTACGTGGAAGTATGCATCCTTCAGGTGGAAGTGAACCAGTCGTCCTGGTGAAAACATTCCAGCACCTGTTTGATCGTCAGCATGTGGAATACTGACAGATCGAGGATGTCTCATTCCCCCAGTCTTTTTCGGGATTAGAAAAATAACGGGAGTGAAAACCCCTGATTTTCCTCCCTTTGAGGAACCCTGGAAATATCCTCTTTCAACGGGAGTTCCAGCAGCTCGGATTGGAGCGCAAGACATAGCTTCTGGGAGGACAGGAGTGTTTCCTGTATCCCATTGAACTGTGGGGGGGGGGGGGGAGAGGCGAACTGCAGGACGTATCCTCTGCTGATCAGCCTGTTCATTCATCTGTCCATCAGACACACGCGCTGTACTCTGAGAAACACTCTAAGAGCGGGCGCACATGCTCGAGATGTTCTGTGGTCGTCATGGCAACGAGCCATGCCAGGGAGTCTCCACACGCTGCGTTTCACTCCGGCTCTCATCATGAGGCGTGTACACGCTCAGGGGATGAATGGAGGTGTGTGCAGTGCTGTCCACACGAGGCGTTATACTAGCGCTCATGGGTTTATTATGACCGTGTGTAGGAGGCGTATCTCGGACAGAGGAATGCCGCGAGCTCTGCAGGTTATTAACCGAGGTTAAAACCGGCAGGCTTCTGCAGCGAGCCCTGCTGTCTACTTAATCGACAGATTAGTGGCAGCCGGCTTAATTAGCGAGCTCTGCAGGTTATTAACCGATAGGTTAAAACCAGCAGGCTTCTTGCAGCGAGACCTGGCGCCGTGGCGCTGCGGGGGCTGCCGCTGCAGGCACTCAGCCTGGAATACTGCTCAGTCCCCCGTTCTGGCTTCTCTGTGATACCATTGCCCTCGCCGCCACTGTGAGGCGAAAGGGCTGTGAGGAAGCCTCCACACGCTGCGTTTCACTCCGACTCTCATCATGAGGCGCGTACACGCTCAGGGGATGGATGGAGGTGTGTGCAGTGCTGCCCACATGAGAAGTTATAACGGCGCTCATGGGTTTATTAAGGCCGTGTGTATGAGGCGTATTTCGGACAGAGGAATGCCGCGAGCTCTTCAGGTTATTAACCGAGGTTAAAACGGGCAGGCTTCTGCAGCGAGCCCTGCTGGTAATCAACAGATTAGTGGCAGCCGGCTTAATTAGCGAGCTCTGCAGTTAATTAACCGATAGGTTAAAACCAGCAGGATTCTGCAGCGAGGCCTGGCGCCGTGGCGCTGCGGGCGCTTCCGCTGGGGGCACTCAGCCTGGAATACTGCTCATTCCCCCGTTCTGGCTTCTCTGTGATGTGCTGTAATGGTCGTCATGGTGACGAGCCACGCCATTGCCCTCGCCGCCGCTGCCCGTGAGGCGAAAGGGCTGCGAGGAAACCTCCACACGCTGCGTTTCACTCCGGCTGTCATCATGAGGCGTGTACACGCTCAGGGGATGAGTGGAGGTGTGTGCAGTGCTGTCCCCATGAGGCGTTAAACCGGCGCTCATGGGTTATTATGACCGTGTGTAGGAGGCGTATCTCGGACAGGGGAATGCCGCGAGCTCTGCAGGTTTATTAACCGATAGGTTAAAACCAGCAGGCTTCTGCAGGGAGCCCTGCTGTCTACTTAATCAACAGATTAGTGGCAGCCGGCTTAATTACCGGCTCCGCTTCCTCGGAGGCTCTCGCGGAGCAGACCAGGAGCGGGGGAGCTTCACTCCCCTTTGACTCGCCGCCGGGAGACCCTGTCTCTGGGGTGGCGGGGGAGCGGAGACGTGGGACGGAGCCTCTGCAGCCGCCGGGGCGGTTGCTGTGGGCGTCTCTCCGCTTGCGGCTTCCTGTGGCCGGCGTGGACGCCGCGGCTGCTGCGGGCGTTGGTGCCGCTGTGGCAGATCAGCCGACTGGAGCCAGCTGTACATGCTGGCGAATGCCGTCCACCTGTTCCGCGGCCGTCTTCATGGACTCCACCATGGCGTGGAACTGGGGTCCGAACAGCCCGTCCGGGCTGATTGGAGTGTCCAGTAGCACTTTTCTGGCCGTCTCCGTAACAGACGCCGCCGCGCTGTGGTGACGGAGAGGGGGAAAGCATGTTCGGCCGCCAAGCTGGCACCCTGCTCCGACTCTGTCTCCCCCGTCCGGCGGAGAGGAGGGAGAGGAGAACCGAACGGTGAACCGTGGAGGGAGGCGGGGCAGGAGTTGGACTCCTGTCTGGCACTCTGCCCCAGGGACACGAGGCCCCGTCCGCGGGCTCGTAAGCCTGGACGGGCCAATCGTCCTCCTCGGCCACAGCAGCAAGAGTGTCCGCTCTCCGCTTCCTGTCGCCTGAGGGGAGACGAGCGCAGTGCATGCTACCTGCTGGTTTAGAGCCGCGTACGCGTGCTCTGACCCCCGGCAGGATTTGCATACTGCTTTTATCTCTGCAGGTCATAACTCGTTACGAACCCAGAGCCACATGAGGGACAACCACGGAAGCAGTTGTTGCTCATGATGATTCTCAATTGCTGTGCTTCAGTAACTGTGCTGGTTTGCTGAAAAAAAGAGGGAGCAGATTGCCGGGCCACCTTCCTATTTATACCGGAAGGAGGCCCGAGGGTGGGGCCCACCTTGCGGATGGGCCTGGACTACAAGTGTTTCAGTGCTGCGCGGGGGCGCAGGGGGATTACCCAATAGCGATAGCCTTAGAGGGCGAAGCCATATACGAAATAGAACTGCTAAACATGTATTGAGGTACTTAAAGGGCACACTTAATCAGGAGCTATGTTTTAAACAACAAGATGAAAAACTGAAACTTGTTGCATACTGTGATGCGGATTGGGTAACAGACCAAAATGACAAACGGAGTATAACAGGGTACAAAGAAACAGCAAACAGTAGCTTTGTCGACATGTAAGGCAGAGTACATGGCACTGGCTGCCACAGCACAAGAGAGTTTGTATCTTGTTTCGCTAATAGAGCTCCTGCGGATGATGTCACATATGCTGGTCACGTGACGAGAAACGAAGGGGGCAGCCATTTTGGCAGTAATCGCGTCAGTAAATTCATTGGCAGGCACTGGCAGACTGTCGAGGATGGTGGATAACTGCTGTGCACCAGGTTGCACAAATAGGCGTGGGAAGAAGAAAGGTGTATCTTATTATCGCATTCCAAAAGACGCGGAGAGGAGGGAAAAGTGGATCGCAGCGATTAAAAGAGCCAGGAGCCGTCTGAACAAGACTGAAAGATGGGAACCCCCGGCCGTTTGCTTTCGCTTATGCAGTGATCACTTCATATCAGGTGGGTGAAGGAATACAGTACAATGCTACAAAAAGTTTCTGGTCAGTTTAATTTTTACCGAAGTAGAATCTAGCACCCAGTTATTATAGCTAACGGACTCTGTGATGTCCCTTTTTAACTCAACAAGTGTGGCTCTGGTGCAGCCTAGCCAGTTAGCTTGTAGCAAGCTAGTGGTAAACAAACCCGTGTTGAAAATATTCCTCGGGACTCGGGGAGAGCAGCTCTCCCCGAGTCCCGCTGTGCAGTTGCAGTGGGCTCCCAGCACAACACCGTCGTTCCTGACCACCACCCATGGCTTTAGTTGACTTTCATTAAGCCTTTGGGAGTGATTAACCTATATATGAAATTCAAAAATAGATAAATAAAGGTTAAAAACGCCAGCCACTTTGGTTGAGTACGTTCAAAAATACAAACTAGTTTCAGACGCACTGCAGTAGCTATCCAAGCTAATAAACAAACATGCTAACGTGACACTGCCGTAGCTAGACAAGCTAATAAACAAACAATGCTAACGTGACACTGCCTATCAAACTGGAATAATTTAATACTTACCCTTGCAGTGATGATGCCGAAGTTTTTGGATGTAAGACTCCACAGTTGAATGTTGTTTACGAAGCCGGACTGACACCATTTGTAAGCCTCCAAGCTTTTGTAAGCTCTGAGGGAGTCTCCTGAGTACACTGATGGAAAGCTTACAAGATAGCTGTGGATGTCCGCGTAGCGCAAGTCGGGTACATCGTCTTCAGAGCAGGAGGTTATGCTCTTGAAAAGCACACCGGGTGCATTATATGGGTTGCTTATATTTAATCTTTCTAATTTTGTACTATAAAGCCGAATTTCACTTGAATTAAAATGAGATGTATACTCGCACGGTAGGAAAACGCTGGCGCCGGTCGTCATGTTTACTGCCAAAATGGTGGCTGATAACCAAAAGTCACGTGACCGCAGGAGCTCTATAGAGAGCATGGACAGTGAGGGCCTTTCCAAACAAAACACACTAGGAAACTTCACGACCGTCGTCCAAGTAAAGCAGGAATACACAAATCATCACAGTCGGCTGGTGTAAGAAGGAAATGTGATCCGATGTATATTGGACTTCTAATAACAAACATACTTTATGAGCTTTATGATACAATTCAACAAGGTAACTGTCACCACTTCAGAACGATCATCTCACGCACCCAGTGGGAAACGACACTAACTTTCAGCGCAATTTGAAGACAAAACAACATGACACCAAAATGTTTCAAACTGTAAATCATGCAAAGGTGTTATGGGACTCAACTGTCAAACCTAAGGGCATTTTCGGTGGACACTTAAATATCAGAAGCATGACGTCAAAAATGGAACAACTGGAGCAATTATTAACGAACTCAAACCTTGATTATTTATGCCTTTCTGAAACCTGGCTACACCCTTCAATTCCGTCGGATATTGTTAATATCCCAGGATATAACATTTATAGACTAGATCGTAATCAAGGTAAGGGAGGGGGTGTTATGATTTATGTTAAGAAAAGCCTGCAAAGCAAACAAATCGAATTATCCTGTGATACCACTGAATGTGTGGGAATAACTATCTCACTATCTCAGTAAATGTGTTTTGATGTAATTGTTGTATATCAACCACCTACAGCAAAGAGTGTTTTTTATGATAATTTAACTAGTATTCTCAAACAGTGTAATGGTAAAGAAACAATCTTATTGGGTGATTTTAATATTAACTGGTTAGACAAAAAAGGCAGGAAGAAATTCAAGGATATTAGTGATAGATTTCAAATGAGTCAATTAATTAAAAATGCAACAAGAATGACTAAATCATCACAAACATTGTTGGATTTAATTTTAACGAACAAAGAGGATCGCGTCTCGAAAACATACAATCTTGTTACTGGCATGTCCGATCATAACCTTACTCTAGTTGCCAGGAAGCTATCCAAGCTGCGTTACAAAAATCACAATATAACAAAGGGTAAAAAATATATCTCGTACATCCCAAAGCAGGACATGGGAATTCTGGAGAATGAAGTAACGCAAACTGACTGGTTTGATTTGACATATGGTGAAAATTGTAAGGGGGCCTGTGATAATTTGAAACATACCTTAAAACAAACCGTAGCTAAATATACAAATACAATGCCTCAAAAGCGTATTGGCAAACAACTGTTACCATGGTTTAACACTGCTCTATGGGAATTAATGAAAAAAAGGGATGTAGATCTAAAGAAATATTTAAAATCGGGACTAGAAACAGATCGCTTCATATACAAAAGTCTTAGAAATAAAGTTACAGTTCAATTAAGAAAGGCAAGGGCAAATTACTTTTTAGATACTATTCGACAGGCAAAGGGGAATTCTCAAAAACTATGGAAAACCATTGACAAACTTATTGGAAAAGATCACTCAAAAAATTATAATACTGAGTTTATGATAAACGGAACCCTACAACAGGATAGCCTAGCCGTGGCCAACCATTTTAATACTTTCTTTATTGAGTCTGTTTCAGAATTGGCCCACAGTTTCAATGTAACAGAACCGCTTCTTGCATTAGCTGACGATACAAAAGTGCTCAAACTCAACTGTACAAATGAGACTAAAGTGAATAAAATAATTTCCACCTTATCAAATTCTAAGGCTTAAGATCACTGGGGACTAGACACAGTATTTATAAAAAATATACAAAAAGGACTTAGCTAGCTCCATCACCTATATTACAAATCAATCATTAAAAGATAATACATTTCCATCAGCTCTTAAAACTGCTATTGTAACACCAATTTTTAAATGTGGCAACAAGAAAGTAGTAGGCAACTATAGACCCATCAGCATTCTACCTGTTGTGTCCAAAGTAGTTGAAAAAGTAGTCGCAGAACAGCTGGTGTCACACCTAAACTACAACAACCTACTCCATCCTATGCAGTTTGTTTTTAGGACCAATTATTCTACTGAGACTGCATGCTGCTATTTAGTGGAAGGAATCAAGGCTAAGTTAGACAAAGGAGGGATAGTTGGAGCAGTGTTCCTTGACATAGTAAACCATACCAAACTTTTATCAAAACTCAACAATTTCAACCTATCAGTTAGCACAATACAATGGGTCAGGTCTTATTTAGCTGGTCGTTCTCAATGTGTCCGTATAAACGATAAACTGTCAGAAACTAAGCCATGCTCAATCGGAGTGCCACAAGGCTCAATTCTTGGACCGCTGTTGTTCAGCATATATTAATGATCTCCCATCTGTTTGTGAGGATGTGGACGTCCAGATGTATGCTGAATACACGGTGGTTTACACTCATGGGAAAGATGCTGAACAGGTTGCCTCTAAGCTCTCGTTGACGCTGCACAAAGTTGCTCAATGGTTAAATGACTCGTGTCTTACTTTAAACACTAACAAAACAGTGACAATGTATTTCACGAATAAGAAAAAAACAAACATGCATCCACAGCTTCGTGTGAATGGTAAAATAATTGAAAACGTCAATGAGGTCAAATACTTGTGAGTGATCTTGGATGCCAATTTGACTTTTGAAAGCCATATTAGAAGCATGACTAGAAAGCTGAAATATAACATTTTCAAATTTAAACATATTAGGAACTCATTAACCATAGAAGCATCGAAAACCTTTTTGCATGCGATGATACTATCACATTTTCACTACTGTATAACCTGCTGGTCGCAAGCAACTAAGACTGCTATGAGACCACTTGAGGTTCTTTCTAAACAAGCCTTAAAAGTTATGAATAGAAAGTCATTAAAACATCATCATTGCAATATACTGTCCAAATACAAACTTTTCAGTTTTGATAGTCTTGTTCTACTTTCCCGAATTCGATTGGTATTCAGAATTATTCACAATTCTACAACACCACCGTTGAGGGGCTTTTTTCAGTTTCGCCGTGAGCAGAGTTGCAGAAACTCCAGATCTTCATCAAATGCAGATCTAACCATCCCTCTGAGGGAATACTTTTCCAGTTGAACTTAAACCTGTACTGATTTTAACTCGTTTTCCTATGGTGCAGAAAAAAAGATATTAAGCAACCAGTCATGCCAACATTAATTACACTGTAATCTGAGTTTTTTAAATTTGAACTGTATTGTCATACTATATCTTAGATATTGTATTTAAGTATATTTGAAGTGTACTAAGTATTATGTTCGTAACCTGCATTTAAATCAGGCTTTGTAATTATTTGAGTGACCGAGATCATGTGTTTATTGAGCTGTACTTAAATCAAGTTTTAAAATTGTTTGACTGATAGAGATCATGCAATGTTATTATTTGTTTATTGATTGTTATGAACCTGTCTGAGGACCACAGATGGAAATGAGCTATTAGCTATAATCTGGCATATTGCATCTCTTCTCTTTGCTGAGATTAATGTTTTTGTATGCATGGTCCTTCTATAAATAAATACAAACAAACAGGGTCAATATACTCCTGTGAAAATCTTTGAAAATAACCAGGGTGCAATAGGCTAGTTGCACAAGATGGCGTCTATCAACTTCCGGCGACTGGGTGTGATACCGAGTACTTCCGGTCTTCGGTGTGGAGTTGTTTGGGGAGTTAGCGATATACATACGATAGATAGATAGATAGAGAGAGACATAGAGAGAGAGAGAGAGAGAGAGAGAGAGAGAGAGAGAGAGAGATAAAGAGAGAGAGAGAGATTATAAGTTTATAAGGCTATCAGGATGTTGTTATGGCCACTAGTTTGATAAACACTTTTCATTTGGGGAAGCTAATTTAAGAAACAAAACTATGTCTAACATGAACAATATTACATTCTTAGATTTGCCACATACAAGCATTTCCTCGCCTTTTGGAAATTGGTGGAGCCTGCAGCCAACAACAAGATCGTGCGGATCACCAACGCCAAGGCATCCTCTGCCAGCAGCTGGATGCCAGTCGGATTCCTCTCAACCATCAACAACGGTAAGCAGCATACAAGCATGGATGTATATTAATAATTATGCACGCTGCGCACTATACCACCGTTTAACAAGTGCATCACATCACTCACATCAATCACATCACTCACTCACACACACACACATACACACACACACACACACACACACACACACACACACACACACACACACACACACACACACACACACACACACACACACACACACACCAGGAAAATGTGTTACGTGTTACAACTGTACCCGGTCTCCCCTATAACAGTATCTACAGTATGCCTAACACTTATTTGTTTTCACAGAAACTTCCACCCATATATGAGCTGCTGCTGTTCCTCATGCACCTGTCAGTGGGCCTACATCTGAGGGATCTAGCAGAACGGTTTGGCATTCACCGCACCACAGTCAGCAGAATTATTTCCACCTGGACACACTTCATCTACCAACTGCTTGTAAGCAAACGTCTGTGGATCCCACGCGAAGTTGTCAAAGTTCACCTTCCACCAGAGTTTTCAGCTTTCCCTGACACACAAGTGGTGCTTGACTGCACCGAAGTATTCTGCCAGACTCCATCATCTCTCCTGCCGCAGAGTGAGGTGTTTTCTACATACAAGTCGCATGCTACATTCAAAGCCATGATCGGTATGGCACCACATGGTGCCATTACATTTGTGTCTGGCCTGTATGCAGGATCTATGAGTGACCGGGAGATCTTCAAGCTGTCTGGCATCGTGAGCCTGCTCACACCAGACATGGCGATAATGGTCGACAAAGGGTTCTTTGTGGACAATCTGGTTGAGTGTAAAGTGTACCGGCCTGCCTTTCTGCACAAAAAACCCCAAATGAGCAGGGAGGATGTCAGGCAGACTCAATCCATTTGCACGTCTGAGGGTCCATGTGGAGAGGTGCATCAGAAGAGTCAAAGAGAACAAACTATTTGACAAAGCCATACCACTGTCTGTGTGTGGAAGCATTGAGGAGCTCTTCAATGTGGCTTGCTTCCTGGTCAACTACCAGAACGGACCGCTGGTAAAAGCATGGGCAAGCCTGGGAAGCAATTAGTGATGGGAATTATGGCTCTTCGAAGGGAAAATAAGCGAAATAATCACCAGGATAATGATTGACTGTATTGCCAGACCTAATGTCAATAATCTTCTTTGTAAACATGACACAAGGTGGCGCCATATCCATGTCAGTGAATGTACTACTTTGAATTTACCCTCTGTATGTGTTAAGTAAATAAAGTTGTCTTGCCTTGAATGAAATTCACGCAACTCTTTATATTAGATACTGTGTTTTTAAGTGGCGATGGAGATTATTTGTTGACCCTGCTTTAAAGGATAGTTTGCCTTTACAAATGGTGCGCTTTATCACTGCCTGGGTTTTGGTTGAAGTGCATCCAACTGCTGCTGCGTTTGGCTCATTTTCCATTTTCAAAAGAATCGGCTAATGAATATAACTAATATATATATATTATATTTAACTAATGAATTATAACCTCAAAACCAATGCACACAAAAATAACATAGGACAATACATAATATAATAAATCCACAATATGATAACATATTATGTAGTGTGGTACACTGTTTCATTTCATTTCAAACCTTTATTTATTCAGATTGGTCCCTTGAGATCATAGATCTCTTTTACAAGGGAGACCTGCAGCAATTTAAGTTCCACATGAAACATAAAACAACATAAAAACAAACAATAGAGGATATCATACAACATATTTACATACTTATCAACATTTACAAATACCCATAGTTTCAGAAAGCATTTCACTTAGACGTGCTTTAAAAACATTCAGAGAAATAAAATTGCTCAATTTCAATTTTAGCTGTAGACTGTTCCAAGCAAGTGAAGCTGTCTTACCTAAGACAGTCCTTACTCTTGGCACATCTAACAAGACTACATCATGCGATCTCAGACAATAGCTGCTTGCAACTTTCTGCTTTATCAGTGAACAGATGTAATACGGGAGTTTGCCCAAAATAGCTTTATAAATAAATGTGTACCAATGACTGAGCCTCCGTACAGTGAGTGATGGCAAACCTGCCAATGTAGTTTAGTGCATATCACTCCATGTACAAATAAAAATAAAAATGATCTCCTTTCTCCCTAATGGTTTTAGCCACCTCGTAGTCTCTGCAGATACGCTGTATAAGGATATCATCCTCCGCAAAAACGACGAAATCGCACCACTCCATCTCTGTGAGTAGGAGCTGGCCTTGCACCTGCCAATAGTAGCTATGAGACTGCTTCAGTTTTAAATGTGCCACTCTGCATTTTTAAGTAGCTACAGTCCACATAAATCCCCAAACAACTCCACACCGAAGACCGGAAGTACTCGGGCTCACACCCAGCCGCCAGAAGTTGATAGACGCCATCTTGTGCAACTAGCCTATTGCTCTATCCAAGAACCCAGTATGTCGTCAACGATGTAAACATGTCGATATCAAGTATCATTTTGTTCGAACTGTACTGAGTGATAACATGATAAACATTGACTATTGCCCTACAGCTGATATGGTTGCTGATATTTTCACTAAGCCTGCAACAAAGGTAAAAAGTGAGAAATTTGTAAAGTATTTGTTTGGAATGTAAATAACCCCAAAAATGTAAAACACTGTTATTGTGCAAGTGTATAAGGTGTTTAAATTTGAATTCATGTTGAGAAATTGTGCAGTATAAGAGTAAGTGGGGGTGTTGAATTATGAATTGTAATATATTAAATTTGTTACTTAATACTCTTATAATAATCACTTCCTGTATTCCCGTGATAAAAGGGACATGCGCAATAAAACGTGTCACGTCCGGTTGAAGCAAAGCCGACGGTGTATGCGTGTATTTATTCCTCTGTCACGTTAACCTATGTTCACGGTATTCCTGCCCTAAGATCATGGCATCGTTAACAAGGACATCCACTCTTAGAATACAGTCAGCAGCCAATAGGGCTTTTTCATATTGTGCTCTTCCTTGAGAAATAATCTTGCCATGGACATTAACAGTCTGAAAGGATAATTGTTTTGCCTTAACTTTAATTAGTTGCTCATTCTTTCAATATTTGGCTGGCGTCTCAGTCTCAATGAACTATCTAGGACTAGTAGTCCTTATGAAGAAAATAATGATATAAGGTAAAAGTAACTGTTTCTCAATACCTTTACTGTTTTGTGTCCCCCAAGCGCTGCGGTTTGACTCCTTATCATAATCAGCTTTATTTAAAGAGAGTCTTGGTCCATTTTATTTTTAAAAGACATACAACACTCAAATATAAATTAAAAAAGGCAGTTATACCAATGTTTCCACAGAGGTGACTGGTATCGTACAGCACTGAGACACGGATTTGAAAGTAGCATAATGACAGTTATGAGAAAAATTCAATCTACAGATGAATTTGTACATCAGATTTCTCAAGAAAGCATGGAACGTGTTGACTCGTGCATTAAAAAACATTTCACTTGCACTGCACCACCTTGGTTTTCTAAGCAGTAAGCAAACAACCATTAAAAGCAACCTGGAGCTTCTGGAGGCTCACCTTCTTAAACTTGACCCACAATGGGGCCGTATAAAGACGAGTACAATAAGCTCTAAAGCTGTTCACCTTAACCTTATCTCAACACCAACAGAATTTTCTAGCCAACATGTTAGCTTGTGTATATAAGACACGCCGCTGTCTATGTCATCATCATCAGCCATTTCATCTGTAATGATGTGTCCCAGATACTTAGTTTTACAGCAAACAGACAGCACGTGCCTTGACAGATAGAATATAGGAAAACCAAGGTTCTTATCCCCTTTTGCTCTGCAGATCATTACAGCGCTCTTCTTAGCATTGTATTTAACATCAAATTTGACACCATAATCAGAACATATATTTAGCAACTGTTGAAATCCAGCACTGCTAGGAGAAACAATAGCCAAATCATCGGCATACATAAGATGGTTTACAATCACATTACCAATCACACATCCTGTTTTACAGCCACTTAAATCATCTGATAGATCATTCATATAGATATTAAAAGGCATGGTGAGAGGAACTCCATTACCAACACCAAATGGCGCCGAGACTGCATTCCCCCATTTTATCCGCATGCTCTGGTTGGCATACCAATAAGCCAGGAAACTAATTATACTGTTGGGCACACCCCTTTGTCTCAATTTTAAAAACAGTTTATGATAGTTAACTCGGTCAAAAACCTCAATAAAACCAATCAGAACAGTGGAATTCTGTCTTCTATATGTTGTCTTCTCAGTGCCATGCTTAGCCTTGAAGCCAAACTGGTTTTCTGAGGTACATAAAGAACATAATCTATCGAACAAAATTATTTCCAGGACTTTGGAAAACACACTGGCTAGAGCAGGGGTCTGCAACTTTTTTGAGCAAAAGAGCCATTTTACTCCTTTTTTCCCAAACATTTTTTGTCTGGAGCCGCAAAACATATTTCATAGCTTGATAGCTAATAAAGTTGTATTTATTGTTATATCAGACAAAAACTACATTTTTTTGCATTTATTAGGCTATTTATTACATTATATAAAACTGTTAACCTCTAATAAGAAACAACGAACTCCTATAAGGAAAATTACAAATAATACACAGGCCTACTTTAAAATAAATTAAACACAGCACTTGGAGAGTCCTCTGCACATTTGAAGGAAAAAAAATATAATTAAAATGAGCCCACTTTGAAATAAATAAAACATATAGCTGCACCCTAAAAAGAGTTAAAGGTAGGGTAGGTAAGAATGGAGAAACCAGCTCGAGTGCGCTAGAATTTGAAAATACACAACCGTCAAAAAATCTGCCTCTTCCTTCGGACTTCCTTACAGAGCCCCTCCTCCAACACGCACGAACGCGCACATGACCAATGAGGGCACGAGATAAGTTTGTGCACAGATGGAATGGAAGGCTGACAGGCAGGTAGGCCATCCAGTTACTTTAGTCGGGCCGGCTAAAATGATTGGTCGTGCTTTTTATAGCGCCACGACTTCCAGAGATTATTTTTTAAATGTATTTATTGTCAGAGCATTTAATATATACACTGCTATCGGGACGTTAAGAGCATTCCATGAAATATAACAAAAAGTGTTTTCTGAAATAAATGACATACCCCATTGAATTAGGCTTGTTTGAGACAAGCGAGACCTGCGCAGACCTGCGCAATTTCGATCAACGTCTTGCTCGTGCGTTGCATGATGGTTAGTCAGTAGGCTTGTTTGAGACAAGCGAGACCTGCGCAGACCTGCGCAATTTCGATCAACGTCTTGCTAGTGCGTTGCATGATGGTTAGTCATTTTGTCCGACTTGCTCTGGAGGCTCGCTCACATGAGACGTTGAAATCTCGCGGGACAAAGACGCCCGCAGCCTTGAGAGCGAGGCGAGGCGCCGCAGTTCGGTTATGGCTAGAAAGGATCCGTCTAATGTAAATATGACGTCACGTTCTCGTTCTAACTCTCGTTGTAATCGGAGCGGCTCGGCTGTAATCGGAAAGGGTCGGGGTGGGCGGGACGCGGGAAGATCGAGAAGAGACGTCGTTCTAACTCTCGTTGTAATCAGAGCAGTGGTAACCACTCAAAGTCCTCAAGAGGTAGGAAACGACAGCAGTGTGGGACCTTATTGCGGGAAATTACTGAGCACACATACCACCTACAGGATGAGACGTTCATGTGTACAGTGATATCAAGACTAAAGGATCTTTTGGAGGACGTAAAGCAACACACCCCACATGACAGTAGTCTTCCTCTCAACTTCACGCCCCCCAAACACAAAAGGCAGAAGAGGACCATAACACCTCTCAGTACCAGCCATCGTAGACACCCTTTTTCAGGCCGGGTGGGTCATAAAGCTGAGGTCATGAGATCCAACTACAGAGTGGACAGCTTGAACAAGATTTAAAAAGCTAAGTCCCCAGAGTCTAATGCGGGAGGAGCAGGCAGGGGTACGAAGAGGAGGATAGATGCTTTAGGTAAGAACAAAGTATATTTACTTTTGCCATCTCCTCTATATTCACAAAACACAGCCAATCATCCATTCCAATCCTATGTGACATGGAACAGTTCATTTCACTCCAATAGAAATTGGTATAAAAGAGACCATTAGTCTTCTCATTGTGCTTATTGCTGTGGATAGGTGTTAACTATTGTTGTTGTATTGTATCATATCAAAAGTTGTTTTCATCCAAGGCACCACCGCCAGGTGAATGTTGGAAGCTTGGAGATGAATGGAGCTGTAAAGAGGTGGTAAGTAAACAATGTTTTTAATCCATTGCATGTGATTGATGTAGTTATAAAAAGTATATCATAAGCTGTCATTACAGTCTAAATATCTAACAGCAAAAGGAGGAGAGTCTGAGGAGGAGAGGAGATGAGGAGAACAGAGGAGAGGAGACAGCAAAAGGAGGAGAGTATGAGGAGAGGAGAACAGGAGAGGAGAGGATACAGCAAAAGGAGGATAGTCTGAGGAGAAGATGAGGAGAGGAGAACAGAGGAAACAGGGAAAGCAGACTAAAGAGCAGAGTTGAAAGAGAAGTTGAAAGCAGAGCAAACAGTAGCAGGAGAAGTAGAGCAAATGTAAAAGTAACTTTGAAAAGTATCAGCAAGAAGATCAGAGTTGCATAATGTTATTTTGTTTTATTCGTTACTGTTATATTAATGTTGTATGTTAATTTTTGTACATAGGATAATAAAGATGATCTTAACCTTGAACTCGATTCATGACCTCATTTCATTATTAAAACCTTAATATCAAATTACAGACTGGATTCAAATTAGGATCTCCAAATGTGTTGATGTAATGTTTGTGATAAACTGAAGGATAAAGTGTTCCTTTATGTGTTGAGAAAATTCCCCTCCCTCTTAAGCCAAGTAAGGTGTTTAAAAAGCCTCTTGGATCAGCTGGAAAATGCATCATCACAAAGCTGAAAACAGCTGTTTCACTTTACTTTTGAAAGATACGACAGAGACAAAGCTACACATATATGATGATATTATAGAATATGATGCATTGCTGCAGATTAAACTACCCAACGGGATATAAAAGAGGTAAACACATCTACAGCAGTAACATGCAACATACATTTTATTGCACCAGGAGCTATCTTGGGACTTTTACTGCAACAACGTTGACTTGCCTGTGAATACAAAATAAACCATAGTGTTGCTGATCTACAGTGTTGTCATTCTTCTTTCAACAGCAAGACCGCTAACAAGTATTTACATACCTAATATAGTTTAGTTTCTCGCCATCCCAAACGTAAACATTCAGCCACGTGACTGCGCTTCCGAGCCGCTCCGATTACAACCGAGCCGCTCCGATTACAACAAGTGACGTCATATTCACATTAGACGGATCCTTTCTAGCCATAACCAGCCATAACCCCGCAGTTCCTCTCCACGGGCTGCGGAAGCAAAATGCTTGATGGGAAACGACTCGCTGGTATCTCGAGCTGAGCGCTCATTGGTGGTTTTTACCACGTGCTGCTGATGAAACTCTCCAATTGGCTCGGAAAAAAGTTTGTTGTTGTTTTGTGTCAGTTTTACCGCACTTTCATTCACATTTTTCATCATTGTTCCACAATGTTTATCATCTTGAAATTAATATCTATATATTGTATACTATACTTGCACTGCTTACCGTTTTCATACTTTATATATCTTAGCATATTCATACACACTGTTCATACTGCTCACAGGCTGCTGTGTATATTCATACCCCTCACTGTTTATTCATCATTCAATTCATTCTATATTTTATTCTGTAGATTGTGTACATTACTTTTCACTTTACTGCTTGTTGCACTCCTGGTTAGAAGCTAAACTGCATTTCGTTGTCTCAGTACCTGTAATATGTGCAATAACAATAGAGTTGAATCTAATCTTGAGCAGGAACAAATGTATTTACTTTGTACATATCTGACATTAACTATTAAACACATGTGTGCATTCTTTATAAATGCAAACCGAGTCAAGCCGACTCCGGAGGTGGCGGTATGCACCTTAAAGTTGTTTGCAATCCGCCAAAAAACCGAGAGAAGAAGAAGAAGAAGGCGAAGCAGCAGAAGGCGAAGCAGCAGAAGAAGAAGAAGAAGAAGAAGAAGAAGCCGACTCGGAGCTGTCCGACTTCAGGCGAGCTTTTTGAGACCTCCCCCGGCTGCGATCGGCTATTCTCGTCTACTTTCGAGGCGAGCCGCAACGCGTCTCAAACAAGCCTATTTTGTCCGACTTGCTCTGGAGGCTCGCTCACATGAGACGTTGAAATCTCGCGGGACAAAGACGCCCGCAGCCTTGAGAGCGAGGCGCGGCGTGGCGGCGCAGTTCCTCTCCACGGGCTGCGGAGGCGAAATGCTTGATGGGAAACGACTCGCTGGTATCTCGAGCTGAGCGCTCATTGGTGGTTTTTACCCCGTGCTGCTGATGAAACTCTCCAATTGGCTCGGCAAAAGTTGTTGTTTGGTGTCAGTTTTACGTCGCCACTTCCATTCACATTGTTCATCATTGTTCCACAATGTTTATCATCATGAAATTAATATCTATATATGTTATACTATACTTGCACTGCTTACCGTTTTCATACTTTATATATCTTAGCATATTCATACACACTGTTCATACTGCTCACAGGCTGCTGTGTATATTCATACCCCTCACTGTTTATTCATCATTCAATTCATTCTATATTTTATTCTGTAGATTGTGTACATTACTTTTCACTTTACTGCTTGTTGCACTCCTGGTTAGAAGCTAAACTGCATTTCGTTGTCTCAGTACCTGTAATATGTGCAATAACAATAGAGTTGAATCTAATCTTGAGCAGGAACAAATGTATTTACTTTGTACATATCTGACATTAACTATTAAACACATGTGTGCATTCTTTATAAATGCAAACCGAGTCAAGCCGACTCCGGAGGTGGCGGTATGCACCTTAAAGTTGTTTGCAATCCGCCAAAAAACCGAGAGAAGAAGAAGAAGAAGGCGAAGCAGCAGAAGGCGAAGCAGCAGAAGAAGAAGAAGAAGAAGAAGAAGAAGAAGAAGAAGAAGAAGAAGAAGAAGCCGACTCGGAGCTGTCCGACTTCAGGCGAGCTTTTTGAGACCTCCCCCGGCTGCGATCGGCTATTCTCGTCTACTTTCGAGGCGAGCCGCAACGCGTCTCAAACAAGCCTATTTTGTCCGACTTGCTCTGTAGGCTCGCTCACATGAGACGTTGAAATCTCGCGGGACAAAGACGCCCGCAGCCTTGAGAGCGAGGCGCGGCGTGGCGGCGCAGTTCCTCTCCACGGGCTGCGGAGGCGAAATGCTTGATGGGAAACGACTCACTGGTATCTCGAGCTGAGCGCTCATTGGTGGTTTTTACCCCGTGCTGCTGATGAAACTCTCCAATTGGCTCGGCAAAAGTTGTTGTTTGGTGTCAGTTTTACGTCGCCACTTCCATTCACATTGTTCATCATTGTTCCACAATGTTTATCATCATGAAATTAATATCTATATATGTTATACTATACTTGCACTGCTTACCTTTTTTATACTTTATATATCTTAGCATATTCATACACACTGTTCATACTGCTCACAGGCTGCTGTGTATATCTAGTGTATTCATACCCCTCACTGTTTATTCATCATTCACTTCATTCTATCTTTTATTCTGTAGATTATGTACATTACTTTTCACTTTACTGCTTGTTGCACTCCTGGTTAGAAGCTAAACTGCATTTCGTTGTCTCAGTACCTGTAATCTGTGCAATAACAATAGAGTTGAATCTAATCTTGAGCAGGAACAAATGTATTTACTTAGTACATATCTGACATTAACGATTAAACACATGTGTGCATTCTTTATAAATGCAAACCGAGTCAAGCCGACTCCGGAGGTGGCGGTATGCACCTTAAAGTTGTTTGCAATCCGCCAAAAAACCGAAAGAAGAAGAAGGCGAAGCAGCAGAAGAAGAAGAAGAAGAAGAAGAAGAAGAAGAAGAAGAAGAAGAAGAAGAAGAAGAAGAAGAAGAGGCCGACTCGGAGCTGTCCAACTTCAGGCAAGCTTTTTGAGACCTCCCCCGGCTGCGATCGGCTATTCTCGTCTACTTTCGAGGCGAGCTGCAACGCGTCTCAAACAAGCCTTTTATGACTGAAGATCGTCAGCTGTCTTCCTCTCCCGTTTTTCTCCTCGATACGTAAAGGCTGCAGCACCTTTGACAACTTCTCACCACATATCAAACATACCGGTAAACCAGCATTGTTTGCTGTGAAAGCATATAACTCTGTCCACGCAGGATTAAACCCTGTGTTCCTCCGGTACTTTTCTTTGATTTATCCATGGTTCGCTCATCAAGCTAGGGGTCAGGTTATTTGCCTGCAAGAAAAGGCCCTAGTTCGGGACCGGGGCAGGATGTGACGCATATTTTAGTTGACCTAATTAAAACCGTTTTGTTTTTTATTTATGTGTCACAGTATCACCTCAAAATACAAGATACAAAACATTTTCAACCATGCAACAAAATATAAATAGTCCGACAAATACTTTTATTTTATTTCCTTCTTATTTTTGTCTAAGCTCAAGGGAGACAGAGCAGAGGGCTTAAAGGGCCGCATGCGGCTCGAGAGCCGCGGGTTGCCGACCCCTGGGCTAAGCCAACACTTTAAGCCTCTGAGGATCCGCTTTGTGGGTGTAATTGACGCACACAAGTTTGCTGCCGAATAAAGGTCAGAAACAAAGTTTCCAGTTCGAAACAGGATGTATTTTCACTTTTACTGGTTTCCATTTTACTTGCTTCTTTCCATATTCACCACACGATATTACCGTTTACACTTGTAATCCCGTGTTTGTGTGTGTGCTCCGTGTGTGTGTGTGTGTTCTCCTTGTGTGTGTGTACTCCGTGTGTGCGTTCTCCGTGTGTGTGTGTGGTCAAAAACTGTATGGTCTTCCGGCGGAACCTCTCACCACCAAACATAGGTTCCTACCTTTATACCCACAGATGTTAATTGGCTCCTACATTACAATAAGTTAAATAGAAAACACATTTTTACATAAAATATTCCGAGAACCACCAAGGGTTCAAGGTCTGTTCGTGTGCTTTTCTGGTGCTTAACTGGTTCTTCTCTGTTTTTACAAGTGTGTGGTCGCGTTCTATTGACTTTGCTCAACGCTACTGCTTGTTACAATTTGTATTTGACGTACTCGCCATTAACTGTTATTGCTCAGGTTAATCTCGCCCCCTTCTGACGTGAGCGTGGAGTATTGGTTCTTGCCGGGCAGCCGAGTGGGGCCAGCTAAGAACCGGTTTTTGGTAATGAGAGACGGCTCCACTGCGGTGGAAACAGGAAGAACCAGAGCTAAATCAGGCTCTAGCCCGGAACCACGCTGAGCAGGAAGCCAGTTGCAATATTAGATTATAACAAAATAGACATTGAAATGGAATCGTGGTTAGAACGTAGCAGCACTACAGCAGGGAACGGAGAACAAAAGAAAGCCAAAATTGAGCCAACAAAATGCCTTCAATACCAGGAGGCGTATGCTTTGATGGGATTCACGTCAACAAACAGCAACCCGCCTCAGACATTGTGTTTTTTCTGTGGGGAGAAACTAGCCAACAGCTTGATGAAACCAGCCCATATCAGCACACCAGGGAAACTAAAGACAGGGAGGAAAAACACAGGGAGAGGGACCAGACAATACACAAGGAAGAAAACATGACAGGGAGAACCGAACAGGGATCGTGATACCCTCCTTTCAGACGGCGGGTGTAAATATAGTTGCAAGCTTTGGGACGAACTCCCCTCTCTCCAGCAGAAACAGGAAATGCCATAATACGAAACAACGTTTTCAAATCAGCATCTCTTGGATGACAAATATCAAAAATAAAACTCTAAAAATCTTTTATTGCATATATTTTTTGTTAACATATTTTTGTTTTAAAATCTGATGTTAATAAGCCGTTTAGTTTTTAGCAAAAGTCTGTGTAAATATACACAACTTTTACCATTTTCTAGACTAAACATGAGTAAATGATTTTAAACAAATACGAGGTAACCATGAAGTTGTTAAAATCTGTATGATATTAAATAGCTCTTGCTGTGCAGTTTATCAGTGAATGTTTCGACGCAACTGTTTGTAAACAGCTTGTTTCATGACGGACAAACACAGTGTTGGGTCCTGTCAGGTGGAGCAGCAGGTGAAGTCAGGTGCGATGCAGACTCGCTATTTGAGGGCTTGATAACCCACTATCCCTCCACACTCGTTGGTTTGGAACAGCACTTAATGTGGCGGACCCTCTGCGGGAACGCACAAACGGAGGGGTAGTGTGTAGGGGTAGGGTGTAGGGGGCGGTTTGGAATTGGGCCTCTGTATCAATTATCTTTCAGTTTGCTTTATTGAATAAGAACTTTGGACAACACACAGTATAGATGGTTCCGTCATTTATTAATTTAATAAAGTTCAACCAAGGTAATTTAATTAACTTGCATGAATAATACAAAAAAAAGTAAAACATGATATGACTGAAGGCTTTAACATTAAGTGCACTGAGCGGTGCAGCGACAGGCCAGGTGGGCTACTGCTGTTTCCCTCAGGTCAATACTCTTCTCTGACATGCTGCTCAGACTTCCAGACATGTTAAGGTTAGAATCTGCAAAGAGGAGAGTGTAAAGTAGTTAGGCATCATAAAATATAAAAAAATGTGTTGTAAGACAGCTGTGATTTCTTGCAGACTCACCAAGGGGCAGGCAGTGGTATCCAATAGTGACGGGGGTGGTCCTCACTGGAACGCAGCCGGGCAGGCAGCGCAGCACGGGCTCAACAGAGTAGCATTTGGATTCCTGGCCGTAGAGCATCACCTGCTTCTCCAGCTTCACAGATTCAAGCTTGATGTAACACTCTGGAAAATATTAAAAAAGTTAAGCACTGTACATAATAAGGACACAAGAATAATAAAAGGAAAATAAAGATTACAAATGAAGGATAACTCAAATTGTTTTTAAGGTTTGAACTAAACAGATATTGTTGAATTATATACGATAGGCGGAATAGAGGTATTATCATTGAGTTTTACCGGAGGCATCACGGCAGCTCTTTCCAGCCACCACCCAGGAGTGAGCGTAGCTGACTGCGTCCTTGGTCACGCGTTCGTTGGGTGTGCGGAACTCCTGTCTGATTTCTCCGTCAGCCTTTCCACAGAGTCCACAGGTCTGTCCCTTCATCCAGTCCACAACTTTCACCTGGGGAAATAAACAGTTCAGCGTTTCCTCCCTCAACAGTATAGAGATTAATACATCTTAATCTTGATGATCTTTTATCACCTTCAGTACGTTCTGGTCCAGGAAGACCTCCTGGAGACCGTGGCTGGGAGCATGGAGAGCGATGCCCTGATCTCTCTGTCTGATCTGAATTTTGCCTAAAAATGAATGCAAATACATATAAAATTTGATTTTTAACTTTAAAAAAATGTAATAATATTAGTATGACAGTTACATTTGAGTCCATAGAAAAACAAACCTGCGGGATGCTGGTATGGCAGGTTGCTGATGGGGTTTTCTACTCCGTTGACCTTAACCATGATAACGTTGTCCTTAGGGTACAGGTCCACATCACTGTGTGAAGACAATTGAAATACATGTTTCACAGTCATTGCTGGATCTTGCCTTTTTGTACATGGACAGATCCTACACTTTAGATATAAATAAGTGTTGTCCTCACATGTCTGCGATCTTCACATTGATCAGGTTCTGCTCCTGTGCTTGATCCCTCTTCAGCAGAACAATGAATTTAAGTTCTGAGGTGCAATCCTGAGCCAAAACCTGGTTGCAAGAGAGTGGCAGCTCGAGCTTCAATTTCCTGTTGTTGAATGTGATCAGTGTGTCCTTGACTAAGGTGCACTCAGCTGGAGGAGCCGGAAGAAAAGATAAAACAGCAAGTTAGCTTTTCACTGATCAGTCTGGCTATTCAGTAAAACCTGTTCTTCAAAATATTTTCACCTGCGTTAGCCTTGGTGAAAATATAAGAGATCTGCTCAGGCAAGTTGTCCTGGTAGAGTTCCAGCTCAGCAGCGGTGTTTCCAAATGGCAGAGAAAAAGGGAGTGTCACGCCAAGTTTGTAAACTGTCATCTGTAATAAAAAACCAACAAAGCGATTTAGTGTTTTCATACAAACTGGGAGGCAAAATATGATTCAAAAAAGTGTTTTGTGTGAATGATGGGCAATAAAAGTCGAACCTTTGGTGTCTTCATCACAATATTCAGGCTTTTCTCAGAAGCAACAGCCACAGACAGTTTAATCTCATTGGCAATATTTTTGGTGTTGTCCAGGTTTACTCCGTATTCCTTAGCAATGCGGGAGATGTACTCAGAGATCCTATAAGCATAAAGATTATGGTTATTTTCGTGTTTAAGTAAAGAATGTAATGAAGTTGAAATGTTGCATTTCAAATAAAGTTTCCCAGAGTACGTAGGAACTCATTACTCTGTTTTTGAAATGTTTGAAATCTGCATAAATGTGAGACTTACTCCTTTGCGTAGCGCTTCAAGCTCTTTGGAAGTTTCTCCCAGGTAACCTTCACGCTGGCTGCAGGATTTTTACTGACTACACCGGTCTCAGCTGTGATCTCAGCTACGTACTCTTTGCACTCAATGCCCCAGGCAACCTTGGCCTAGGTAGATTAAATGAGTTAAAATCTCATGCATCACACAACTATTGCCTAATCATAAAATCAATGTGTTTACCATCAGCTTGTGTTTGCTCAGCATGACACCATCGGCACAGATTCTGTAGTGGTCCTCCTCAGCAAGGTTGGCAAAAATGAGCTGAAGTCTGGCGGTAGCTCTGTCAACGTAAGCTGCGATCTGGTATCCCTGAACCTTGCGGTCGGCCCTCACAGCGCGGATGAGGATGGTCACAGCAGGAGCGACGGCGTTAGCGAGGTACTTGGCCTTAAAGTGCAAACAAGATATTGATATTAACGAAAGTTTAGATATATCAAACCAAAAACAAGTTTGTAATGGCTTGGTCTGTTGACTTACCTTATTGTAGATGGACTCGAAGCTGTAGGCACTGCTCTTGCTGCTGGCACGAGCGGTGGAGAGGGCATGCTGCAAACAAAGAAACCATTAAGCACAAGACTTGACGTACACAATGTCTCTGTCTCATTAATCTGATAATTACCTGATGGACATGGTTCTTGATAAACCTCATCTCATTCAGTTGTTGCTGCAATAGACAAATAGAATCATTCGTGCACATACTTTTTTTTAAACGTGCTGTATTGTATATGTTCATAGGTAAAGCCAACTTACCTTATACAAGGAGCTGGACTGGCTGGAGGAACTTCTCTGTCTTTTTGATGCCCTGCTGAGTGGAGAGAGAAGGTCCACCATCTTGCTCTTGCGTTCAGAGGAGGAACTGGAGGAAGACTTGGATGAAGACATAGATGAAGCAGATGATGAAAGGCTTGAACGAGAGCTGCTGGAGCTGGATGAAGATGATGACCTTTTCTTCAGACCAGGAACCAAGATTTTCCTCAGTTTCATCAGGACGTTCTTGTCCTCGACAACTTCCTCTTCCTCGCTCATGTTAATCACTTTGATGATCTTTTCTGCTGCTTTTTCTCCAACCTGAATCTCAATTTCAATCTTCTCGATGACTGGTCCGTCAGCTGCAACCAAATTGATAATTACATCTGTTACCTTTTTATAAACTTCTTCAAAATACTGGAATTTTGTTGTTATCCATTTCACTTGCCTGGAGCAACCTCAACGGTGATAGCATGTTTTCCGATCATGGCGTAGAGTGGGCAGTTTCTGATGAAGGCAGCATTGCGAGATTCAATCTCAGTGCATGCCTTGATTCCGAAGGTTTTAGTTTGAGCGCACCGTTTCTTCTCGAAGGCCTTGGCCTTCAGTTGGCTGGCCATTTTACTCGGCAGATCAACGGGAATGATTTCAGATGATGCTGACTGTAAAACAGAGGGCACCAGATTAATTACAGAGTAAATGCTAGTGCTGGAAATGGTGGTCAGTAAATCAATCTCACCATGCTGTAAGCCAGAGAGGATGCCATTTTTGAAATCTTTGAAGAGAAAGTCTCCCTTGACACCTGTGTTGCCAATGCAGCTGGGATCATTGGTGTCATTTTGGCGGCTGCGAGGTCTTCCACGTTTCTTGCAACAGCATAAGTCTCAACACTTTTGGAGAAGAAAATATATAGTTAAAAAAAGTATTATTCAGAACTGGGTGATACTTGTGACTTTAAGCAATGACAAATACTTACATTGCAGAAGCAATCTTGTCGATGCCCTGAACCGGCAGAAGCTCAAGCTTGAAGTTACCCTTAATCATGTCAATTCTTAATTCAACCTTTGCGGGAACGATGGTGTGTACTCTTGCTCTTGAGAGCAGGGCAGCCTGGATTAAATCAGTGTTCACTCCCATAACTGCGTAGGTATGCATGGAAACGCTGCAAGGGACAGAACATATTGATTTTAAGGGTAGTGTTCATGAATACATTTATTTTTCAGAGTAAAAGTGATGAGAAAAGTCTTAATCATTGCTCAAGTAAGCTACACGTGGATTACCTTGGAGTAATGGCAGCCCTGATGTTGATGTCGGACTTCAGAAGCTGGGAAGCATGGAAGTTCGCAGGCAGAGCTGGTAACACACTTGCTGAGACTGGAAGAAAACCAAACATTTTCAGTATCAATATGAATAATTTTTCCAAATCAGCAACAGTTAAGATGAACAACTGCAATTTACATTCAACAGATGCAGCAGCAACGGCAGCAGTATAGAAAGCGAGCTCCATTGGCAGACCAACTGCGGTGGGAATGATGCGACGAACCTCAGCAACCAGCATTGGTTTAGCGTAATGCACAGCGAAACCTCCCAGCAGATAATCCAAAGCCTTCCTGCCAGCAGTCTGAATTGCTGGTCCATTAGCGAGCTGTCAACACAACATTGTCATAAGACATTAGATATTAAGTTCATAATACATTTATTACTAAGCAGTCATGAGTACAGTAAAATATGCATTACCTCGATAACCTGATCAACAATGGCTTTGTTAAGGTTGACAAATGCAATTTCCTGTCCGAAGAACCTCACATAGATGGAGGCTAGGGGCTGGCTGGAAGGCTGAGCCCTCCAATCAGAAAGCTGTGTAAAGGAAAAGGTAAAATTCAACAGAGTATAATACTTCTCTTAATAAAATGTGCAATCATAATTTGTACTTATAAAAAAAAAAAAGTTCAGTGTGATCTGTTAAACGTACAGCCTTCATAACGCGTTTCATCTTGGTCATTCTGTCAGCATTCGCAGGAACATCCTTGATTTTCAGAAGGGCCTCTTGCACTCCCTCAGTTCTCACTCCAACCTGAGAAAAACAGCATTTAAAGCCTTAGTATTTTTACTAAGCACATGCTAGATACATTAGCCTTTTGTTGTGTTAACTAGTGATGTAAGACATATTTGTCATACCTCAAGAACATCAGCATAAGCTCCTGCAAAGTAGGTACGAGCTTTGGCCACAATGGCTCTTGGCAACAGAGTTGCAGCATCATTAACATAGAAGGCGCTGGCAGCAGCACCGATCATCCAGGGGCCTGCAGGGCAAAGGAAGAAAACCATCAAATAACGTATTTTTCTCACATCTCTGACGGCAAATGATTATCCTGTTATCAACTTACTCTGGTAGGTATCTGCATAGAGGGCTTTGCTGTAGCGGTAGCTCAGTCTTTCGAATTTGGGGCTGAGGATCTTCACAGCAACGTTACAGGCGGCAGCACTGCAAGAAAATACAAACATTTATTTGATTATTGGTGCTAACATAACGAAATAATCTACAAAATACATATTTAATGTTCTTACACGGAGGCAAGATCAGGAGCGGTACTCTTGGTCATGGACTTCATGTAAGAGTAGACAAAGCTAGCGATCTGTAGATTTGTTTCTTTGAGGAGAGCATCAGCAAGAGTAGTCACCAGACCCATGGGCAGCTTGCTCTCAAAGAGTACGATAGCAGTGACCATGCGGAGCTCTGGGTGGAGAGTCTTGTCCATGAACAGCTGAACAGCCATTTCTTGGACCTAATCACAAAGATGATGTACGTTATAAATGAAACTGGTTTTCACTGTATTCTTATTAATAATGGAAGGAAGCGGAAAATGTAGTCTCACCATCTTAGGCTCCCTCTTAGCAATGTTCCTCAGGGCCAGAACGGCATCAATGTGAACTCTGAGAGGCAGAGAAGCAGCAGCACTCCCAAAGCCAGGCAGGAGCTTCATGATTGTCTTCAAACTGCCAGGATGTCCAGCGTTACCCAGAACCTTGAGAGTTATGATGAGCTCCTCAATTTCACCTCTGGCAACAGCCTGAATGGCGAGTTCATGGATCGGCTGTGGAAGGGACAGAAAAACATTCATATCACAGATGTTTGAACTCAATTGAAGTTATATATTACACATGGGAAAATACAATACATACCCTAACAAGCTCAGCTGGGCAAGATGGGTTCTCTGCACAGTATTTAGCAACAAGGGTGCCGTATCCAAGCATGGCAATCTCACGCAGGATTGGGTTTCCTTGGATCTTAGCGTTCATAGCCAAGCCCTGAATAGTGGTGTAAATAAAGAAGTGATTATACGTCCCAGTACTCACATCACTACAAATACAAAATAAAAACTTAAACGTTGACCTGCCTCGGCCAGCTTGATGGCTTCGAGGTCTGCTGTGACCATGTGAACAGAGGCCAGCAGGGCTTGAGAAACTTCGGCAATAGTCAGCTCTCCAGCAAGGAACTTCTCCTTGATGAACTTCAGAGTAACATGAGTACCAATGGCAGGGATGGCATTCAGGATCCAGTGTCTGGGAAAAAGAACGATATTAATATATTTTCCACCGCACGTTGTTTTTATTTTGAATGTCTCTTCTCTAAATGATAGTTACCTGTAATCGTCTCTGTTTTTGTATTGAGTCCAGAGGACCTCAATTCTCTCATTTCCGGCCAAACGCAGCAGCTGGATTAGTTCAATGAACTTCAGTGGGGAATCTTCATGCACCTTGGCAACATTGAAGGTAACCAGGTGGTGCAGAACCTCAACAATCTGTCAGAAAAAAATGATTTCCTATCCTCAATTTGTTGCTACAGGATCATTTCAACAACATTTGAAAAGGTGGAATATTTCCTGGAGTACCTGAGCCTCAACATTGCTGATCCTCAAAAGCTGGATGGGAATCTGGAGAAGCTCACTGCCAAACTCGTACTGCAGGGATCCACGGTGAAGATATTCAGCTCTGATGGGCTCCACTGGGGTCTTCGCGGCCTCCAAGAAGGTCAGCTTTTGCCTATAAACATATATAATCACTCCATCAACATGCATTGTGGCTCTTTTCGAGGAGGATAGTGTGGTAAACACTTTAATTGCATTATTTCTTCTTTCATTCAAACGCATACTTTGACTCCATCTGGGCAGCACCATTCAAGATGTTGATGGGTGAGTACTGGATTAGCTCTGTAACGGTTGCCTCCAAGATGTGAGCACCTGTGGCTGATGGCTTCAGGACGTAGTTAAAAGCAGCGGTTCCCTTCAGGGTCTTTGCTCTCTGCATTCAAAAGAAGCACAACGTCATCACACCAGCATTGCACATGAGTGTAGTAGAGAGTATGAAGCCAGTGGGAAAAGTGCACTTACAGCCTCACACTCAGGGCATCTCTCTGTGTATGCCAAGCCGATATCCTTAATGATTCTCTCCTGGCAGTTGTTCAGGTCCTTAGTCTTGGTCAACAGGATGCGCTCGGCCTTTGCGTCCTCACTGATGACGTAGTGGGTCTTGCACACACCCTGTACACCAAGCTAGTGGCAACAAAATCAGTTTATTAGTTTTGGTATTCCTTCCTTTTGTTAGCTTTAACTCTATGAAAATTAGATATCAGTACCTCTTGCAGCTCATAGACATTCTGCGTCTTCTTGATGTTCAGCTGGAAGATGTTGAGGATTCCTCTGTGGACATTCAGCACAGTGGTAGAGATACCAGTTGGTGCAAAGAGTTTGCCGACAACACCGTTGGCATACTCAAACTTGATGGGTGTCAAGAGCTGAACAGCCAGGGCTGAGGTGAGCTTGGTGGCTGGGGTGAAAGAGTCTTTCGGCCAGATGCCACTGTACTCAAATATTTCAGGGTCTTCAAGCTATAAAGGAGTGAGACAGTTTAATACATTGTGAGCATTGGATTGGAAAATCATTTTTCTGGTGCATACGTTATACATAATAATGAAATTGTTCTTTAACATTGAATTGGTTGTTACCTTCAGAATGAAGTTGTCATCAGACAATGCACTGATCATAACTTTACTAAGCACTTTCACTCCAGCCCGTGCTAGACCCTCCTCAGGCAGTCCCCCCATAACAAGGGCTTCATATTTGAAGACGTAGGTCTTCCCTGTGGCCAACTCTGGAACTGTAATGACAGACCAGAAAACCAATTACAGATTGCATTTTTACTTCAAAAGTTAAGAAATAGAGACTTTTTATTTTTATCCAAAGAATCCTAAAAGGAAAAAAAGATCGCAACTTACCAAAGTTCACTTGGTAACCAGCTAGCGAAAAAGAGAAACAATGTTATTTTTGTGTCTATTTTTCTGCTTTACCATTGGTTAAAAAACAACAAGATTACACGTTCTGTAAAAATGTTTGTTTATTTTCTTATTTTTATCCTAATAAAAAAGAATATTAGTGGAGAATTGCTACAATGTACTCATTAGGGCATCTAAACAAAAAGCAACATTTTCAGAAATGACATTCAATTTAAATTTCAATCTTAGTTGATGACATTTTAAATAGACATTTACTCACCGGCAAGAGCCACAGTTAAGGCAAACACAAGGACCTTCATGGTTAGAATGTGAGTTATTGCTAACAGAGGCTTTCTTTTTAAAGGCAGTTTTGCTGATTGTGGGCCAAAATCGAAATGTATCATTAACTAAATATCAGCCTGATTGTCATTAAAGTTGCCTTGCCCTGACCATGAAAAGTAAACAAAGTGAGGGTGACACAAATGGAAAATGTCACGAAACAAGTTGTTTTGACCTGACTGCCTGGAACAAACTGCTTGATGACCAAAATCCGAAGAATCAATTTTAACAGAAAACATTTCAAGCTGTTTTATACTATTTTATGGTATCACACATTTTAATACATACATCGCTATATTTCACTAAAATGTAATTTACATGTTTTTTTATATGTTTTATTAAAGAAATAGCTTAAGTTAAACGTAATCATCCAATGACTTAAAATCACATAAATGATTAATATTGATAAATAAAAGATTATTGTAGAATGCTTTTTTTTAAATGGCTTTGGTTGCATACATGTCAGTCTTGTATAAAATGTCATTGTGCCCTGCAATTTCATCACACTACTATCAGCACGGTCCAGTAACTGTTGACTCTCAAAACAAAAATCCACCATTTGTTTACTCAGCTTGCAAGATAGTATAAATTAATTATACACCCAAATTAAATCAAACTCATGACCAGCCTGTATAGTTAAAACAGGTTATTAATTTGGTTTATTTTCCCGATTTTTTTTACAGGCATTTAGTCTTTTGGAAACATGCATATTAATTAGATATAAGGCATGGCCAGATTGTATTTAAAACAATTACATGTATGGAGTAAATTAAGATGTTCTGCTAATTATTCAGGCCTTAATGTACAGTATCATACATCATAAAACAATACATGTATCTAAAGCGACTGCTTTCTAAATAATTGCGTCAACAAAAAAAAATTGTGTAAATATATTGCATATTTAAATACATTATTTGTATGATTATTGTTTTATCAAATCGTTCTTGTTTTAATAAAATGAATGTATAACAACCTTGAATAACCTTGAAGATTGTATTATGTTTATGTATACTCTAAAATAGAAGGTGGACTAAAGTTCATTAAAAAGAGGTGGGTCAAATTATAAAAATATTCTTTTTAATCGAGACTTTTCAGTATAAAACAGCATAATTTTCATAGGAATATTTATATAAAAGAGCATTGTAAGACCCCTGTTTTGTCAAGTTTTTGGTATGTTTTTCTGTAATTATTAAAAAACTGAAAAACACTTAAAAGTGCAATCTTATTATAATTCTGGTTACAAATCCAGAGAAGTTGTGTCCTACTTGTCTAATGTAGTAAATAGGCCTTCTAGTCTGCATTGATTTGAGAGGAACATTGTTAACAGATGTGGAAGAAGTACTTAGAGCTTGTACTTAAGTAAAAGTGGAAGTGGAAGTTCCAGAGTGTAGGAATACACTGGATATCTGGTAATAAGGATAAGCTAAAGTCTTATTTAAGTGTTGATTATATCGCAAATTATTAAACACAATCTGCAAAGAAACTTAAGGGACATGATTAACCTCTGAATGTAGTGGGGTAGAAGTACAAAGTAGTAAAACATTGAAATGCTCAAGGTAAGTATACGACAACCTCGCAATTGTACTTAAAGGTCACATGTCATGCTTTCCCGGTTATTACCCGTCCCCTTGTGTGTTATGAAGGTTTTTCTGCATGTAAACGGTCTGCAGAGTCAAAACCATAGACTGTATATATAAATGGACGTAGGGTCCGTGACGTCACCCATAGGATTCTGCAGTTGCCGAGAAGCCCTTAGTAGGCGGAGTTGGCCACTAACGGCTCGACAGTGACGTCAGAGTTCAACTCCCGCCTTCTGTCGGGACCTGCTGCCACCGAGCTGAAAGTTCCAGAGCTAGCTGAAGCTACCAAGCTAAGCTAACATGCTCCCCATCTGCAGTGCACACTGCCGTGGCATTTTACGTTTCTAAAGTAAGCGGACATGAAACTATTCAGCAAAACTATAAATAATAATCTAAGTTATTGAGTATTTAGCATAATACTTCAGAATCTTAAAATCCCTTAACGTTTGTATGCAATTGTGCTAAAGTCAACACTGGAATCAAGCAAATATTAATATGTTTGCATGACATTAGTTATTTATATTTTTATATCACTTAATTATACGTTTAATACATTTAAGTCAAGCTAAGGTACATGTGATGGTAGCTAGTTAGTGCTCTTACCTGTGAGGCCTCCTCCAAACAGCATAATAACCAGACTGTATCATTAAAACTAAGTACCAGATCTAGATCCTTGACTTTAGACAAACAATTCAAAAGACAACATGTATTTAAAGACCAATCTTTATTTGAATGTGCCTCTTATCCTGATATATTAGTTATACAGTAATAGCATTGACAATCTAAAAAAACTGAGCAACTCAACAGTCAACTTTATGTTTCTTATTGTCTAAAGCATTTTGTAATTTTCATTTTCCCCCTCTCATATTCAGTGTGGACGGATTGAGACAGCGTGGTGTCCAGAAAGCTGTAGAGACTTCAGGGAGAAACCTCCGTGTGATGGACGTCCTGTCTGTTTGTTTGGCCCGGAGAGGACTGAGGGTCTTTCCTCTGCAAGGAGGACCTGGTCTGATGGAGGAGCCCATGCTGGGCAAAGCTGATACCAACTGCACAGGCCTAGTCTGTCACTTTATTTGACTAAATGTGTTTACTTTAATAGTTTTACACCTTCTGTCCATATGTGCTTTTTATTTAAAACATGTTTGATTAAGTTTTGGTTCACATTTCAATAAATTGTATTTGTATTTGCATTCCTTTCGTCCATTATTCTTACTGAAAATGTTAGATTACACATTCACATCTGACTGAAGATTGGCCCCATTTATTTGTGACGTTGCAAACTCTGCGGTACAAGGCACAAGTGATGTGAAGCTGATAAAGAGAGGCAAATAGAAATAATCAGCGCATGGAGTGTAGATGTGGAAATAGGTGCATTCGATCAGCTGACTGTTTTTACAATAAAAGTAGTTTCTTAGTGTACTGGTCTTAAAATCTCATAGCATCAGCTTTTAATGTTCCTCTTGGATGTTCTTCTTGACCCTCAGAGAAGGAGAACATTTCCTGTCTTTCAGGCATGTCCTTTCCTAACAAAAATTACAGGAAACATAAAACATATTATTGCAGAACAAGTGTGTTATTTGTTTGTGTTTAGGGGCTGTAGATATAATTATTTTGTAATTGTAATGTTTTTTTTTTATTTCAACAGTGAGCTACAAACACAATCAGATTATGAATGAAAAGTATGAAGTTCATCAACATTGAAATATATGTTATTATCAAAATAATATTTAACTGTTATCAAAACGTAGTGCAACTGTAGACGCTTGCTCTGTTGTCTCACTGAAAGAATCACTTTTACCACTTTTCTCACTATGTGTTAAATATCTTTGCCTTCAATACATTAAATTAGAAAGCTGACAAAATCATATTGCTTGTTAACATCTAAATGCAACTTTTTGCACAGAAAAAACCCTCAACTTCACTGCTGTGTAGGGGATCTAGTATTGTTTAATGGAATGTATATCAGTGTATTAAAGTCAATACTTCATTTATTTAAACCAATATCTTTCTTGATTCTTTGTACAGTATGAAAAAAATAATATTTGTACCTGTGCTGAAGTTCGCTGCTGTGAGGAGTCCAGTTCTGTCTCTCACTCTCTAATCTCTGCATCACCTGGACACCTTAAACAAACAGATATATATGTAAAGTACCATGTGTACAAACAATATAACTGATTATCTTCTGTTGAACATGTTGGATTGTGTATTGTCCGAGTCAGGGTCCTTTTTATTTTACTGTAACTTTGGAAGTTGTGTTACCAATGCTTGCTGTTTATTTGATACCCATATGGTAATGCAATTAATAAAAACAACAAGTTTTGGGTTCGTTCTTCAGATGACTGTGATGTTAACGTTTAGGCTCAATAATGAACTCCAGCTCAACCAACCATATTGTAATATCTAAGTAATCATCTTGAAATATGACATTAATAATTGTAATATACACACATCTTATTGTGAATTTGATTCCACATACACTACTTCGACATTAGCTTGTCTACATACTTGAGCATAACCAATTTAAATTAACCTTAGTGATGCATACACTTCCTACCTAAATAATAATAATAATCTCTCTAAGTTACAAGGATGACCTTATTTTATCAACCTCAAACAGAAGCCGTTTGTTGTACATTATTATCCCACTTAACACTTGTCTATTTCGTTTTAACGTTTATATAGTCTATGATTTTAACTTGGAGGCTACTATTAGCATCGTTAGCACCGATGTAGCTACCACTCGCTTACACGCTAACCCAAGCCGTAACATTAATTACGTAGCTTATTAAAATCATTAACACATAAATAAGTACTCGAATTTCACTAACTGCAAAACCGCATTCATGCACCGTTTGTTTCAACCGCAGAGCGAGTCACAATAGTCCGATATATAAGCATGAAGAACAAACAAACACGGCCGGGGGCAAGCCGGTTCCCTGGATGAGCTGAACAGGCAGAGTGCCTGTACCTTCCCAGAGCAGCTAGCAGAGAGACAAGAAGCAAGCAGCAGCAGTCACTTCACAGAGCCGTCACTCAATGTGACCACGCCCTAATTTATGCAAAAACTTTAAGACCTAATATAAATAAAAGGGTCGTGTTAGAAAACAATTCACTCACAGATCCATAATCATGAAGGTGGAATCTAACTATATTCATAATAATATTTATTGCATCCATGGGTAGAAACATGTTTTTTTCTGCTGTAAAGTTGGGCATTTTAACATGGGGGTCTATGGAAATTGCTCCTTTCTGCAGTCAGTCCCTATCGGCCAATATATGAACTGCAGTGTGTGCCACTTCCGTATTGGCGTCCCGGCTCTTCCACAGAGTTTGCCGCTTGGTCAAAACCCTCAAAGTACACCCTGTAGCGAGTAAAACGCTAAAACTGAAAATACCACCCCAAAACGCCTCGTTGGTGAAACGTCATCATGACGTCATCATCCATTTGATTCTTCCGGGTACGTGCTTACGAAAGCACGTACCCGGAACTAAATGGGCCAATCCGTGGAGCCGTGACGTTACGTCCACGGAGCCGTTACGTTAAGCCCCCGCTGATTGGTCTAAATTGACCAATCCACACACACACTGAGTGCAGGCAGCCCTGCTTTTTTTTGCTCCCTGGCTGCTGCAGGCTGATAATAGACAGTTGGGATCGCGCAAAATTCTCTCTGCAGACCTATTCTCACAGCGTTTATCAACCTATAAACCCTTTTCTTACTGAATATCAAGCCACACTTATTGTTTTTATTTCGGCTGTGACTTTGTGTGTGTTCAGGTTGTGTTTGGCTGTGTATGCTAAACAAGGAAATCATGGAGGGAGGGGGGGGAGCTGCAGCGAGCCGTTTAGTGGAGAAAGTGAATACTGCTGAATACACATACTTTACACTTTACAGAGATAGAGATGCTGTATGCGAAACCAATGTGAGTTTGGAAAATTGCACAGTATTTTTCTATTTTAGTATACCTCAACAATGGAATTATGATCAGTGGAAATGGCCATGACATGAAGTTTGTACCATGTCAGCCTCCGTACAGCAGTGATTCATTGAACTCGTGATTTGTTTACAGTTAAAACTCCGGGTGATCTGGGCCGACTTCAACTTCCTCCTGCTGCAAAAATGTTTTACTTTCTCCTGTTTTCATCGTCGATATTCCTGGTCTGCAGAGCCACCGTGTGTCCGTGTGAGAGACCGGAGCTCTGTGAACAGATCCGGGACGAGAGAGACTTTGAGGTAGTTCACGTCTGTCTGTGACATAAGCTGGTGTTCAACATCCACCTGCAGCACATCACTGATAATTCTGCATTTAAATATACTGTTAATCACTTAGATAGGATAGAGTGGCTACAAACCAATAGCACATTACTAAAGAGATAATCAGAGAAAGGCAAATCTGGTCAAAACGAGACTATAGTTGCTTATCGAGAACTGAAATGAGGTGTATTTAATTTAATTGAAGTTAGTTCTAGGTTGGGTACTCGACAGACATTCACTAAGTTTCTAAAAAAAAACTAATTATTATATAAAATAGAGAATACTCTCAAATCCACGAAAAATAGGCGTGTCATCCTACCTAGTGTAGTAATACAATTCTGCATTGATTTGAAGGCCTTGGGTCACATTACATGGATTGAAATACTCAAGTATAAAACAGCTGAATTCTCCTAAGAAAATTTCATAAAATAAGCACTGTAAATCCAACAACAAAGGGGTTCTTCTTATTTGTCAGGTGTAGTAGTAATTTCTGATATGCATTCGGAGTCGCTTTATAAAATAAATCCATCAAAATGTTTATGTAAAATTAATTCAAGACATGTCAGTGATCAAATATAGTTGAGCCAAATGTATTTTAATATGTTTAGCATATTTATTAGAACTCTATTGACATCAACGTATTGCAAAAATGGTACACCAAATAGCTTTAAAAAATCATTTCCACTATCCTTTTTGTTTTGCTTTGCATAGTAAGTATTAAACTGGCATATTCAAGTATGAATTGATCACAGCCTATAATAGACATACATAAAGTAAAAGAAAAAAGAAATAAAATTAGAACTCTTGGTTTTGCTAGGGACTGGATTTTTTTTTTTTTAAATAGCCATTTTATGATAAGGTGCTTTAAAAGTTACATGAAAAAGAGATAGCAGTGAACAGTGTTTTGAGTGAATGGCATGCTATACACAATATTAGCTGAAGTTTCAAATTGGGACTGCTGTTCCTCTTTATCTATGCCTGTCTGTGTTTGTTTAACGTTTGTGTGATATTTGAGAAAGAGTGGACTTCTGTGAGGTGACTCATGCTTAGAAACTCACATATCAAAGTGTTAATTTAAAGACTAATTTTGTAATTGTACAATACTTAATGTTCAATATTTAATAATAATAATAATACATTCGATTTATAAAGTACCTTTAATTGCTAACAGCAATCCCAAGGTTCTACAGGAGGCATAATAAAAACCAACAAAATAAACAAAAGTTTAATCAAAAGCTTTTTAAAAAAGAAAGGTTTTCAAGCCTTTCTTGAAGGCGTCAGTGGTCTGTGGAGTCCTCAGGTGGTCTGGGAGGGAATTCCACAGGCGAGGAGCAGCTGCACAGAAAGCCCGATCTCCCATTGTGCGGAGTTTGGCCCTCGGGGGGCGAAGCCGATGGTTTATATATTATTAAAGACCTTTCTCACAGAAGAACATTATACTTGAGGAATACAGGGTTAATTAATAACCTCAATAACAACTGCATTCCAGTTTTGTGCTAGAGCCCTGATAGTGTCACCAACTGGTATGACTTACTGTGCCTTAGACATTAACTTTTTACTCTTCTAATTATTGTAATTAGTACATTTAGCTATTTTAAATTAAGGCATTTACATTTTGCACAAACCCTAGTCTGCCCTTTATTATTAAAGGAGACTTGTATTTGTTATGTTTTTGAGACCACAAGCAGCAATACTGACCTAACTCGGGTAGAAGGGATGTGATTTTATCTGAAAGTAGCCTATTGGTCAGTCACCAGAAAAATAGCCATTTTCAACACCAACTAGGTTTTATTTAGCTTACTGTCAAGTACCACACATTGCCTGAATTTCACTATAATACAATCCAGACCATGTCAGACTTTAGTTTTAAAAAATCAGCTTGGGCTCTGGTAACCTGTGATAGACAAATTCAGGCTAGACTTAATGAGTCATTTATAATCAACAATCCATACATGAATTGGCAATTCAAAAAAAGGTTGCAGCTATCATAATTCAGGCCGGCCTGTTTCTTATAGTTTGAGAACCTTTACTGTGTTAAGATAAAGAGACTGAAATCACAGTTTCAAACATGTTTCCTTTTTTGAAGATTTATGAATAAACAAACAACAAAATGCTGTAAAAGTGGGACATTAAAGGTATGTAAAAGCAGCAGTTACTCTTCCAGTCATGAGTCTGTGTGGTCTGTGTGTTTTCAGGTGTATGTGTTTGACGTTGGTGGAAAGACATGGAAGTCCTACAACTGGAGTATGGTGACGACAGTGGCAGCGTTTGGAAAATATGATGCTGAACTCATGTGTTACGCTCACTCCAAAGGAGCGCGGCTTGTACTTAAAGGTAGAATTTGGGCTTTTTGCCTTAATTAAAGAGATAGATTGGAAAAGGGGGACAAATTATTTAATTGATACTTGTTAAATTCATCCAGTCAGTGTTATAAGCAACCTCAAACTTAATGTTTGAACCAGTTCCTGACACATTTGGTAATCTTTGATGCTACTTCTTGAACTGTTAAAAGTTCATGGCCATATCGTCCTCATAATGATGTCCATCTTTCTCTTTGTTTGTTTGAAAAGGTGACGTTCACCTACCCTACATTGTGGACCAAGACAACAGGACGGCGTGGATAACAGAGAAAGTGAACCTAGCCAAGAGTCAATTCATGGATGGGATCAACATTGACATCGAGCAGGCCGTGGACGAGGGGTCGTCAGAGTACCGTGCTTTGACATACCTGGTCAAAGGGACCACTGAGGCCTTCCACAGGGAGATCCCAGGTTCCCAGGTGAACACAATGTTTTCAACAAATGTCACCATAAAAACATGTAGTTTGGTTTAACTCTATGCCTTATTCATTTGACCTAGAGGCTTCTTTAAATGAATCTTATTCCTTATCTCAAGGTCTCATTTGATGTTGCCTGGTCACCAAATTGTATCGACAAGCGCTGCTATGATTACGTTGCCATCGCTGAGTCCTGCGACCTGCTGTTTGTGATGTCCTATGATGAACAGAGCCAGATCATGGGGGACTGTATTGCAATGGCAAATGCCCCACTCTCTCAAACACTGAATGGTTTGTTGTCCAGTTTTTACGTTATGAATGAGAATAAATCAGCTTGTCAATGCAGTCAACTACTCATCACCACCTTATGCCTGTTATGTTTCTTTTAAGGTTATGACCAGTTTTTGAGTCTGAAAATCAATCCAAAGAAGCTAGTGATGGGAGTGCCATGGTACGGCTATGACTACCCATGCCTTAACTTTTCCCAGGTGAGATACAGTATGTTCATTTAAAAGATAAATATAAAAAACTTGCGTTATTACATTACATTACATTTAGCTGACGCTTTTATCCAAAGCGACTTACAATAAGTACATGCGACCAGGAAGATACAACCTTGAAGAAAACAGAATCATATAAGTACATCAGGTTTCATAGAGCCAAACATTTCAAGTGCTACTCAACTGGCTATAGATAAGCCAGCCCTTTATTAGTATATAAGTGCTTTGTTAGTAATTCTATCGCTCGAAGTGGAGTCGAAAGAGATGAGTTTTCAGTCTGCGCCGGAAGATGTGTAAGCTATCTGCTGTCCTGATTTCAATGGGGAGCTCATTCCACCATTTTGGAGCCAGGATAGCAAACCCTCGTGTTTTTGCTGATGGGAACTTGGGTCCCCCCTCGCAGCAAGGGTGCAGCGAGTCGTTTATGTCGTCGGGTTATGTTTTAGTTTATTGAGGTCTGGTATAAAATATGATACAAATATCCATGGTACCCAATGGATGAATCACTTTGGTGATAATCTTACTTTTTCACTACAGCCATCGTGAGATCAGAACAGTTGGTTTTAAGTGAAATGTCTTCACAACTTTGGACAGATTTCAGTGACATTCGACAAAGACTTTCATGTCCAAGTATGGTGATGCTTTGACTTTGTATCCAGCACCATCTTCTGGTCGGAAAAATAAATGTGTCGAATACCACTTATGATCAGCCTCATTTAGCATTATAATTGTGAGGAAGTTTTCGTCATTGATGTGGTTTGCACGTTAGCACTAAGCACGGATGTGTATCTTTCATCACAGTGCCGCTGTGGCTGTAGTCCCTTATTCTTGTTTTAGTTTCAACAAATCCCATAAAATACATATAATTACCATGAATTGATTCTACTTCCGAGTAGTGCCTGTGAAGCCAAAGCCTGATATATTTGTTCCTTTCATTGTTGTCCAAAAACTATATAGGGATCATTTGAGTTGTTTGGAGAAAGTAACACGGGTAATAATAATAATACCCAACTTCAAACACCCACATGTACATTACTTAGTGGGGTGGCTTATTAAAACGGTAAAGTTGGATGTAATCACTCAGTTTCCCCTTGAAATAGGCTGTCTCATATTATGAATATAGCGAAAACAATTTTTTTAAGGATTCTACTTCAATCATTTATTTAAACTTATTGTAATGTTTGAGTATATAGAAGTTGTTCTTTCTAAGATGCAAACACAGATATCTCTTAATGTCTTTACCCATACCAGGAGGGAGCTTGTTCATTAATGAAAGTGCCTTTCCGTGGAGCCCCCTGCAGTGATGCAGCAGGAACACAGAAAACATACAAGTGGATCATGACGCAGGTCAACGGCTCTTTGTCCGGCAGGCTCTGGGACGACAAGCAGAAAGCTCCATACTTCAATTACAAGGTGCGTTGTCTTTATTATATATTTTAACTTTGAATTCTTATTTTATTTGCTCAAAGATGTAAAGCTATGTTTGGGTTAGATATTTTAGTAGTTAGCAAAGTAGGTGCCAATTTCATGGTTTGTCTCTCTGTGTGGTCCCGACTCGACTGACTGCTCCTCTTTTATTCCTGATAAGTTACGACTTCACAAGTCAGGCAGGGATTCCAGGCATGGTTCGTCCAGTCTGTTTATCCAGAGGGCTGGCGTCCCACAGTGTCACTTCCCAAACAAAACAAATCACCCCTTAGCCATAAAACATTCCTGGCTTCTTGTTGGCTTTTATACAAATCATTATAAGATGGTGCATCTTATTTATTCTCCATCATCTGTACTTCTAGCTGTGTTTCCGGAGGACCTTAAAGAGTACTTAAAGTTAATAATACAGTATACAATAAATGCAAAATAAAGGCCCTTAAAGTGTTAAACAGACTTAACCTCCATTTTATCAGGTAATACATCATGTAGTTGGTGTTCATTATGTATTGCGTAACACAAAATGTAAATTATAACAAGTATAAAAGACATTTAAATATACTATCCTAACAAGGTTTTTTTATTTATATTTGTATATATCATCAATTATTTTCAATAGGAAACAGGCTTGTGTTTCTAGCCCTCTTTTATAAAAAATATGACTTTGACCTAATATTTGTAATACATTTCTTGTGCTTTGTTACCACTTCATCCATCTGTTTTATTCATACACGGAGTTATCATAAACTGAGACTTTTCAGTTGTGCTTTCTTAAAGTCAATTTATAGTTAATGTAAGTGGAAGTTTAACACATGTTGTTACTCAAAGTCGGGATGAGGATATGGAAACGTTGAAATTAAAACGTATTATGTTAACCTCAGGATTCTTGTTCTCCTTTAGGACCAGGAAGAGCAGGTCCATCAGGTTTGGTATGATGACCCACAGAGCATTTGTCCCAAGGCGGAGGCGGTGAAATCCAAAGGTTTGAGGGGCATTGGCATGTGGAATGGAAACATCTTGGACTACAGCGATGAACCGGTCGCCAGGCAGCAGACCGCAGTGATGTGGAATTCTCTCTTAGGATGCTAAGAAGCTTGGATACACTTGACACGGTTGCAGAAATGTACATCACCCCTCCTGTTTGTTGCTAGGTCAATATAACCCTTTGTGGCAGTAATGGGGTGGGGCTTCCCTCTATTCAGGGATGCATACTTGCACTTCAGAGGTTATTGTGGCTTTTATTGGTGTTGTCATTGAATGTAGTTACACGGCAGACATTCCTCTTTGCAAACTGAAATAACTGATTCTTGGAAGAAAAGAAAAGACAACCAATCTTTTTCAATGTGACACAAACAGTATTTTAGATTTGATGATTTTGAGCTTACTTCAGATTTCTGCACTTTTTCTTGCTTTATGCTTATGATAAATAAAACATGTAAGTTGTTGAAGTTACACAACCAGTTAAAACATTTTTTTACAGCACCTGAGGAAAGTCAAAGTACCAACTTTGTGAAGAAATCCAATCACATCAGACATGAAATAGTAATACACATAATAATAAAAAGCGGGAAAAGTACCAGCCCAAAACTCAGGTAAAAAAAAGAATGACATGTGGAAAGCACAGCTGCTTAAAATAAAACAAATCAGTTTTAGTCCTGAATTGAATGGCATTAAAACAAATCCCAAACAGACTTTAATCTAGCTTGCCTTAAACAGTAGAAACCGTGGTATGTACTGAATCAGATGGAGGTTCGTTGAGCCTGCGGTGTTTCCCGTGTGGTACTTCCAAATCCCAGAGAGGACATGGGGCCGGGATGAGAGGACTGACTCTTCTTCTGGGCCAGCTCAGCCTTCAGGGCCCTCAACTCTGTGGCAGCCTGTTTCCTCAACTATCGGCATTCAGGAAAAAATAAGCTGGTTTGTTATTATTATAATTCAGCAGATTACACAGTAGCTGTTGAATGTAATGAAGAACATTTACTCAAGTACTGAACGCTAAATAGTAAACAACATTTATATGTGTGTTAACAACACTCCTAGATTTCCGAGATCCCAGTCCAGTCAGCAGAGTTAATTCGCTAACGGCTAACTGCAGCTATACAGTTAGCAGCGGTTAGCCTTACTTTAGCAAAAAGGAAGGCTTTCTGTTCATCAGGAATCACAGAGTTCAGGATAACTATAATCCCCCCACTGCTATAAGGCCATCCAACCTGAACAAAACAGCTAATTTAACAGATACATTCAATATGTAGAACACAAATGTGTGCAACAAGGCATATTTTTCAGATATGCTTCTTGAACAACTAGTTAAAACTTCCTTTGTAGTTCAACAGCTATACTTTTGTTCAGGGGTTTTAGAAACATTTAGGTAGACTCATATACAATCAGATACCTTTATCTCTGTTATCAGCTTCATCTTGGCATCCTCTACCTTCCTCTTTAAGTTGTCAATCTCATGGCTCTCCGTCATGATCTGAATGATGAGCTCGTTCTGAAATGAAGGATATAAAAGGCCTTTATTGAGAAGAAGAAAAAAGCTTGAAATTGTGTTTAAGCAAAAATAAAGTGGGTTTTATTGAACTTAACTATTTCTACTTAAAAAGCACAGGCGTTCCATTTGAAAGGCTTGGGTAATAAGCATAACAAACTGTTGGTTTCATGTTAAAAGTAGATTTTATTGCTGTAATAAATGCATATTGGCAATTTTTATTTTAAAATGTCAGTGTTCCCAATTTTTTGGGAAACCAATCAATATTTAGTCTCTACTAAACGACAGTTCAAGACGTATCTCTGAGGAATAACTTTTCCGAATGCATTGCATACCTTTTAGGAATTAGTCTTAACAAACACTACAACATTTAATCAATTTGTCTTCAGGTTTACCTTTATGGAAGATCTGCCCTGTCGTCTCGGCTTCCCTCTGTTATCTCTGGCCTGGAGCTGGTGCAAGAGTTTGTTGTAAAATGTCTCCAATTCCTGTCTTAGGTTTCTCAGATTTTCCTCCAACGGCGCTGTGGCCTTTTTAGTTTCAAAATATTTCTTCTTCCAACTGTCACGGGCTTTACGTTGAAGAAAAATTGCAGCAGAATTTAGTTACTTTTGAAAAAGTTGACATATTAAAAATAATTTGACTAACAATTTGACTTTCTCATATGTCGTCCACAATCTATCAAGTAAGGCTTTAGTGACAGAACATGCCACAGCAATTAAATGTTCACTTTCAAACAGTTATGCAGTTATGGTACACAAGGAACATGTATCTTTATTCTTGATGTCACTGACTGCTGGCAAAATTAAGAACTTGATGGATAATTCCTTGTAAGATGTTATTTCTTTCTTATACAGTTTTTTTTATTGCTCACCTTGGTTCCTGCGGTGTCTGTTTTGAGCCAATAAATCCTTCCCCTTTCTTAGCAACTCCTGCCTTGTCCACTCCAGCTGCTTTCTCTCCTCCCTCACCATCTTTATTTCCTCAATCAGTTCCTCTCCTAACACACAAACATGTCAGTTTGGATCAATACAAAATAAAAAAACATGAATCCTTGGTATGAGGCCAAAGTGACAGCTTACTGTTTGTGTGAAAGACACGATGGATAGGTTTTTTTGGAGTGACTATGGGCAAGTCTAGTCCTTGAGGAGGAGAAGAGAACCCAGGCCGGGACAACACAGCAGGACTTCCTTTCACCTTAAAACAAGCACATCAACATGAGTCTATATCTCAAAGGATTTTAATGGATTAGTCTTTATTCCTGCCCTTTTTCACTTTAAAGACCTCCCACACTTCACTAGACCCACCTGCTGGTTGTGGAATTTGGACTTATCACTACACCAAGACAACTTTCAACAAACTGGACATTTCCTACATGTTTGAAAAGCCCTGTAAAATCAATCAAGAGCAACCTTTCTCAAAGTGTTATACTCAAGAGTATAGCCTGGATAAGACATGCCGAGACTGATGCTGGGAAGAAGCTTGGACATAAGTAATGCAATACTTTACATCACTGCTTTGTTTATTCCTGATGGACTTCAGTGCATGTGCGTCTTTTGATTTCCCCAGCCTGCAAAACAACACACTGTTAGAACAAGCAGCAGCCGAACAAACTGGAATTCACTGCAGAGTACAAGTATGGCTCTCAGTAATGCTGCTCAGTACCCATCTGAGAGAGAAAAGCCTGAATCTCTGTCCTCCAGAGGCTGGACGACTCCTGAGTCTCTGGCTCCTCTGTTCTGTCTCTGGTGCTGTTTCTTCTTTCTGCAGGTTTCTTCATTTTCCTTCACCTCATCTGAATCGGCCTCACAACGCTGTACAGCTGTAGATTTATAGAGACTGAATAGCTGAGTATAGTAATGAGATCATAGGATTAGTTTGAAAAGGGCTTAAAAAAATGCCAATGTTAAGATGTTGGGTGGCAGCTGAATTCCACTAATGTAAAAAGTGCTGGTTACCATATTATAAAATACCAATGTGATGTTCACATTTAACCCGAAAATAACTTTGTAATGTACAGTATAGTTTTGTGTATGCGTTCTTGTGCGTTTGCTGAAATATGCTTTTTAAAGAACATGGGGATGTGCATGTTTTATATATGCAAGACTGAAAAGCCATTTTCTTTTGACATACGGTATACCATAAGGATATGGGTCACAAGATCTGTCCTAAAACATAGTGAATTTCAGCAGGTTTAAGTAACAGAAACCTGCACTTTTTTCCCATAAAGTAACTGCAAAAAACCCCAGATTTGGCCGATTTTAAGAGACATGGCGAACCAAGATGAATGTAAAGTGTGAGGCATCGCAATCGGAAAGTTGGAGAGGACAATGCTTTGAATGCTGCACAGAAAACTTCAGTATATTTTACCGTTATTTTGTGAAACAGGCTGTGGTGCTCTTTGATTGTGATGCTTCTTTGTGCAACATTGCTGCTCTGCCCACTCTAAGTTGGAAGACAGACCCTCTTCATTGTCTCCTTCTGCCTCTGAAGAACTATAGCTTTGCTCCTCATCTACCTCCTCTTCTTCCTCCTCTCCCAGGCTGGGGGTGGGAGGTGGCTGATGGGAACACTGGGGGATGAGGGGGAATTTAACAGGCTCCTTTGTTCCTGCTGGCTGGCTGCAGGTCTTTGGAGGCTGGTAATAGGTCTGCTGGTCCGGCGAGCTGCTGCTGGTGTCTGGGGTGAGAGACTGGGAGCAAACACTGCTGTCGCTCTCCACAGCGGGCAGAAGGTAGAGCTCCGGCTGCGGGGCCTGCCGACAGGTGACAGCAACACATTAGTGCAGACAAACAGGAACATAAAGAGGCAGAGGTACTATTATTGACATCTGTAGATCACAGGATAATATGCAACTACAAGGTTAACAAACAATGACAAATAAAAAATCATTGTTCATAAAAAACAAGGGAAAATTGTGTTGGATGGCATCATCCACTTCACTCACAAAATGACCATTTATATACCAAAAACTCACCCTTTGTTACTTTGAATTATTTCAGAGAACCTTCTTTAAACATGCCAAATAATATGGCAAATAAATAATCAAAACAGTGAGAAATGTTTACAACAACCAAACTACATCAAAACCTATGTTTACCAGCTTACCGCACAACTCGTGCAGTATAATTGCAGTGTCATTTATCCAGCTGTTTGCTAAATACTTTCACTATATTTTTCACTTTTGATATATTTCCACACAAGTAGTCTCATGAGTTGTTGATATGGAAATGGTCATTTTGTGGTTAAAGGTTAAACATGGCAACAACATATCTCTGTAATCCATCCACTGGGATTGGAAGCAGAAGAGAAGAGTTATTTAGACATTTCCATTTTTTTGAAAAATCCAAATACTATTTTCTATCAAACCGAAAATATAAGGGATTTCAATAACAATGTAAGAAAAAAGCTAAATGGTAAGGAAATCCTTTAAATTACATGAACCTGTGTTTAGTCAATACATTATGCATCAGACTATTCCAAAGAAAAACGATGTACATTTGGACATGGATTCTACATACATACGGTGGCGCGAATGTCTTCACTTTAAGATCCCCCTCCTGTTTGCTCTTGACCTGCAGTATTAAAGAATGTTGTTATAGAAGGCGTGATAGTAAAAACGGTTTACACGCGCGCGCACACACACACACACACGCACGCACGCACACACACACAAACACACACACACACACACACACACACACATACACACACTTTACACCCTTTAGCGTCAGCAGCTTGAATAGTAAACTTGTCAATCCAACTGTCTGCCTCGTTTCTCTCCATTGTCTGCTCGGTGAAACACAACCAGCTATATAAAACAACAGTAAAACGCCAGCTGCACTCACCAGAGCCAAACTGCGCCCCACACATTTCAGAAAAGAGAATTTGTCGATGCTCCTCTCAGCGCCAAGAAAAGCTCTCAGCTCTGTCCTCAGAGTTTTCAGGGTGATATCAGGATAAACCCTGACATCACAGTGATGAAAAGGATATTTTAGGTATATGTTATACAACATATAATTATAGGTGCACAAGACATTGAAACAGAACATGAGAAACAGTCAGTAATCTTCAGTGGATTAATGAAACATAATTAAACCCTTGGAGGGAAAGTTGTATGTTTCCTTGAATAGAAAAAATGCTTTCAGGTTCTTCAGTTTCAATATGATTAACAAATCAGTATTTGAAAGCAGTAATGATGCAGGTGAAAGGTAAGTACATTTGAAAACTTTGAGATACTGGGACGTGAAGTATTCTGAGGCTGTATAGATTCATCCAACCAAAATTCAGAGAAAAATATGCTGCTTTTTACTTCACTGTGTTTGTCTAGCAGATGTGGTTACTTTGCAGAATAGGACTATAAAATAGTTAAAACTGCTATAGTTTTTTATATATATAGATACAGTTTACATCAGCATTTCTATATCTGTAACAATCCAACTGTACACCACCTTAACCAGCTGCAACAGACTTTTACATGTCACAACAATAAATAACACTCAAAGATGTGTGTTATTACTCCTTTACCTAAAGTAAATATGTTTTTTTCATGTTCTAATGCAGCATTTGAAGGGAATTTGAACACTTAACGTTGACATTTAAACATAGTCAGTCAACAGTAATATCTTCTGAGTTTGGTTTCTTGCATCAAATGAAACATGTGCAGCAGTTTCACCTGATGAATCCGGCAGATATGAAGCTCTCTATGGCTTCAGCAGGGACTTTATTCAGCGTCACATTCCACTGGTCACCTGGCACATACAGCACATGGAGCTCTAAGAACTAAACACATACAACACATTTCAGTGTATACTTGCATTATGAGCCGTGAAAGTAAAACTGCAATTTGCTTTTATAATTAACTTGTGTTCACTCGAATACATTCACATTCCTGCAGCATACTACGACTTTTTGCAATGATGCACGGATTCCCACCGTACCTTGCAGCTGGCCGGTCTTCGGTCCTCTGGATGTCTCACTGACTCACAGGACAGCTGCATTATCAGTCCAGAGCAGCATGAAGGGAAGCTGATAACTCACTAAATGACGGTAGATTTTTGTTAGGTTTATTCGCAGTAAGCTTTGTTTGTGTCAGCTGTGAAGGCGTGGACTGCTCAGTACCTATCTGGTGGATCAAACACGGTCCCGTGGAGTTTGTTTTATGAGCTTGCCAGTCCTGGTTGCTCTGGTGCTGGTGATGACAACTTGTGCAGAAAGAAGGACCAGAGCCCGTATTGTCCACAAGTTGCTTCGGTTTTGCAGTTATAATTCAGAATTTGGACACATTCGTGCGTTTTTTTTAATATTAAAGAACCGATTTCGAAAGTTGAATAGGTATGGAAGTTATACCATTTTACTTTACATTATTTTTGAATTAATAGCCTACTTAAAAATTGGAAAATTGTATATAAAGACTTGGCGACCCGTCTGTGGTTTAAAGTTATCTTTACCCACACACATATGTTTGTTTTATTTTGTTCTTAATCTAATTGACTGCCTGTATAACTTTTGCATTTAAAGACACCTTTTATAAATAATACCGCACAGGATAACAGGTTTAAATGTAATTTGGGTGTCTGACTGTGATAATGCTTCATCACCACTAGAGGTCGCAATTTCGTTTCATTAAGCTTTAATGCAGCTTTCAAGCACACTGGAGGTCGTCGTAATTATAATTTTTAATGATACAAAATAAAAGTTCCCACCTGCCAAAAAATAGAAGATAGATATTTATTTCAGTTTTGAAGAAACCACAGAGCTTACATACCTCAACAATCGATAATAAAGATGAGGTATAAGACACATTTTGGGCGATAAATTAACCAAAGCTTTAGTAATGTAAAAACTGCGCTTATTTCTTTCATTGCTCTGAATTTATAGCGTAAATAGTTAGGTTGAGTTCCAACTAAACTATAAAAACTCATCTGTACATCTTCGCAATGGCATTTGGTGTAAATTCTATGTTATAACTGTGGGGGGAATAAAGTGAAAATATTATTTCCATTTAAACAACACCCCCTGAAGGCAGCACCGACTGACACTCCTTTAAAGAAAACCGGAAACTCTGCGATGAAGAAGGAGTGGTCAGCAGGCTACATACCAAAAGCGATTTGTTTGTAAAAGTTTCTTAATCGTTCCTAACGCTCACAATCTTTACAATGTCGGGCTCATCGAGCATTGTGGCGATGAAGAAAGTCGTCCAACAGTTACGTCTCGAAGCGGGCATCAACAGAGTAAAGGTGAGTTAACGTCACTCTTTAGTGTTGTTATTTGTTGCTAGTTTCTCTTTCTAACATAGATAATTTCGTTCAACTGTGTAATTTGAATTCTTAGGATTGCTGGTTTATTAACTCTCCGGTGTTGTCTCCCACAGGTGTCCCAGGCCGCCGCGGACCTGCAGCAGTTCTGCCTGCAGCACGCCCAGCAGGACCCTCTGCTCTGCGGCATGGCCACCAGCACCAACCCGTTCAGACCGCAGAAGGTCTGCTCCTTCCTATAGCACCAACCAACACACCTGCAAACCCTCTGCCTCTGTGAGTACTACTGCACTCATTCTGCTCAAAGCTCCGTCATTTTCTCCACACATTAGTCATGTTCAAACAAAAGCAACACGTATAATAGGGACTGTATACAATGTGCTCTTTCAGTACCATCATTACCTACTGAGAAGGTAATGGGAAACGATGAGATTCTTACGAACCAACCACTTTTTTTGTTAAATCACACTCTTTAAGCAAAGGCCTCAACCCTTTATCATGCAATTATTGTTATAATGAAGTCACTTAGGAAAAAGGAAATATCTTTAAGACTGCACATACAATGTCAAAAAGCACATTATTTGCTTCATTGGTTCTGGTTCTTACACCCCATACATTTGGCCTTACTAAGGACACATACATATTGTAGTTGTAATTCTGTCAAATAGTTATACTATTAGTCTTGAAAAGGATTTTATAATGTTTCAACAAACTAAAGTAAAAAATAAATAACGCGGTTAACCCACCTGTAACTGAGATAATGATACCTACATGTTGTATATTTATCAATGTAATAAGTATTGCATTTAAGTAAAAACCTGCACCATTTTACTCATAGCTTTCAAAAGATTGCAATTTACAGCCACATTGTTTGCAGTATCTTAGTCAACTTAAAAAAAAAACATATTTAATTTTCACACAGCTTCTTTTTATGCTCCACTCAATCATCCTGTTAGAGCCCATACACTTTGGGGACAATTGTTGTATCTTGATTGTAGGTGTACAGTACTGCAGTATCTTCAAGTAAAATTCTCATTGGGTCCGACTAATGCATGTGACATTCTTGCAGGTTTTTGGACATTGTGAAGCGTTGTTGGACTTGCGCTGTGGAATGATTCGTCTCAGGAGCGTATGGGAATTTGCAAACAAGAAACTAACCTAAGGTGTTTTTTTTTTTTTAAATGGTTGCCTTTGTAAACTGTGATAAACATTTCCATGTGCTTATATGGCACAATACAAGTCTTAACCTTCTTGCTTGGAAATAACTAACCCAAATCGTGCCTTTTTGAATTGTAAAATGTTCCATAACTGATTTGAGAATAAATAAATGTATTTTCCACATTTTTAAGTTGCAGCAAATGTGTTCAATGTATCTTATTTTCAAATCTCTATGGAACCATCTACCAATTTCCAGACACTGTTTCACTTAATTCACTGCTCATTATGTTATTTACAAAGGGCGTAACAGTATGTCTGCATGCACTACAGGTTGTGACCAGGAAAAGCTCACATTTTCTGAATTTAATTTGGGTCACATTTCATTATGTTTCGAGATACATTTAAAGGACCCATTAATGAGTTTCACACACAGGTCAAATTGTTCAGGTTGGGTCCATGTGGAGGGCTGCATTTATCCTCTGGTTGTCTGCCAATGTGTGAAAGTCTTTACAACAGGCAGCTGTCCCACACTTGGTATGCAGATACAGCTTTATACGGTAAAGGTCCCTTTCAGGACAAGTGTGAATCTAGCATGATGTGATCTCATTAAATCCAGTGATCAAAGCTGCACATCAAAGTAAATGGTTGTCCACAAAGAACCGGATATCCACTATAAAGTCCATTTGTCACAAATGGTAGTAATTTATTGGATAATATACACGGCCGTCCTTTCCTGACCCAAAGCGCTGGATGTTATTTTGCACTTAAATCTGGAATTTCCTTCTGCAGGCATCCATCTCATGGCGCTGGAAACAAAAAAAGGTATTTTTAGCTTTACAGAAAGAGACTGGGACAGTACACCTATTTTACCTCATTTTCAAGTCATTGAAGTTCATTGCAATCCTTTATGAATAACGGAAAACCTGGCAGCACATCAGTCTACCAAATGTATTCAAACATCAATACCATGCAGATGCCACAGAGAAATTTACTAATATTAAAGTGCTGTCTAAGTTTCACTATAACAGCTATTTTTCAAAGACAAAAGAAAAGACAGAGACTAACCTTAAGGACCCACTCATACTCCCCAAACTTTGAGTCAAAGGTGCCTTTCTGGAGAGAGCGGAGTTTGAGAGTGAAGCGAGGGCCGAGCTCTTGAATACCAACCTTCTTCTCATTCTTGAAGATGTACCTTCAGAAATAAAATAATTGTTTAGACACTCTAAATTTAAGATGCACTGGCTTGAACAAATACAAAAAAAAGTAATGTGTTATACAGGGTTCATAGCATACACTTTTTCACCAATTATTTTCCATGACCAAAAACATTACTCTCTCAGCGGTTATTACCCGTCCCCTTGTGTGTTATGAAGGTTTTTATGCATGTAAACGCTCTGCAGAGTCAAAACCTTCAAAGTACACCCTGTAGCGAGTAAAACTCTTAACACAGAAAATGCCTCGTTGGTGAAACGTCATGATCCATTTGATTCTTCCGGGTACGAGGGAACGGAATGGACTGAGCAGTTACGTTAAGCCCCCGCTGATTGGTCCAAATTGACCAATCCACGGACTTCCTCACACAGTGCAGCCAGCTCTGCTGATTTCTCCTCCCTGGCTGCAGGCTGATAACAGACAGTTGGGATCGTGGCGAAAGTCTCTCTGCAGACCCATTCTCACAGCGTTTATCAACCTTTTTCTTACTCAATATCAAGCCACACTTATTGTTTTTACTTCGGCTGTGACTTTGTATGTGCTCAGGGTGAGTTTGGCTGTGTATTGCTAAACAAGGAAATAACACCTCCACGGAGCTCAGCGCGATTCACAACGTCCCGACCAATCAGAGCAATCTGTGCTCACAGGGAGGGTGGGGGCTGGAGCTACAACGAGCCGTTAAAGGCAGAGAGTGAAATTCAGTGAATACACGTAGTTTACAGAGATGCTGTATGAGAAACCAGAGTGATTTTGGAAAATTGCACAATATAAATCTATTCTAGTAGACCTCAACAATGGAATTATGATCAGTGGAAATGGCCATGACATGTCTCCTTTAACATGGAACAGGAAAATAAGATCTGCATATGAAACATGTTGTGCCTATCTAAAACCAATCAAATAGTAGGCTTACTAGCTTCTACACGCTAAAGCAACTAAAACCTCTCACCAGCAAAATACCTAGTCAGTTAAATGCCATTTTACGCTCCATTACTATACGATACAGTATTTATTATCATTATAGTATTACTATTTCGGCAATTAGATAAATTATATATGATGCAACTTGTTACATTTCCATGACTTTTCCAGGGCCTGGAATTAGCATTTTGAATTTCCATGACTTTTCCAGGTTTTTAATGACCGTAAGAACCCTGGTTATATGACTAGGCACACAATCAGCATTACTTAAGATAACTCACCTGTGAAACCTGAAGAAGATGAAGTCTCTCTGGTTGTGGAAGGTGGCGACCTGTCGACCCACAAACTGAGGGTCCTGTGGGAAGAGGGCAGCGAACAGCCGGCCGATGCTGTGGCCCAGACGTGTGGTGAAGTTGTTGAGGATCACCTCCGGGGAGTGTTCAGTTGGATCTTTGCCTCGTCTCTGCCGAGGGAAAATATAAGTGATGAGCAACACTTGCTCTGTATATAAAACTAGAAGTACAGCCTTCGCTTATCAGTCAGGTTGCAGTTCACATCCATTTCTATCCAAAATGGTATCACCTCATTTTATGCTACAAGAACATTTTTTGCAATGAAGTTGAAGAAATTCCCAAAATGTGTTACTGAGATTACACCTTCACAAGAAATGGGAACGACCCCAATGGAAAGGCAGTATAATACATTGAACACGGCAACTCTTTTCCTACAGTCAGTTTTAAAGAGATGCTCATTATTGTCATGGAATTACATTACGGAGCCCTGGAGGGTTCATTGAGAGAGAAATAAATAAAACATGGCCACGTTTTACTTTCTCGTGCGCACAAGTTAATAAAGCGTGGCCTCGTTTTATTTAAATTGAGGGATTCCCCTCCGTGACTCACAGTATCTGCTGCCCACAGCTGTTTTATAGAAGGAAAACCTCCTTCAATTTATGAAATCTCTGCGGCACCAGGAGGCAGCGGGAGGGTTAACTCAGCCTCTGAGAAGAGGAGCGCGCAGTGGCCTGTACTACGAAGCAGGATTTGCTATTTACACTATTCATTCATGAAGTATGACGCTGCGCTGTCAGCACGCGTCTCCATGTTTGTGATTGGTCAAATGTTGCTAACACCGTCCCTTTCAGGTGAACGCGCTCTCAGCCGGACAGAGAAACCCTGGTTGATTTACTGAGTTGATAACCAGCTTCGTAGGACCGCTTATCGCGTTTGTTAGGGTTAGTTAAACCGGGTAATTCGAACATATCCAGGGTCTGTTGAACTGGCTTCGTCGTACAGGGCACTGGAGGCAGTAACGTGTAACTCAGCAGAATCTGAGAAGAGCAGCACCAGCTGCAAAGAGCTGTGCCTTTTACTGTTTACTTCACTGCGTTTCCCTTCATTAGAACAGCTGAATAGAGATCGAGGCTGCTACGTTTAACCACACACACCTATACACACATCGAACTACCAGAGTATTCCCCCTCGTTTTATGAAGGAGATGTCCTGTCACCGGGGCGCATGGTGTGTGTGTGTGTGCGCTCAGCTCCGCTCTGTGGGTGCGTGTTCGGTGTGTTTGTCTGACACCACCGGCATTTGTTTTCAAATGACCACGAACAGTAATTTACACAAATCTGGTTCTCCATAGTTATATGTGTATTCCCAAGTGAAAGAAATTCGTTTAATCTTAATCTCGATGTGCTATAGTCCTGCCGGAGTGCACCGGAACAAACTATACTATCATAAATAAATGGACACACACACACACACACACACACACACGAAAGTAAAACGTGGTCACGTTTTATTTATTTTTCTCTCTATGAACCCTCCAGGGCTCCGTACAAATGTGCCATTTAATCATAACAGAAACAGAAAAAAGACATCCACTTGCCTTCATCTCCTTGCGTAGTCTAACGCTGCTGATCTTGAAGTGTGCAGTTGGCCCATCAGGAAGATGACAAAGAACCAACCCATCTTAAAGTCATGGTTAAGGAAGGTGACATTACAAAAGTGAGCTAGAACTTTGAATAGCTTGCCTAGTTATAATGCCAGTGTAGAGCTATTTCACTTATTTAGATACTTATAAGTTTTACATTCAACACTCAGCCTTCACCTAATATAGTAGTCTCTAGTTATTTTTGCAACTGAAAACTGGCCCTTCAATAGTGTTTTATTTGCAGAGTTTATCGATTTTTTTTATCTTCATGGTCTACTGTACTATTGTTTGGTTTTTTATGCTCCTGCAAAGCAAACATTTCCCAATTTGGGATCAATAAAGTACATCTTATCTTAAAAAATGTTGATCAAAATCACATAGACTTAATTAATAATTTAAATAACAGCAATGAAAGTTCTCATTCATAACACTCCGTTCGATGTCTCACTATGGGATGCAACTGATCCGTGTAAAGGAAAGAATGAATGCGGCCATGTATCGTGAGATTTTGAGTGACAACCTCCTTCCATCAGCAAGGGCATTGAAGATGAAACGTGGCTGGGTCTTTCAGCATGACAATGATCCCAAACACACCGCCCGGGCAACGAAGGAGTGGCTTCGTAAGAAGCATTTCAAGGTCCTGGAGTGGCCTAGCCAGTCTCCAGATCTCAACCCCATAGAAAATCTTTGGAGGGAGTTGAAAGTCTGTGTTGCCCAGCGACAGCCCCAAAACATCACTGCTCTAGAGGAGATCTGCATGGAGGAATGGGCCAAAATACCAGCAACAGTGTGTGAAAACCTTGTGAAGACTTACAGAAAACATTTGACCTCTGTCATTGGCAACAAAGGGTATATAACAAAGTATTGAGATGAACTTTTGGTATTGACCAAATACTTATTTTCCACCATAATTTGCAAATAAATTCTTTAAAAATCATCAGACAATGGGATTTTCTGGATTTTTTTTTCTTCTCATTTTGTCTCTCATAGTTGAGGTATACATAGGATGAAAATTACAGGCCTCTCATCTTTTTAAGTGGGAGAACTTGCACAATTGGTGGCTGACTAAATACTTTTTTGCCCCACTGTATATGGACAGGTCAAAAGAGTTTCGATGCAATGACCAACTCTTTGTATCCTGGGCTAACCCTCATAAGGGCAAGCCTGTTACCAGGCAACGGCTCTCCCACTGGATTTTGGAAGCGATTGCTCTGGCTTATACGAGTCAGGGTTTGCAGGCGCCAACGGGCCTGCGTGCTCATTCTACTCGTGGACTGGCTACATGTTGCTACCATGGCTTTGTTCAAGGGTGTATCCATCCAAGACATTTGTCCAGCAGCGAGCTGGTCCTCAACGCTCACTTTTGTCTGCTTTTACAGGCTAGATGTCTCTGCTCCAAGTGTGGCCCGCGCAGTGCTGGGCCCCGTGTTGAGACAGGGTTGTACCTGTTAAGTTCTGGTTGTTTTGGTGATTTTAGAGTAACATGAAGTGAGATGTCTCACCAGACGGCCTTTCTTGCTAAGGCGAAGCGGTGCTTATTTTTGAATGACGCTGCGACGTAGCGCAAGCTACTTTAAGGGTGGGTGGATTCCCTGACGTAGACGTCAAGATCACCAGCCAATCAGGATTGGCGTAATGAGATTGATGCTTCTGTTTGCATACGCGTTGAGGCGCATCCCATAGTGAGACATCTCACTTCATGTTACTCTGAGAACTGGGGTTACGTAAGTAACCTATAGTTTTCATTTCATATAGCACTGTAAATGTCATGAAATTATGAGCTGTATTGTTTTATCTATGCTTTTTTGTGTGTGAGGACCCCAGGAAGAATAGCCAATGATCATGCTAGTGCTAATGGGGATCCTAATAAAGAATAAGAATACAAAATAAATACTGGATTACAGGGATTAGTATATGCTGCCTTTGAGGATACTGGGCATTTTGCGATCCTCATTGATGACCATGAGGTAGGTGAAGTTCCTGGCGACGCACTGAGGGATGATCTTCTTTAGGGCCAAACCTCTTCTGTAGTACACGTGGGCGTTCGGGACTACTGTGGCCAGCTGCTCACAAAATCTCACCGTCCTCTACAAGAAGAAAACATTAGAGGTATCAAAGTGTTAAACAAAACAGTGTTTGAAAACTGATGACGATTAAGAAAAAGCTTAAGCAGCAAACTCCAATTCCCACCTCAGTAACAAAGCACCTGTCAATTACACACACTGGATGTTAAGACGCCTCAACGCTTCATTATCTGCTGCGTTATGCTAACCCAGTTTATGTACATAGAGCAAACAAAGACAAAGCTTATCATTATTTAGTAACTTTGACAGGTTGAAGCTCCTATATAAAAACTGCCAATAAAGTGGGGCTGAAATAAAGGACATAGTCCAGTTGTATTTGTTGTATATACAGCAACACAATAAGGGGCATAGTCAGGGTTGGGTTGTAACGGAATACATGTAACGGCGTTACGTAATCATAATACAAAAATCAAGTAACTGTATTCAGCTCACGTTACATTTGAAAAACGAGTAATCTGATTACAGTTACTTTCGTAAACCTGAAGTGAATACATTTTGGATTACTTATTGGAATTATTGGTGGAAAGATTTCCTCACAACATTTAATATTCATTACTAAAGGTACAGCCGAATCATCAAAGCGCACAAAACCTATTACCGCCGCAGATGGACCAAAAAAGGGAGAGTTTGAAAAAAATGTGCGGGTCCGCTCAGTGAAACAATAACAACGAAACATGGAGGAACAAAAGTCTGCGTTTAAATCGTGTGTGTGTGTGTGTGTGTGTGGTTAAAACACATCAGCCTGCGGTCGCTCTTTAGCCTTATGATTCTGAAGGTAAACACAGTGAAGGCGGTGCGTGAAAGGCGGTGCGTGAAAGGCACTGCGCGCTCCCCTTCTCAGAGGCTGAGTTAACCCTCCCGCTGCTTCCTGGTGCTGCAGAGATTTCATGAAGTAAAGGTTTTCCTTCTATAAAACAGCTGTGGGCAGCAGATACTGTGAGTGTCACAGACATGAATTCATAGATCAAGGCAGACTGGTGCACAGAGTCTCCTGTTTTGCCAATCCGGTGGTTAAACAAATATAGCTCTAAACCCCTGGCCGAAATGTCCTTAAAATTAAGTCCGAGTTCGACATTTTAATTCATGTCCTGCCAACACTGGCAGGACAGAAGACGACACGCCCGTTCTAAGCCCTGTCCCTCACTCCTCACACCACAAGCTACATCCCCAAAAAGTTTATTATGTTGTTAAATCGTTTCAGATGTTATGTTTCAGTTGTGCTCTTGATAAGCCATTAAAACAGTAAAAACACGTTTCCTTTTGCTTTTTGTGTCTCCTGTAGGCCTATCCCAAAACATACCCATCTGTGATGGAAAAAGGAAGTAATCCAAAAGTAATCTGATTACGTTACTTTTTTAAGACACGTAACTGTAACTGTATTCGGATTACTTTCAGATCCATGTATTCAGTAATCAGTAACTGATTACATTTACAAAGTAACCCTCCCAACACTGGGCATAGTATACAAGTGTTTCCAAATCTACCAGTAGAACATTATAAAAATGTACTTCATCTAGTAATAATGGTATAAGTAATAAGTGACTAGTAATATTCCTTGCAAAAAATATCAGAAGTGCTGCCATTTCATTTTATTGATTTGAAAAAAATGAATTTGAGCTTCAGGCCTAATTTCCTTCAAGAGTATGTTTTTTTGCATTTTGATTTTGTTAAGGGTGACAGGTTCTGGAAACTGAAAAGAGTAAAAAGTAATAGACATGTATGATGCCGGGCAGCAGCAACTCACCCCTCTTGGTCTGTCCGATGTTGTGATGAGCACTTTTGGGTTTGTCAACCCGTTGAAATAGGCAGAAAATTCATCAGTTCCCTCGTCAAATGCAATCTGCATGACAGGAAAACAAACAAATAAATGCATATTCAGTAACAATTTAACCTGAGATAGTTAGAATAAGCTCAGCCAAACCCGCTCCTCACCTCTTCATCTTCTGGGTCGACTGTTGTCTCGTCGTAAACCCTCTGGTTTTCTATCGTCTTTGGGACTTCTTTAGGTGGGGCCTTCATGAGGGACAGAATAAAATATACAATTAGTGCTATTCATGCTCTCACTTTGCTGAATGGTATGATTTAGAGGTAACATAACAAACGTTTGTAATTCATTAAGTAATTGAACAAAATAGAGAGGGTAAACAAACTCACCTTGTCACCTAAAGCTTCCCTTTCTTTTTTCTTCTTTTTCTTCACTTGCAACTTTAGCTGAAATATGAAGAAATAAGATATTAACACTGAAAAAAAAGTACATTAGATTTTCAGTTTAATTATATAAAGCAGACATAAGAAAGAAACGAACACATGAGATTGAAAAGAGCATTTTATACAATTGTTTTATGACATTTGTTGACAATATGTTATTTTTCTGTTAATAGAATAATCATACAAGTAAAGTAAAAGTGTAAGATGTGCACAGTATAAACACATTAACTGACTCACTTTAAGACATGAATGAGGAGAGTCATACGATTAAAAATACCGAAAAAAAAGTTAAATCAACACCACTAAAAGAAGAGGTTTTACCCAGACCTGAACCTTCAGTAATGTAGTAGGCTACTAACAGCAGGGCGTTGTATCAGACTGCATTCGTTCAAACTAGGTAATACCCAATAAAATGGCAGCTATGTGTGATTTACTTGCTCAATGACAACTTAACTGTGTGTTTACCTTGCTTTTCTCCTGCTTGAATTTCATGAACATGTGGTGTCTTCGCTGTTTATTCTTGATTTCGGACACACTGAAGGTGGGGGGGAAGGCAGTCTCGCTCGCCTCCAGCTTCGGCTCCAGCTTCGGCTCCAGCTTCGGCTCCACTGCATTTCGCTCCTTAGTCACACTCTTGTTCTTTGGCTTCTTATACTCATTTTTCTTACCTTTATTGTCATTACTCACGGGAACCTCCGTAATGTCCATCTTGTGTCAGATGTTATGGCTGAGTGTTTCACGTGTGTGGGGCTAGTTTCCTGTTCCTGGCTCACGACTGGGGACCGGAAGTGACTGAGTTGTCGAAAAAGAAATTGCGAGGACACCTAGTGGTGAGGAGGAGTAAGAACAACTCAAAATAATAAATTGATAGAAAAGGTGCACTGGTGTAAAGTAAGTAACTAAGTACATTACTTACTTTTCTTAAGTACAATTTTGACAGACCTGTAATTTACTTGAATTTCAATTTGTTGCTACTTTGTACTTCCACCCCACTACAATTCAGAGGTAAATCATGTACTTTTACTCCACTACGTTTATTTAATATATTTAGTTTCTTTGCAGATGTTGTTTGATGATGTGAAATATAAACTACACTTAAATAAGAAATTAATTACACCTGCATTAACATTCACAAGCTACCCTGCAGTACAAAAGGTGATTAAAATAAGCTGCACCTTTACCAGCTTTGATAAACACATTAATGCAATAATTATAATTATAATATACCATATATATTATTCTGAAAAGGATCAATTTGCACAATGAGTAGGCCTACTTTTAAGTACATTTTGATGCTAATACTTTTTACTTTGACATGAGCAACTTCTTTGAATTCCTACACTCCGTTACCTCTAGTTTAACTAACTGTATGTACACGACTTCTCCCACCCCTGAATAGGTGTACATTCATCTGCCGAAGGGATGATTTATCTGCGCTAACTTTAAATGGTTGATTTTAGTTTTTCTCTTCCCGCGCTGCTGGTACCTGCACATTTAAATGTATATATATTTAAGCTAGTTCACATAATCTGTATAAATAATTCACCTGATCAGAGATTAATTTATGGTGTTTTTTATCTCTATTAATACTGTTACTACATGATTACTCTTATTTTATTTTATTCATATTATACCCGTCTATATTCTCATGTGGACTATCTGTGTTTCTCTCTTATTCTGTTGCTGCTAGAACACCTAGATTTCCCTACATTATAAATCCACACAGCGATTATTAATATGAAACGTTGAATAACTTTGGATATACTACATGTACACATTCATGAATCTTCTTATCTTATTTCAATAAAAACAACTGCAGCAACATGTACTGTAGTTAGAAATGTAATATTGATTTATTCATTAATTTCATCAAAATATATTGTATCGTATTTGCATGGAAATTATTTCTTAGGACATGATTTTAAAAAAAAAGTAAAAACTTTGTATTTTTCATTGATTAAAATACAAAATACAGAATAACATTTTTTTCATGGATAAACATTCACCAAAACCTTGATTTGTACCTTCTAAAATTAGTCTTGTAATGTTATGCTACTTAATACTTTAACTACATTTTAGCAGCCAATATTGTACTTTATACTTTACTACATCCTTTGGGCCCTTTAGTTGGTTACTTTATAGATTCAGAATATTAGATACAACAAAATATAAATCAACTAACAATAAAAGATTAATATTTTTGAAGATAATAAAACATGAATAACACAGGTATATGAATAAAGTTACAGTGCAGTGTAAGATGTGAGTAGTTCAATTAAAAGCAGCGGCAAAAAGAAAAGTCTTAAGCCTGGATTTAAAAGTAGTGAGAGTTGCAGCGGACCGGCAGGTATCTGGTAGTTTGTTCCAGATATTTGGCAATATCCCTAACCAAATTCTCACATTCCTCTACCCCTAGAACACCTGTTTTAAGACTTCCCTCATGAATCTTTGGCCTTTAACCACTTTTCTTTACTTTTAACTTTTGTTATTTTAACTATATGTTAATGTGAATAATTGTTCTACTTTTACTTAAATAAGATTTTGAATGCAGGACTTTTATTTGTACCAGAGTATTTTTACAATTTAGTGTTGCAACTTTTACTTGAGTACAAGATCTGAATACTTCTTCCACCACTGGTGATAACATTCTTGTTTCTTAGTTCTTGGTATTGCAGATATATTTCCATAAAGTGGTGTGCGTTTAAAGATCAGAACGTGGAGTAACAGATGGACATGGTTCCTTATCGTCGAAAGTGGCATTGAAAGCTTTTGCAACTGCAATGTTTTGAAAGCATATTGCTCCTCCACCTCTATTCTTCTGACTCTCATGCCTGTTCAAATCAGCAATGCAGGTCCATCCAATATTAGGAGCCACACACCACTTGGAGTGATCTTGAGTATCATTGTAGACCTTTCCATTGAGTTTAACCTCCTTTACATTGTACACATGATGCGGGATGCGTGTGCTGCAGTTAGACGGCAGCTGATTTGAGCCACCCTTTCCCCAGCCTTTCACGTACAGACTCTCCGGCATATGCTCCACAATAAGGCCAGAATAAAGATCTACAAAATAATTGAAACAAAACAAAATACAATTCTGTTATCAATTAATATTAAGAAATGTAAGAATGGCTCATGTGGTAAACACTTTTTGAACAAAAGTGTGTTATTACTGACTCCTAATTCACTTCTTTTAAACATTCACTTACTTTCATAATGCTGCTACTTTTATTCACCATATAAAAGTAATGTTTACTGATTTCATCTGATAATATCAACAAGTGCTTCCCTATTTTTTTTAATGTTAGTCTACTCATTTTATTTTAACATTCTTATAAATGCACAAAAAAAATCTTATCCTGAACACATTCAGACATGCATGACAAAACTAATCTGCAAACAAAATAAAAAAGCATTGACTCTAGCGAATGTAATGATCAACAGGCAAACAGTATTTCATTGTAAAGAGAAAAACAAATGTTTTCCTTATTTTGCTCTGATAAAAAAACCTTTTAGGTTCATCATCAACTTAACTTGACATTTTAACACTTGAATCCTGATTGAGTGCAAACTCTTACCATCATGAAAACGTGTGTATTTTGCAAAGCTGACGAAAAGTTTTCCTCCCAATGACGTCAGATTTTGCACATGAAAAAAGGGATCTTTTCTAGGGAAACCAGTCTTCAGTGCAACTTCTTGCAGATCCCAGTGAAAGGTTTTCGGGATGAAATGGTCATATGCATTGGGATGAATGTACTTGAGCTGCAATCCTACAAATTCAAATTAGTAAAATGTTTAGCACATGTATTCCTTAAAATATGTTTTATAACAAGTCAGAAATGTAACAGTATCCCACCTATTTTTTCAAATCTACCATAGGAGTAAGTCACGCACAAAAATGTCTGACCATTAACGTTTCCACTTGTTGGCCAGAAGCTTTTATTTTGATATGTTGGAAATTTTGGTGTAGAGTGTGAGAGCCAGACTCCTGTTGCTCTGTCCAACATCACAACACCTTAAGGAAGTAAAACAGAGGAGCAAAAACAGAGCTTTGTCACATTATAATATTTTTCTGTATCTTGAACCACAATGAAGTGGAAGATTGTTGCACTCACCTTTACTGTGTCCATATGATGAAGAAGGTTTAGCTGTTTTTTCTGGTTGATCATTATATAAAATGTATCCAAAACCTTCAGTCTACAACAAAATATATGAGACTGCATCAGTTTGCAAATTAAACACTACTGTGAAAAAGAGACAGACGTCTGCATATACTGAACCTTTCTGACGTAGTAGTCCAAAAGAGGTTTCAGGGTGTTTCCCAGAGTGCCAGATGCCATTGGTACTCTCATCCATGTACAGATAGGACAAACCGTTACCGGAAGGCCCCAGGGGCAACTTGTACAGAATATACCTAATCATGCAGAGAAAATATATTCTATTACATTCTCGGCAGAAACAGAAAAATGTTGGATACTCTAAATTGCCACAACTCAAAAATGTCCACCAACCAGTCCACCTCGTTTCCTTCATCATTTCTGCATGTCACACGTGACTCTGACAGTTGAAAAACAATCCCAACAGTCAATAGCAACGCCATCATTGTTCTCTGAAACATTCAGACATATTTATGAGACCTGTTTTTTCAGATTAAAGTCACAGATAATTACCAAACGCTGGGCCTTAACATTTTGACAAATACTGGTTTATTCACACAAATGTTATTTAGCTTAACTTTGAATATAAGCATAAATATCCAGAGCTTTCAACCTTGTTCAAATTCATGTAGCGACCAAAAGCGTATGAAACAATTCCATATGCTGAACAAGTGTGACTTTAAATGTAACCTTGAATTAAGATTTCTTTGGTCAAAGTACTGTTCTTTTAAGGTAAAACTTTCACATGACAAATCTCTGAGCATGAAAGTCAGGGAGTCAGTAGGTGAATGCAACCTCAAAGCTTTGTTTTAGATATTTCAGTCCCTGGAGTTCTGAATACTATTCTTCAAAGTGCAGTTCTGAGGATGGTGGTGGAAATGTGTAGTACATACAAATTAATAATTTATTTAAAATGTGCTATTTATATACAGGTTGCAACTACAGCAACACCATTGTGGGTGACAATATATAGTAGTATAATTCATTTCAAGGTTCTTCCAACAATTTCAAATGTGGTTTTTGAGTAATGTTGCAAGCTTTAAGAGTTCTGTAAGAGTTTTGTTTTTTAACTATTCATTCATATTCATATTCATTTTCTGATACTTTACACTTCTGTCAGTATGCTAATATACAAAATATCATCCTATGTCTACTTTTATTAATTTAGAATCATTGTTTAACAAATTAACATTTTACTTACATATCCAGCCATCGTCAGCTCTCTTCTGTCAACTGTGCATCTGTTAATCAAAGCTGTTGTTATTATGAATTTACACCCACACCTCTAATTCATCACCTCCTACTTGTTCCTTATCCGGACACTTCATTCGAGATGATTCAATGATTAGTTGCCACGTTACACATTTTTTTATCCACCTGTTTTGATAGAAGTTCTACGCATATCCACATGTAACATATTTTGAAGATTCAAGACACAGTTCTGGGTATTTCCTTGAAAGAATATTCATTATGGAAATAATATAACATGGATGTTGAATTTGAAGCTGGAATTTAGCAGGAACTAAACGCACAAACATGTACACAAAAACAAGCGTTTGTTCACTTTGCCTCTCCCAGATAAACCTGTTTTGTTCATAGTGTATACGAGCATTGTATCCTAGAGGAGGAAAAACAGCAACATTATATTCGATTTTTTATATGTTTGATGATAACACACTTTGTTGTTTCGATGGTACTGCCTGCCTTTTAAGGCCATTGGCTGATTTAGTTTTACATACAAATGTATGACTTTAAATCCCCCATTGATGTACATTTCCCCTCTGTGGGACATTAAAGGTATTCTGATTCCGATCAGTTACACAAGATACAATACCTTCAGGGACTAGAGTTTTATGAGAATCACATGGAGTGTGAAAGTGTCTGAGACTGTGAAGGAGAACCAAATAAAGAACTGAACCATCCTTAATATGAACACATACTTACTGTGTTTGAATTGAAAGTGTTTTTCATGTCAGCGATATTAACTGAACACTTGCCCTAAAGCACAGTATGACTAGGGGTTGAGAAATATCCATCAGCAAAACCAAGTAGCAGATGTACAGAAAATCCAAAACTGAGAAGCAGCTGGGATTAAAATTATGATTTCATATTGCTACCAGTGTAATATTTTCTACAATCAGGAAAGGTGTAAAAATAAAAAAGGGCAGTATTTTTCTTTGTGATAAGAATGTGACACGTTTTCAGAAAACCCTGGAAATAAATGGACAGGTATTAAAAACATGAAATATTATGAACCCAGTAACAAAATGTCTTTGTCCTACTACACATAATGATTCTACCAGTCCACAAGGTGACACTGTTTACCCAAAACTATTGATATTTGGAAGTTATTCACTAAGTGCCTCTTCCTGACAGCTACCCACAGTGATGGCAAAAGCAGTCTTGTTCACCTTCACCATATGGGTAAAATAAAACTAATAATTGTTTTTATTCTTTTTTTTCCAAGAATCCACCAACTTACACTTTATTCTGATACACATACAACTACAGTTTGATTTGCAACTGACGACTGTGCAAGTCCAATGCAGAAGTGTGGGGGTTGAGGGTCTTACTTAAGATAGAGCCAGGGGCGGACTGGGAGGAAAAAGTGGCCTGGGGATTAATTGACAGACGGGCCCACTTAATGCGCAGCATGTATCGGCCGGCCGGCGACGAAAATATGTTTCTTAACAAAAAACCCTATGCATGTAATGTTATTTCAGACCATTATTCATATAGTAATCACATTACCTGAGCCCTTGAGTTGCCTAGAGCAAAATAGCATATATTTAGTGATTTTAATGTTAACAGATCATTGATGCAATAACATTTGGACCCAATTTGCCTGACTTGACACATGGAATAAAACATGGGCGTGGGAAGCATCCTCAATGTGGGTGAGACAATTTAACAGGGTGTGGGCAGGTGGTGGACCTCACCTCCTCTAGGGGGGTCCGGGGGCATGCAAGATTTTTTTTAAATGTTGCAGTTAAATGCATCAATCTGGTGCACTTTGAGAGCAAAATTAGGGACTAAATCTATGGATACATCTCTCAACACCCATATGAAACAGAACTGTAAACAGATTTACTTTTTCTTTCAACATTTATTTGAACAGCAAGTGGAGGCAAAAGGGACTGCACCAAAAAACAATCAACCTGCTAGCTCACTAGCCTAAACTCAGTAACAGAATGTGGGCAACACGTTCTTCTCCACAGCCGCGCGACCTCTGAGTCAGACGTCACTTCCCCCTTTTCTATCCCACGGGTACAGCCACTCCCCCTGAACCCCCCCTCCCTGCCAACCCCCCCTCCCCTATGCAAGCCCCTTCCTCTGAACCCAGGGCTCGCTACAATACTGTATACACAAACTATACAAAAACGCATTTACGCTTTGGAGCTTGTTTATCCATCTGTAAGCAACTGCCAGCTAGGTCTCTCAGTCACTCACTCATGATCGTTCACTGCGCAGTGAACAGCTGCTACGGGCCTGATGTGTGAAAAGTGAAACTATCTGATAGATAGAACATAGGTAGCCTATCAAAACAGCCCAGCCCAGCCCAGTGGGGAGTGGCCGGAACACTGACAAATGTGGACCGGAAGGATTTAGGTAAAGAAAAACAAATAGATTTTTTTGGGCCTTCCGGCCCACGCACAGCACCGGCCCACCGGGAACACTCCCGGTATTCCCAATGGCCAGTCCGCCCCTGGATAGAGCATGAGGTGGGAATAAGGGAGATGCATTATTCAAAGGGGATGACCCATTTCCTAATCTTTGTCCCTTTTCTTTAAAGCTTGCCATTTTTAGAAACATCAGTAATTCATTTAGATTGTAAAGGAAAACACATAAAAGCACTTTCTTTATTGCATCTTGAGTGATTTAACATAGTCACACGATAAGCCCTCATTGTCAGGGAATTAACCAAGACTTGACCTGTTGCTATCATTCTCAAACCACATTCAGGTAAAGACTACATCTAATTGGTGTTAGAATACAGAAACACAAGTCAAACAACTTAATGGGTATTCTGAAATTGATTTGGAATTGGACAACTGCATTTTCTGTTGCTTGCATGTCAGTTGTTTTAACAGTAACACGATTAAACCCATGCGGTGTCAGAATAATCTAGTCCTAATCATCCTATCTTTCTCTCTCAATCAACAGCCCAAGTACCAGTCCACCACCTGTCTGAAGGCCTTGTAAATGAGGGGGTTGAAAGTGCAGACTAGCCCCCCACCTCGCGAAAGCTGAGTCTTCTCCCTGTTCAGATCCCCCAGGCAGGTCAGCTGGTCTTCATAGGCCTGCGACACGCACCACTTTGAGTGGTCGTAGTGGGAATGGAACAGGACTGGCCCAGGAAGCTGAATCCTCTTGATGTTCATGACGTGTTTCGGCAGGGAGCAGTTGGAGGGCAGCTCATGAAGTGATCTCTGCCAGGACTCCACCAGTAGGTCGGCACCCAGAGCCTGAGCCACCCACCCCGTGTAGATGTCTAAAGGATTGCCAATGAAGGGGTTAGTTCAGCTGCATTATGATAGAAAATGACATTAATTAAAAGGTGAGATTGTGTATTATTATGCCCTATGATAGGTTAAATAGTTAAGGATGTATTTGATGTCACTTTATGGAGTAAATCTATTCAACTTTTGGATAAAAATGGAAATATTAAAGGTCCCATGTCATGGCCATTTCTACTGATCATAATTCCATTGTTGAGGTCTACTTGAATAGATTTATATTGTGCAATTTTCCAAACTCACATTGGTTTCTCATACAGCATCTCTGTATAGTATGTGTATTCACACTGTCCTAAACGGCTTGTTGGAGCTCCTGCCCCCCCCCCCCCCCCCCCCAGCCTCCCTGTGAGCCCACTGTGCTCTGATTGGTCAGCTCGCCCACTCTGTTCTGACGAGTCTACCACTGTTACAGCGGAACATCAGTGATTATTTGTTACAATGGCGTTTTTTAGCAACCAGAAAATGACACCAGTAAGGACTAACAGATGAGAATGCTGCATGGGGTCTGGGTGCCATGTTGGCGGGACGTTGCGCGGCTCGCTGCTGCGAGGACCAGACAGTGTGAGCTGGGTTCATTTCCTGCTTGCTGCGTGGGATCTGTGAGACAGCGAGACATCGCGAATGGACGCGGGAAGGGGGGTGGGGGGGGGGGGGTAATAACCGAAAAAGCATGACATGGGACCTTTAAGATAAGATGTGTGATTTTGCTGTGAGGGCGGAGATTTATATTTTAAATGAGCTCTGTGAAGTTCAACTGAAGAAAATATTACCCTTATGCCCGGGGCATGTAATGTTGACATATTATTTGAGGAAAAAAACAAGGCCTTTAAAAATCATCTGAAAGGATAAGTGACTGCTCACAACTGTGCACACACTTTAAAATGTAAAGAGCGTCACATGCTGAAAACGTTGAGGGAGCCGAGAGAACTTTTGGAGGCCTGGGTGCGGTGTGCTCATTCGCTTCATGGGTCTGAGATCATAGTGTGTCTGCAACTGATAATGAGGGACTGCGGCAGACAAGCAAAATGTGCAAACAAAAGAGTAGCAGATAGAGGTTTTTTGTCAAATAAATGTTCCAAAAGACCAAAAACTGCACTTTTGTTGGAATGAATGATGATGAGTGATATCTTACCATCAACAAAGTGTTCAGATTTGACAAAACTGACAAACTGTTCTCCTTTGATAGAGCTAAGATGCTCCACATTTCTATCCGAGGCCAATCTGGGTTTGGAGCCCTCACATAACTGGGCCAACTGCGACAGGTCGGGGGTGAATGCAGCCGGCACGGAGCAGTTATAGAAACGTGGGTAAAGGTACACGATCTGCTTCGCTGGAGAAAGGAGAAAGGAAACAAATGAGAGATGCTGTGTGTTAAAACTAAAGAGTGCACTGTTGGATGGTTCTGTACTATGGACATTATGTATTGAAAACAAAAGAAAATAAATCAGATTCTTGTATGTTTTATCTTATGGGGATTCAATTAAGAATTGTTCTGCTGATATACCATTACCAACTTTAATAAACACTGCTTATACCGAACAGTGTCTACACTTTCTGATAAATAGATGCATTTTAGTGAGAGCACAGCTACATACATGTCTTTCTTTCATTTGTGCTTTAATGTATTTACGTATTTGTTAAATGCTACATGTCCGGATTTTTCCTTACCAATCTTAAATGAAACTTCAGGGGTTGAACATTTAAGTGAGACTATTCTCAAAGGTGGATTTCCTTTAAAGTGCTGCTGGCTATTAAAATGTGTCTTCAGCTGCTAAAACGTTAACTTATTGACTTATGTCCAAGACAGACTAAATACGATACATGACAAAGGACAACACTGGAGACATTAATTGACAACATAACAGTTTATTTTTGTTTTACCATTTTAAAACTTATGCTATGACTACTAAAACTATAAAAAAATATGAATAATTAAATTACATTGTTGAAAAATGTATTCCATATCCGTCATTAAATAATCAGCTTCTTTCCTTTAACTATTTTAAGTTTAACTATTGGATTAACAATGTATCTTACTTCATATATTGGACAGCCAACTGGATAATGCATTTTTTTTTTCATTATCCAGGGATTTTTTAGAATAAAGTAGACCGCCAAAGATCATAGACAAATACTTTGGAGGTTCTGTTGGAGACACATCTAAAGCACTAGCGTAATGCCTGGTCACTGTGTAAATGTTTTCTTTTGTTGAGCAAATAGAGACTTTTGTAAGCTGAAGTCTGGGATGTGTGCAGAGCGGGAGTAAAGCCCTGTTACTTCATGAGCGTTCACTCACCTATACTGAGGAACTGGTCATAGCCGTAAGTCACGCAGAGAGCAGTCTGGCCGTTGACTTTTCCTGAGGAGGGGTAAAGGTAGCCTCTCTCAGGGAACGAGGGGAAATGGGGAATGCTGTGCGAAAGCCAAAAACCTTGAGAATGGTCAAAGAGCAGTACTCCTGCAAAATGCACACAAGTACAACATGTACACATACATGTAAGACATTTCCATCAAGGTCAATGTCAGTGCAGTCGATAACCCAGAGTCAACAGCAGTTATGAGACGGTTGCTCTTTGCCCGTTTCCTCCCCCTGACACCAAAAAACCCTATTTAACTTTTTTGTAAAATCTTAGCATTGCAAAGTTTTAAAGCAGCCTGTAAGTAAACCCATCATTAATTATAATAGACACAAAAAATCAAGGCAAGAAAAAACAAAGATGAATTATGGTAGTGCACTGTACCTTTAGTGTGTCCGTATCCTTTCATGTAATCCAGGATTGGCGGTCCATCATTGTAGAGTGCATACACTGAACTGTTGGACTGGGGAAATGCATACAGTATTTGTCAAGAAAAACACTTCTGATTATTTAGTTTCTTTGTTATTTTCTGTAAACAGTATCTGTTTATTTCCTGAAGAAATTGTTTGACGTATGGGAAACATTATATGCTTTCTCAACTAAAGTTATAGAGGAACATTTCCAGATTTTCGGAAAATAAGGCATCAGTCAGCAGGAGCATGTCTATTTTTTTATCTTCAAACTAATTAATTACTCTTAGCCCCACATGGGAGAAGTTAGCCTTCAGGCCTTCTGGCAGAAAGCTTTCTGACCTTTTTCTAAACGTCACCAAGTACTTGTGTTGCCTAAACCTAAGGAGATTTCTGGCAGAAAGCCCTGAATTTAAAGAGGTAATGATCCACCACTGTCTGTCTGTTTTTTCTTTTGTCTCTCTAATTGTATGTAAGGGTATTGTTAGTTTCCAATATGTATTTTAACACAGACCAAGGAATAACAGTTTTTTTAGGAAACAGGGGGCTTATCTGAGCCAGCAAAGGATTAGCTTAGCATAGCATAAAGACAAGAGCTAACCAATTTCTGATACAGTCTCTACTTGATGACAAGTCTTCAGGAAGTTACTGCTCCTGGCCTAGAAATAGTTTGGCACATAACCCCCTGCAAAAACAACCACATGTTATTTTTCTGTCATTTGTTTTTATGTTCGGGTTAAACAAAAGCTGCAACTTATCAATGAGTGAGGTTCAAGGGTCTTAATTTGTGGATTGTTTTACCTTTGAACAAAGCCATGTAGTTATGTTCAGTCTTTATTCGAAAGTCAACCGTTTGCTGCCAGGGGAATTACTCTCCTCGTCTACAGTAACTGATGGCATGAAAGTGAATTGGCATAATTTCTCAAATGTCCAAAAAACAATGCTTTATCAAAGCATTTTTCATAGTTTATAATCAGTTATTTAAAATGTGTCTAGATTACTTTCCTGATGCCATAATTGATCTTTGAAATCTATAATGTGCAATTACTTACAAAAAATAACCGACATGAGGAAGGACTGAGTAATTTACTTCATCTGTCTGGGGAAGCTTGTTTAATTACCAACTTCAGCTCGGTTCCCCGTAGGGAAAGAAAAAAACTACTCAGCATGCTCTACTTTCCTACACACAGGAATGAGTGAATATCCCACTTGGAGAACAGGGACATGATCTCACCTTGTAGGCCTGTCCCGTGTAAAGCTGCTTCAGTGTGTTTCCTATGGCTCCTTGACTGGTGTTCACCATGTATTTACTCATCTGCCAGCTCCCTACTGAGGAGTCCAGGTACATGTAGTCCACCCCACTGCCAACCTCACCAATCTTATACCTGGGCAGTTTGTAGATGATAAACCTGCAGTGGAAAAAGAGAGAAATATACTTTTTAAAATAGCAAACAATTTAACATACGTTGAACAGTCACACAATTGCAAACCATAGGCCTACAGTATAACATATGTTTAGCTCCAAACTAGGTCTATAGAAGTAAGTAGGAAGCAAAGTACAAACCAAATCTGATTACTCCAAACAACTACATGGATTTTCAAGCAACCTGACTAACAAACTCTGCTGTAATGAATCATATCAACTCACCAATCAACTGGTTCATCAGCTTCATTTCTACAGGAAATGTCAGTACTACTCACTGTGCAACAGACACACAGGATAATGATCTGTAAGCGTGAACTGAGGCACGTGTCCATCATGAAGGCGAGGTGAACACAAAAGGGAATTAGAAATCTTTTGTGGTGTGCTTTATGATTGAGTAACTTTGAGAGTGAAGATACAGCTGCATATAGATGCAAAACAGGAAGTCACAAGATATGGTCACATGATGGGAAGGTTTTTTGGGGCTGTATTAAATAAAATAAAAGGTTTGGAGGCTTTAAATTGCCCTAATATGTGGGAATACCCGTTACACAGATTCCCCTTTTAAAGGGTTATTAAAACAGTTTATCCTTTTTAAACAGTTATTCACATTTCAACTATTTCACCGGTTCCCACCTGGAAGATTCTCAATGCAACCACAGTGACCTTTTTTGTTTTGTTGCAATCGTATCGAATTTGAAACTTACTGAAATGGAAAACATCTGGTCCAAATGTTTCCTTTACCTTGTAATAAAGAAGTGAAATACAAATCTTTTACTGACATTTGCATTCTGTTTTTCTGCCTGTAACTTTTGGCTGACATCAAACTAAATCAAACATGTTGCTGAAAATAAAAAATAAAAAACACAAGGAATAGACAAGACGTTTAAAAACTTTTAGAGATAAGTACTTTTTTGAAGGTTATACAGAAGACTACATTTAAACTAAACAAATAATATATATTCCTACTTCAATATGACCTATACTGTATGTGCAAGAACCGGAAAAAGGTTTTAAAAATCAGGGAACATAGTCACTTCCTCTAAAACAAACAAGCCCATTGACTTTGTGGCAGCATGTCCAGACCACAAAAAAATGGTGTCTTTCTTTGCATCTCTTTTCTCTCTCAATATAGTCTTTGGTCACAAGGGGGTTTAGTTTTTAGAGAAAGTGAATCAAACGTAAAAACACAACTGTTAAAGATAAATATATCCTTTTTGGTCCTCACACATGGGTGAGACACACCTGTACAGAAACTGTATTAGCAGAGCGTATCCAGAGTTTTACAAGTCATTATGTTCACATAAAAAGGGACATCTATTAATGTTATCTGGATTGATTTCTGTATATTTTAAGATATATCAATACCACTCTCTAAAAAGGTCCCATTAACAGTATAAAGTGTAAGTAATCAGTTTTACGTTAATAATAACATATTTGTAAAAAGAAAAGTGAAGGGAAAAATGTAGGCTAAGGCCATATGAATAAAACATATAATAAAGTAATATACATTTGTTGTAGACAGCAATTGGAAATTAATAAGTTCAATGTTAACAGGAATGTGGTAAATGTACGAGTGTGAATAAATAAATACATATATAAACAGAGGTCTAAACAGTAAGTAAAACAGTGAGTATGAAATGTAAAATGACAGCTTAGATGTAAAGTTAGGCACTCAGGAGATCAAGAGATCAAATAAGAACAACTTCTTAGGTTGCCAGGTGGTGAAAAAAAATCCTTGACTGGTTTGGACTGTTTGAACATTTACCTTTTGGAAAAGGTCAATTTTCAGAGAATCAATCAGAGGTCAGGGGTTCAATCCCAGTCAACATGTCGGAGTGTCCTTGGGCAAAAATCCTTACCACAAACTGCACCCGTAGGCATGTTTACAGTAGTGTGAGTCGCTTCGGATAAAAGTGTCAGCTAAATAACATGTAATTTAATAATAAAGTAATACATATCTTAAATATAAAAACTGCATATTGATGGTTTAAAATAAGGTGCCCAACCAATGATCATTTGTTAATGACTGAATAAGGCAGGCTTGATGTTTATCAAACTGAATTTGATACTTCTAAACCATTATAAATGGTATAAAGATTTAGTTTTTTTGGTGTCAAACTGATTTAACACAGAACATTTAGAAACCAAACATTTCTGAAAAATACAGTTTACTGTAAATGGTAAACAAGACAAACAGCCGAGTCATGTAAAAAGCCGCGTTATTAAAAGGATACACAAAGGCAAATAAATTAGATTAAATATGTATCCAAAGACAATACAATATGTGCAAATCATATTGATATTTTGTTTTTAACCATATTATGGAGCTTCCAAACCATCAGCCCAACCATTGGTTCATTTACAGCTAAACATGGTAGACAATCGAGTTATCTAACAAAATAGGCTTACTTATTTATTACGTATTTCAAAATCTGACAACCAGAAATTTGATCTACATATATGTAGTATTACAAATAACTCAACTAAATGCAAAAATGCTTTACACACTGATAGATGAAACCACAGTGAGTTTAGAATACAACACAACAAAAATGTCTGTATTTATTGATAAGAAATGTACTTGTGGTCTTCTCTGCAACTACACGTGTGTGTAATAAAGCAAGAGAGGGTGTGTTGGGTGTATACATCTGCATGCCAAAAATTTGAATTACAGACGTTGCAACGGGTAAGACGGGTTGAACATTACCTGACATGAAACTTTCAATAACAAAAAGAAAAGAGCAAAGGTGGCCCCGCCCTCTCTACAAAATCCTCCTCAATGGGTAGTGACACCTTTTGCTGGAAGAACAGAGGACAGACAGGCAGCAGGTGAAGGAAGGAAAGTTACCATGGCAGCGGCTTCAGATCAGGTAATCATTCATCATTTTTACAGAAATTAAAACAAAGAGATAAGAGGTGTTATACTCTATAAGAGGACACTTTAAATTATTCAGCTCTGGTTATCTCAGGTTTGGGGTGAATGACCATGGAGCGACTGTGGGACAAACCAGTGGACATGTCTCATACATATAAATAAAGTAAAGTCTAAATCACAAACTATTGGTCTAACCTGATGCTGTAAACAAAGAGTATATACATTTTTACAGCCTAAGGCATATTTAAGAATGTATTAATGCAACGCTGAATTAAATATAAGACCAAATTCACCCCACAAAAATTGAAGAAAGAATTGGCATTCATGACTGATAGTTAGGAAAAATTATTTATTGCAAAATGAACTATTTCATTATGTAGCTGTTTGCTAGCAGATACAAATAAAAACATTTAATATATGAGGCATGTCCTGATCTGCACCATGTTAATGCAAGAGGCATTTACAAAATTATTTAAAAAAAAGTTATTTTGCAGTTAGAAATTGCAATGTCTTTTGACGTATAAGCATTTTAAAAGACTTTGAAAATGTATTTGGTTAAGGAACTTTATTGCACATTAAAGTGTTATTTTTAGATTTATGAATTCAATACCTTTTTCTTTCTTTTTTTACTTTTTGAGAATCTGCAGAGACCCTGAGCTAAATCTTAATGTTGGTTAATATTGATTTATTTATTTTAAATGTGTCCCTTTGTGGATACCAGGTTGACACATGAGGCTGCTACATCTAAATGTGTCATTTCTGCTTCATCAAACACTATGTAAAAGTTAAAACTATGTATATTTTGTATTGTGTTATGAACATTACTACATGGCCGTTCCTATATGAAATCTAATTGCACAGGGATGTTAGCAAATGTGACACACTAGTAAATAAAACCCCCTGCAAACACTAATAATTAAACATGCAGTATGAATGGAAACCAAAGTTCTCTGTGTCTGCAGAATGTGGAGTTTGTGCGTACAGGCTACGGCAAGAACAAAGTGAAGGTGCTGGTGATCAGGAGACAGGGCAGCCATCACTACATCATCGAGCTGAAAGCTGACGTGGAGCTCACTCTCAAATCCCGCAAAGATTATCTAACTGGAGACAACTCAGACATCATCCCCACCGACACCATCAAAAACACCGTCCATGGCCTGGCTAAGCTCAAGGGGGTATGGTCCTCCTCCAGACCGTCCACTACACTCTTTCCACTTTCTACTCGTGTCACACTTCTATCACTCCATTAAAAACAACGTCTATCCGTTGTTAGTAACAAAGGGCGGTTGGGACCTGACTCTCCACTCTGTTGAATTGTTTACAAAAACAGTGTTGTTATCATCCCATTTCTCTGTCACTGTTAAGATGTAATTCTTATGAGATAGGAACACGGTTGAATTGTTGCCATACTTTTGACATACAAATCTAAACCCCTTACCTACCTACCTTGGCTATCTTTGTTTTTTGACAAGAAAAGTGAAAATAATCTTGGCAGTGTGCATTCATTTGGGTTGGGGAAAAAAAACCTTTTTTCACATTCAGGAGAAGACAAATATTTATGTATTTGTCAGGCAGTTTTAAACTGAACTAAATGCAGTGACACAAAAGTCTGGGGAGAAATTCAGCAGCCTTCATGTAAACAAACTGTTCTGTTACATATCCTTATTGCTCCTTTTAAAGGTTTATTTGTATATTCAGAAAGCATTTTTTTTAAACTAGGAGACTTCTACTAAAGTCACTATTTTACCTCACTATACTGCCAAAGTGAACCTTGTCCACCGTTGACGCAAACACACACTGATCAAATACAATCAAGGTTTAAAAAACCCTGATCTTCCTTTATGTTAAATATTTAGATATTTTTAGATGCTTTTACTTACAGCATGCTTGTTATGCTCCTCTGTTCAGGTTAAGACCATTGAGCAGTTTTCTCTGGATATCTGTCATCATTTCCTGACCTCCTTCAACCATGTGCTGAAGGCCAGAGTTCACATGGAGGAGGCTCCATGGAGACGGTTGGAAAAGGTAAAGCACAGGGTTCAGTGATCAGTTATAAGATATTTTACTTTTCATGAAGGGAAAAGCACAAGTGGAACCAATGACACTAAAGAACTAAAGTCTTTTTAACCTCAGAGCACACCAAGCATCACTGATGGATGATGGGAAATAATTGTTAATCCGTGGTCATTATAATCAGTTTCAGACATGCTTTTTGGGCATGACATATTGCCATGTGTTTCCATCATTTCTATTTTCTAAAGCAACACAATGAACACCTTAAATAATTTGAACATGATTTTCACCACGTTTGCCGTTGTTGTATGGTTTTTCAGAATGGGGTAGAGCATGCTCATGCATTCATCTTTAGCCCTGAAGCTTGTCGCTTCTGTGATGTTGAACAGAATCTCAATGGTAAGCACAACACCCACTTCACCTTATATAGTTAAAAAAATCCATTTCCTAGTTTTTTTGTGAGGGGCTTCATAAATCTCATGTGACTGAGTTTAAACTTCTAAAGATAAACCATCTTTGTACTTGCCTGGGCTAGGATCAGACGGTGTTATCTTGTCGCACCCTCGATGACTTTACTAGCTAAGAAGTACATGTGAAAAATGATTTGGAGTAATTGGATGCCATGGCCTGATCTGTGTCCAGTTTGAACTAAAGTCTATTTGGTTTAGATGTTTTGGAATTATTATAAACGGATGAGTTTTATGAGATTGGCATTGCTGCATATCACTGATGCTGATGAAGGGCTTCAGTCATATCCAAATGTTACCTGATGTTTATGATAACTGCATACTCACTGACTCTGTGCACAGGCATCCCGGTGGTACACAGCGGGGTGAAGAACATGACGCTGCTGAAAACCACCCAGTCTGGCTTTGAGGGTTTCCACAAAGACCGCTTCACTACTCTGCAAGAGACCAAGGACAGGTGTTTCTGCACCTCTGTCATGGCTAGGTGGCGCTACAGCAAGAGTCAGGATATCAACTTCGATGCTGCATGGTAATTATCTGTGAAGAGAGTTGTGTAGGACACAATTAGGCTTCAATTCACATCTTAGTTGCCTGTAACTTTATCTGTCAAAGAAGAAGAAAACAAATGTTATGAGATCTGAACACAAAATAAAAGGAAAATAAGAAATACTAAAAGTGAATGAATAATAATCTCCTAATGTAATGACTCACATCGCTGTCCTCATAGGAAGTGTGTAAAGGAGACGATCATTGAGAAGTTTGCTGGTCCTTATGATCTTGGAGAGTTCTCCCCCTCTGTGCAGAAGACCCTTTATGAAACACAGGTTCTGGTCCTGGATCGAATTCCTGAGGTAAGTACACATACTCAATTACAAGATTAATATCAAACCCCTAGGTATAATTTGTTTAAAGGTGACATATCATGCAAAATGCACTTTTGTACGTCTTTTATACATGAATATGTGTCCCCCGGTGTTCCAGGGAACTCACCAAGTGTCAGAAAACACAACCCAACGGATCTGATACAGACTGATCCAGATTTGAACCTTTTTAGGACGTCACAGAAGTGGCGCTACGGCTATTGGGCCAACTCCACCAATCAGGTGGAGACAGCCACAGACATTGCCGTTCGAAAGCGCTGGAGACGCTGTAGTACATATGCCAGGCCTGTAGATGGTGCTGTTCTCACAGAATCCGCCCATGCAAAGACAGTGTTAAATTGAGCGAAATGAGGAATGGCTAAAATGCATCTGTTTGGTATTTTGAAAAATAAAAAGTATAAATATGCCTTATATAGGTATGGTCCTACAGTATATTATTCAAATATAGCATGATAGGTCCACTTTAAGAAATAACAAAAGAATTAAGCAGGAATTTAACAGTACATGAACAATCCGTGTATCTACCGTCCAATTGTTTTTCTTTATTTAACACGTAAACGGAAGAGCGTTTGGGAGGCGTTTCTACTTTTTGATTTTTACCTTACTAAATGGTCTAATGGTCATTGGAGCGAAGGGCGGGGCGAAACTCACAAAAGTGATTTCAAAACAAAAGCGGGGATAATATTATAAACAAAGGGAAACAAGGTGAATTTAGCGATCACAACGAAAACGGCCAAGACACATATTGAGCCCAGAAAAGGGATGTTACTAAGGGCTGTAAATATAATAAGCCTCTGTCTAAAATGGACAACATTGTTAAGAGATTTAAACTATACAGCGATTCTGCACTGCGGTCACTCAGCCGCCTCTTGCGTTTGTTTTTTCAAATCAGCTGCTCTTCATTATTCCTGCTATATTTGACGAGTGATACAAATATGTTTTACCACAAGTTCTTAAGAAAACTGACACTGTTGGACTCGGTTCTTTTTGCTTGTGAGTAATCCTCTGTCAGAGTCCCCTCCATAGTAGGCTACATAATGCATGTTTTTCTGCTATCTTTGATGAATGATACAAATATAATTTTACCATAAGTTCTTAATGAAATTGATACTGTTTGACTTTGGATTAGTTTGCCTACTACTTACAATACATTGAAGTACTTTTACTGTGTATTTTTTGAGAAATACTCTGTCAGGGTCCCCAGCTGAAAACAAAATCAAGCCACTTCTGCTAAGTTTGAAGAGGGGATTCTTTTTTGTCATTAGTTATTCGTGAGATTGATCCTGTTGGACTCAGTACTAGTGAAACTACCCCCACAAGTAGGCTACTATGAAGTACTTACTGTGTACTTTTCCAGTACTCCTCTGTCAATGACCTCCTGAGCTGCTATTTTGAATAAACGTTAAAAAAAAAAACCTTTCTTCATGAGACTTATATTGTTGGACAGAGTATTTTAAAAGGATGGTAGACTTGATATCAGCAATATTTCCAGTCAGTACTCCGGCAGCAGCATTTTTACCCCTTGGAAAGTCTATAGTCTGGCCTGGATAGCTGGTCTATCCTTCAGCACACTGACATGCTCTGTCACTCTTGTTGGCCTCTTATGATGCTGCTGTCTTTTAAAATATGATTATTTCTCTGCTCCTATTTCATTCCTCGCAGATTCTTCCATCAGTCCCAGTCATGGCATGTCAGTCAGTAGAGCTTTGAAAAATGTGTCCAATTCAACAAAATGTTTTTTTGTGAGTGAAGGCCAGAGCTAAATTATAGATTGTTTGATTGTGTAATTACAAGCTGAGAGAAAATAAATCCACATCCTCCTATGAAACATATTTTATTTCCTTTTTCAGGTTATACTTACTTACTCGCATTAGAACATTTGCATGTTGAACTACATGATATCTTCCCCAGCCTCAAGGAAATACAATAAAATAAATGGATTCATAATTTAAAAAAATTGATACAAATGTATTAATAATGTTGTGTGCAAACATTTCAAATTTAAATATAAAATGAAAAATAAGTTTACTTTTGAAATAATTTCTCACAAAACCCTTTCTAAATTATAGTGATATAGTATAGTAAATTAAAAGTGTTGGTCAATATACGTTTTTCTGCCTAAAATAGTTGCAATTGAACGTAAATATCAAACGCCACATGCATGGCAATTAACCCATTTTTGCCCGCTATTTAAACTGACTTTGGTTAGTTAATACAAATATTGATATTATATATATATACATACATATATAATTGATGCAGTCTTTCTGAGCACTTTTTTTTTTAAATACTGGAAATGAAGAATATTTTAAATGTTCTGCACAGACAGTGCCTTAACTTACAGCAGTTGAAAAGATTTTTGAAAGGATACATTCTTCATGGGCTTCAATGGCTCTAGTAAAGGGTGTTTTATGGTTGCTTGTATTATCCTCAGATAGTGGTTTGTTTAAATAACTACTGACATTTTAATAAATATTGCAAAAAAGGGCTCCAAAAAAGGCATATACCTGGCCGGCTTAACCAGTGTGTAATTCTTCAAGCACCACAAGATTCATAGTTTATAAAGTACAATTCTGGGCCATTGATTGTGTCATTTCTCCAAACACATACAGTAAAAATGCCTGTTTTGAAGCCTTCAAATGGTACAGGAAATTGACTTTACATTGTATTATACTTAAAGACAGGGCTATTCAGTTAAGAGAAGAGAAAAAAGAAAGCAAATTGTTTTAATGGGTGATGTAATATTAATGACAGACATAATATGAGGTCCTTGGCACTCAGTCTAGAGGGTTCATTTTGTGATCATGGGGGGGCATCACCCTTACAGCATCAGGACAATATCATATGGAGTCAGACACTGGAAGTATGCTGGAGGCGTTGACTGGGCCTGATGGAAGGATGAGGCTGATGAGACTGAAGAATCTGCGAGGTACAAACTAGCGGCGGAGGAATAATTATATATTAAAAGACAGCAGCATCATAAGAGGGCAACAAGAGTGACAGAGTGTGTCAGTGTGCAGTCTACCATCCTCTTAAAATACTCTGTCCAGCAATATCAGTCTCATAAAGAAAGGTTTTTTAACGCTTATTCAAAATAGCAGAGAAACATGCATTCTTTTTCTCAGGATCAATCTCACGAAGAACTAATGGCAACAAAAAAGAATTCCCTCTTCAAACTTAGCAGAAGTGGCTTGATTTTGTTCTCAGCAGGGGACTCTGACAGAGTATTTCTCAAAAAATACACAGTAAAAGTACTTCAATGTATTGTAAGTAGTAGGCTAACTAATCCAAAGTCAAACAGTATAAATTTCATTAAGAACTAATGGTAAAATTATATGTTTATCATTCATCAAAGATAGCAGAAAAACATGCATTATGGAGGGGACTCTGACAGAGGATTACTCACAAAGTACACAGTAAAAGTACTTCATTGTATTTGTGGTAGAAGTCAAACTAGAACCGAGTACAAAAACAGTCAGTTTCCTTAAGAACTTGTGGTAACAAATATTTGTATCACTCGTCAAATATAGCAGGAAAAATAAAGAGCGGCTGATTTGAAAAAGCAAACTCGAGAGACGGCTGAGTGACCGCAGTGCAGAACCGCTGTATAGTTTACATCTCTTAACAATGTTGTCTATTTTAGACAGAGGCTTATTATATTTACAGCCCTTAATAACATTCATTTTCTGGGCTCAATATATGTCTTAGCCGTTTTCGTTGTGATCGCTAAATTCCCCTTGTTTATAATAATCACCGTTCCTTCAGCAGGATACTGTAGTGATTCAAAGTGTGATTTTAGCAAACGAGTGCTTTTGTTTTGAAATCACTTCCGTGAGTTTCGCCCCGCCCCTCGCTCCAGTAAGGTAAAAAGCAAAAAGCAAAAACGCCTCTCAGACGCTCTTCCGTTCACGTGTTTAATAAAGAAAAACAATTGGACGGTAGATACACGGATTATGAACATACCAAATTGTCCGCAATACTCATTTAAAAAGAAAAATGGGCTTCGACTCCTTTTAAACTAAAACATATAATCCAAGGACTTTCAAAGCCCAATAATCACATTCGAGGCCTCAACATGGAAAAGTTTGAGAAAGGTTATTTTGCGACCAGAGTTTCTCGACACAGGTGGTGCATAAGACAATAACTCCAATAAGTGGGTTAAACATTCCTGATTACTTTTGCACACAACATCAGTGACTGTATGGTACACATTCTGTATCATGCATCTACAACAGATAAAGGAATGCATAGTTTAAGCACTTACATTTGTAGATTTGTTTAACATCCAATAAAACAATGTTGAGTTCAATATTATGCCACATGCCCAACAAGCTCATTCAGACAAACTCATGCTGTAAGTGTTCTGTCTTTTAGGTTGATGAAATAGAGATGGTCATGCCCAACCAGCATTACATCACCATAGACATGACGAAAATGGGGATCAACAACAAAGATGAAGTAAGCTCTGTTATACAAAAATATGTTTTAAGCTGAGTTGTTTACTAGTTTTTTTATTATTTACTATTACTTACTGTAATGCTTTTCCCCTCACAGGTTCTTCTTGCCTTGGATAACCCTTCAGGCAGCATCACAGGGACGGTCCGTAGGAAACAGAAAGCCAAGCTGTGAAGGCACCTATAAACCAGGAAATGCTACTGCTCTGATCTACGTATCAATCTAAATAAGCTACTTGATCAAATAATAGTAAAGTCCTGACAACAAAATATTAACTACAACTCAAGATATCCGAACATGATTCTGGCTTTATCTGTAAGTAAATATAATGAAATAAATGACTTTACTAATATTGTTCTTTTGTGAGAAAAGAGCACCATTTATTGCAAATCTTTGATTCAGATGGTCAATCTCCAGTGTTATGTTATACATGTTCATTGGTCATACACAATTTAAACAGCTGTCTATTTGACAATACTGAAAGCACCACAGGTGGGAACATAAAAATTCTATAAACACATACATTTTTTTTTTATAAACAGCCACGAGCCTAGATATGTAGGTGTGCAGGAACAGGGCCTTTAATAAACTTGTGTCTGGGGAAAAAATGTTTTCACTGTGACATGCTAAGGACGTTTTAGTGACTCAGCTGCAGAGATTAGAGCATAAAAAGTGATTTAGGGCAAAACGGATATTCCAGAATGATTTTCTGCAAGTATCAAAGGGTTCGGGTACGACAACATACACAGTTTTCAACTATATATATCTTATATACAAATACTTGTTTTTATAAACCGCCGTATAAACCTCACTTTGCACATACAGTACCAGTCAAAAGTCACAACTATAAAAGAACCTATATGGAATTATCTAGTTACCAAAAAAGTGTTCAAAAAAAAATCCAGAATATGATTTATATTTTGCTGCTTATTGCAGAATGCTGTTAGCCATGCTGGTTAAGTGTGCCTTGAATTCTGAATAAATCACCAACCGTGTCACCAGCAAAGCCCCCCCACACCATCACACTTCCTCCTCCATGCTTCACGGTGGAACCACATGCAGAAACCATCCGCTCGACTTCTCTGCGTCTCACAATGACACAGAGGTTGGAACCAAAAATCAAACATTTGGACCCATCAGACCAAAGTACAGATTTCCACTTTCTAATGTCCAGTCCTTGTGTTTCTTGGCCCAAACAATTCTCTTCTTCTTGTTCTTCATCCTCAGTAGTGGATATTTGCAGCAATTGGACCATGAAGGCCTGATTCATGCAGTCTCCTCTGAACAGTGGATGTGGAGATTGTCTGCTACTTGAGCTCTGTGATCATTTATGTGGGCTCTAATCTGAGGTGCTTTAATGTGCGGTTTCTGAGGCTGGTAACTCTTGTGTATTCATCCTCTGCAGCAGAGGTAACTCTTGCTCTTCATTTCCTGGGGGGGGGGGGGGGGTCCTCATGAGAGCCAGTTTCATCATAGCGGTCGATGGTTTTTGCAACTGCACTTGAGGATAAATTCAAAGTTCTTGACATTTTCCTGATCGACTGGCTTTCATTTATTAAAGTGATGATGGACGGTCGTCTCTCTTTACCGAGTGAAGTCGTTCTTGCCATAATATGGATTACAACAGTAGTCAAATAGGGCTCTCCACTGTGCACTAACCCTACCTCTGCACAACACAACTCATGGTCTCAAACACATTAAGAAGGCAAGTCATTCCACAAATTGACTCTTGACAAGGCACACGTGTTCATTGAAAACCATTCCAGGTGTCTACCTCATGAAGCTGAATGAGAGAAACCAAGAGTGTGCAAAGCTGTCATCAAGGCAAAAGGGGGCTACTTTGATGAATATCAAATAAAAATCATATTCTGGATTTTTAACACTTTTTTGTTAACTAGATAATTCCATATGTGTTCTTTTATGGTTTTGATGCCTTCTGTACTAACCTACAAAGTAGAACAAATTAGAATAAATAAAAAAACTTCATATTGGAAGGTGTGTCCAAACTTTTAACTGGTAGTGTACGTGTGTACACACACACACACACACACACACACACACACACACACACACACACACACACACACACACACACACACACACACACACACACACACACACACACACACACACACACACACACACACACACACACACACACACACACACACACACACACACACACACACACACACACACACACACACACACACACACACACACACACACACACACACACACACACACACACACACACACACACACACCATGTCGGCAAACAATTCCAACCCACATTTCTTTCTTTAAAATTAAACTCACAAACTATAAAATACAAATCTCAAGCAGAAATAACAATGGCTGAAAGGGTAAACAGCTGAGAAAACCAGTTTGTTGGGCTCTGAGCTTATAAAACATACAGCATTCAAATTCTGTTAAGGTGCCACTGTGGCCAGAGGAGTTAAGTGGCAGCTAACCTGGGGTCTCTTGACGCGATGATTGTCACTGAGCTTTGGGGGGGGAGGGGGGGGGGGGGGGGGAGGTGCTAAGAGGCGTTGCTCTTCAGGTGTTGGGTTTGCAGCTGCTTCACATGATACTCATAGATTTTCAGTGCAGGGCCTAGCTTTATCGACAGCCCCGTCAGGACGTCGTTTCGGGTCATCAGCAGCAGAGACTTGCCATCGATTTCCTGTCAGGCGGAGAGAGACATTTTTGACTGACATCCTAGTTTGCTTTAATCATGTGATGAACATTTTGAGCAGGAAGAGCCCCCCAACCTGATCTTGGAAAGCCGTCGCTTGCTCCTCGAACCCTGTTGCTTTGAAGTAGTTGACAACGTCGGCGACCCCCCAGTTTGCAGGGTCCGGCAGCTGTCCATTCTCCACTGGGCTGTGAGGTCACAGTGAAGGTATTCATATTAGTGTGCAAGCATTTTCAACTGTAACAGTTCCTCCAAATACTCAAAAACAATAAACTATTTATTATACTTATTGAAAATTATACCTTTTTGTGTCAACAGAGCCATTTGCCTTGTCTTCCATGCCGGCTGTCAACAAAAATGGAGAAGATATAAAAACAATAGCAATCATCAAATCAAAAGATGCATTATAATATGCACACACTACAATGCAAAGTCAAACATTCATCACAAATTCTCCTTAAATGGTGTCAAAATGTTTTTCCGATAGGAAAATAAAATGGATTTTTTTTTTTAATAAAAATAATCTAAAATCAAAGATAGCGAAGAGCAATTCAAAGCTGTAGAATAAATTAGATTTAGGATCAAACTAATATTTTTTTCGTAAATTGAATTTGGTTATAACCCTGAAAAAAAAATTCACTATAGGCAATTTTCAATAATTTCCAACTATTAAGCGAAAAATAATTATAACATTAAACAGGGATTACAAATTAAATCATTGTCAATCAATAGTAACAGCCCTACAAAACAGGCAATACAACACAAATACAAAACAAAATGTCTATAGATGAATCTACATTTTTAGAGGGAGGCTCATTTAAACGGTACTGCTTGATTAAGATACCAAAGCGTAGGAGGAGGTAAGGTATCAATCAATGTATACATCTTATTTCAATACAAGCTGCTGTTACTCTCAAACAGAAACCATTGTTCCCAGCAGGTGACACTGCTGGGGATTAAGGAAACGTGTTCTCATTGAGCCGATGTGGTTTTAAGTTAAAGCCCTAATGCACAATGCACCAGTCTCTTACAATCTGTTAGGTTGCAGTAATTTCTCATCAGATGTCTTCTCTCGCAGAGTTTAGTGGATTGGCAGCTCAAACACCATCTTTGTTTCTCTTTCGCAGTCTGCCATTCACTAGGTCTCTTCTCTGCAATACAATTAAAATAAAACAGTAAAAAAAACACACGGCACGAGACCAAAACAAAGCTAGCACTGTGTCGATGACTGACATTAGGGAGGGATGCAGTGCTTGGAAAATAAGAAGCTCACGATTAGCTGCAATAAAAATAACGTTACATATAACATACAATTGCCTTAATTGACACGTATATAAATCAAGCAGAAAAGGCTATTCAATTGTCAGAGTTGAGGAACAGTATACAAAAAACGTCTGGATAAAAGACGATATTATTTAATCGCTGCCTCTTCGTATTTCGTATTAAGCTAACAGTTATAGTTAGCTGGGTTTGCTAATACAACACAGAACAGTTACCTTATTTAGGATGATTCCTCTTTGACAAAAACACTGCGTCCGAGCAAGACACGTTCTAAGGAGGACACAAACGTTTTCTATTCACGGGGATATTTTACAAATAAATAAACGGCGATATTCATTTGATAAAATCTAGATCTAATCAACTAAAGGCAACTAGCCCCTCTTCATTGGTTCAGCTTCCTTCGCCCACGACAGCAGAGAATCATGGGAAGTGAAGTTCTTTTTTGTTTCAACGCCAGCGTTTGTATTTGAGCCTGATCAAACTCCTGCTGACTTATTACAATGTACAGTCTATGCTTACTACACATAAACACTGGGGAAAAAAGTATTCAGATTCTGTTCTTGAAAAAATACCAATACCACACTGTAAAAATACTCAATGTGAAGTAAAAGTACTGCATCAAGTACAAGTATTCAAGTACGACGAGGAAAATGTAAGTAAAAGGACTCTCAACAACAACTCTAAAAATACATTACATTATTTTAAAGTAAAAGCAGCGAATATCTTGTGTCAGCAACATAAACAAAATGCTGCATACATTTTCTGTTAAGCCACTCTTTAGTTACTTAAGTATAAGGTTGGATGGTTTCATCTATACCAAATAATTATCTTTTAAAAGTATTTTCCTAAATATTGTTTGTTAAAATCTGAATTTATAAAGTAACTAGTAAATGTAATGGAGTAAAAAGTACAATATTTGCTTGCAAAATATAGTGGAGTAGAAGTTTAAATGACTATAAAATGAAAATACTCGGGTAAAAGAGCCTCACATGTGTATTTAAGTACATAACTTGAGTAAATGTACTTGGCTACTTTCCAGCAAACAAAGCAACATTTCTCAGCACATTGATGACAAACATATCTTTGAGATGTGCTCTGAAGCGAGAAGAGGAGTTTGAATGACGCTGCGACGTAGCGCAAGCTACTTAAAGGGTGGGTGGATTCCCTGACGTAGACGTCAAGATCACCAGCCAATCAGGATTGGCGTAATGAGATTGATGCTTCTGTTTGCATACGCGTTGAGGCGCATCCCATAGTGAGACATCGAACGGAGTGTTATAAATGAGAACTAGAGTTTTTTTTTTCATAAAAAGAATTTATTATAGTGACATATCTTTTGTTACATAAAATCTGCTACAGCAAAGTATATCCCCCTTGCAAACACAAGTAAATATAGGTGGGAAAAAACGTGTCAGCCTTTTAAATGATGTGCACAATATCCCACAAACTAAATACAGACACATTTCAGATTATTGATCCCATACTGGCATGTGTGACTAGCTACAAAGAAGTCATTAACTGATTTCCTTCAGTCAGGAGTGTGAAATGGTTCAGGGAAAAATGCCATCATTTACATCAAATATGACAAACATTATTACACACATGGGATATAAATGACACATAAGAAGAGCTGTAGATTTCCTACATATGTTTTATGGGAGGATTTATACACAGGCAGTTTGGATTGAAACATGCTGAATTCCCAGTTTTCAAAGTTTTTCCAGATAAAAAATGTCAAATTCTGCAATTACATTCTGTTCATCCTTCAAACTTGGAAAATAATGTTGGACACCCTTTAATAAAAGGTAATTTCAAGTCAAATAAAGAAAGGAAAAAAAGAATAAAGACAAATAATAAAATAAGTTAAACTAATAGGCTACAATTTTATATAGGCTTGAGTGGCATCACTGTGTTAAATATTTTCATTTTATTTTGAATAAGGGCAAATAAAAAAAGCATGGTACAAATAAATAATCTATTATATTAACTGTTCATAGCACTTTTCTGAATACAACAGTTGACGTTTTCTTATATATTCTGAGAACTTTGTGAGTTTAAATAATTAAAAATATGTTTTAGAATACATCTCTAATTTAAATATAAAATAGCATAATAAACAGTTGTGCCTTTAAAATGAAATCAGGGCTAAATAAAAAATCACATCATGTGCTCAATATATGAATAAAAGTTCAGGCATAGTCAATTACAATATACATCAGTACCTTAAAAAAAGGATTCAGCCACCAAACCTTTTCACATTTGGTTGTCAAAGATTGTTGAACTAGATTAAATTGCATTGTTCATCTACATACACTTGAGCACCATGTCAAATAATGATCAACGTTTCAGAAGACTTAAGAGATGTTAAATTGAAAGACTGTCAATGATGCATTATTGTTTGCAACAAGAACACAAACAAAAACTTTGATTTCCCCTTCAACCCTGAGTGCCCGACCTGCAGGAATGACCTCAACATCTGACCCCCCCGAGGACATCAGAGGATCGCAGGAGCACTAAGGACTTTTCTGACATCTGGAAGTTTAACAAGTGGACACCTTGGCTTTGTAGGTATTGAACCTTTCACAAACAGATTGTATGATAACCTATTAAAAACACTAAGTCAACCTGTCACGCAGTGAGGAGTTTGCAGAAACTGAAATACATTCCAGCAGCAAGGAAGGAGCAATGTGTCAGAACTCATAGGAAATGAAGAATGGTGCTCAGTATAGACAAATCCCTCATACAACCTAGATTTGTGTTAAAGGGGGGAAATATGTATTAAATATGTTTAGACAACAACTTAAAAAGGAGTGATTTACAATGAAAAGTTACAATTTTCTTCAAAAGCCAGAATCCAGAAATGTCTTTGTATGTTAACGTTCTCTTACTGACCTGACCCAGCCTGAGCAATGTTGCAAGGAAGAATGAGCAAATATTGCTCCATCACAGTGTACAAATTGGTTAAACATGATGCAAAGAGACTACAAGCTATAGTTGAGGTAAATATATGTTCCAACAAAGTGATGCCCAAGATGAATGAATACTTATATAGGTTATGATATTTCAGTTTTCTGTTAACATTTCATGATTAATGGTATAGATTTGCTTTAGTGGGATTATGCTGGGGAATATGTCACTCAGATAAACATTGCCTATCTAATGCTCCAATGTCACAGGCCATGACACAAACACAAGAAAATAACAAGAAAAAGATGGGAAATCTTTCAGGGCACTATACGCTTGTTGTGACACTGCTGTACAAACATAACATGCAAACGTAAAAATACAATTAAAACAAATATGGCAGTAACATAATGTCTTTTGAGTGCTATTTCAAAGCAACATTTGAAAACTAAATTGAAAAGCAACCCAGAATGGACATTTGGGACCAACACTTATTTGCATCTACTACAACATACTCTCAAGAAAATGTTTTACATTTCAGCTATTTAAAGACGCCATGTCCATGCACTTCATACAGTTCTGGCCGTATAAAGGACAGGTGACCTGTTGTGTGGAGTAACTACTCAAATCCCTTCCGTTTTACTCTCTCGTGAAACCAAGTTGTACCTGAAAAATATATAATTCTGTTCCTTTCATATAATACCACTCTATCTAAGATGAAACCAGATACGGATAAAGAAAACCTATAATTGAGTTGAATAAGCACTGACACGTTTCTGCTCCATAATAACACCTGTGACTGTTAACCCATCTCTTCAAGGATTCAATGCCCGAGTGCTGAAACTCTGAAACGTCAAGAAGCCAGCATCAGTGATACTGTTTCTTCAATAAACACTAGTTTCTTTGTTGGAAATGTGGTCATGCTTTAACAACACAAAATCTTATGTCTCATATATGTATCTTTCTAGATGCACAAAATACAAGGATCTAGGTCTTAAGGACACCAGAAGGATGAATATTGTTATGTGTTGAAGTGTCCGTGATTAATCACAAACAGAACCCTGAATCACACTCAGGTATGTAACAGATAACAGGCAAACATCTATTTTAGAAATAAATTTAAAAATCCTTCTATTTTCCCAAAGCTTAAATCACAATATGTGCAATACCAGCTAATACAATCAATCAATCAATCAATCAATCAATCAATCAATCAATCGATCAACCAATCAATCAATCAACCACTCTTTGTGCCATTTGAAAAAGGGCATTCAATTATTTTTGATTTTTATGTTGCTTTTGAATTAATTATTTGAATTGAATCATTAAGGACGGAGGCTATTCAAAAGTGCCAAACGTAAAAAGAGGAAAGCAAAAAGACAGAAGATGAGCACGTGGTCTAGTATTTATGTGTCGCAGCACGAGGGGTGTCTGCATAATGTGCCTGTGTATAGGTTAGTGCTAACTGCACGCAGGATCATGGCAAGAAGGACCTCATTCAGCTGTGTGGGATGAAGGAACGAGGCATTTGTTTTGAACACGTGACGGCCTCAGTTCCACCTTAACCCTCAGGAGAGTGCAAATATCCCGGAGCACGTGAGCCCTGATGGGACTCCTGCCCACTCACTAGAACTCAGCAAACTCTTTTGCACACTTTTCTGTTTGCGAGACACGAATGTCCTCCTCTTCGTAGTCGTCAAAGTTGCTGGTGTCGCCTGGTCCTCTGCACTTTGGCAAGAAGGGGGCTTCAACCTAAGAATGAAAACAAGAAATTGTTTTTTGATCATTATTTTTACCGAGGTCACACTAGGGCTGTTGTTTATTTACTGTGAATAAGATGCAGATGACAGCTTCAAAAGGTAGGAAGTCGCCATGCCGGTAGATCAGAATGAATTATACTTTGGTGCTCAGGGTTTTCCGTTAAATGGAATTGGGGAAGATCTAATAATGTTAAGCATGTCGATACTGACAAGGGTACTCAATGTCTGATTAAGACCTGTGTATTTGTCAAAATGTGTAAACAAACGAGTAAAAGGGATTCATAGTTTAAATTAGACTCGGCCTTCAATTTAAGCTTTACGGTTTGTGTATGATTTTTATATGATTGTTTATCATATTTACTAAAGAACTAAATGATGAACAGTAACAGATGTGTCATCAGAAACATGTAATGTCACAATAAAATCATACCTTTCTCTCGTAGATGGCAATCCAGTCTGTTGCGGCGAACCACTTGTGATTTTTGATGTCATTCACACCATTCTTCAGGTTGCCAAATCTCTTTGTCAGGTCAACCTGGAGGAGGTTTCTCAGCAGATCCTTCAGGTCAGAGCTAAAGTGAGAGGGGAATCGCACCTACAGGAGCAGAAATAGCAGGGCACTTTGGATTAACAAGCACAATCTATATAAAAACATGTGTGAAAGCCGCCTATTTATTATAACATACTTGGTTACATATAAAAAGCAATACTAGAGAAACAAAGGCAAGTTGATACTTGTGGTTTCAAGGCAGCGGCATAATGACAATATTATATTTAAACTTAAGACTGTGTGTGTGTGTGTGTGTGTGTGTGTGTGTGTGTGTGTGTGTGTGTGTGTGTGTGTGTGTGTGTATCTCTGCATACCTTGCCAGACACAATCTTTTCGTAGATCTGGATAGGCTGATCAGCAAAAAAGGGAGGATAACCAGCAGCCATTTCATAGGCGAGAACTCCAAGGGCCCACCAGTCCACAGCTTTGTTGTAGCCCTGGAAGAGTCAGAAACCGAAATAAAAAAAACCCCAATATTTCCAAAAGACTGTAGGCTTGCCTCAACCTTAATGTTGACTAACTATCTTGGATAATGACTGATGATGACAGTCAGAAAGGTTTGAGACATACAGAGCAGTCAGGTATTCACAAAGAGAGACCGTTTTTCCGTTGTGTTGGCTCTACACTTAGCTTTAGTTTGTGGGTTTTTACATTCACATCATATGACTAGTGACTGTATCCCTAAAATCGTCAGCCAATTTGAATACACAAAGTAGTTTGACGCACTAAGGTCTTTTGGATTTTATGGCGGATGTAAATGTATACATCCTAAATCATCACCAGACAGTTGTTTCTGCTCGGCGTAAACTGCAGCTAGCTACAAGTGTTGCTAGTTTCAAATACTAATTTGTGAAGTATGAATACAAAGATAAACTATGTAAAATGTATTGTGCTGGAGTTACTGTTTTATTACTTTCTAAATCTAATGTCATAACATGCATGCAGGCTACATTGGGTATAACCGTTTCACCTTGCTGAGGATGATCTCTGGAGCCAGGTACTCAGGAGTCCCACACAATGTCCAGGTCCTGCCTTTTACTCTTTTGGCAAAGCCAAAGTCTGTGACCTGAACATAGAACGATAAGAGCACGATAAGAAAAGAAACTAAGGACAAAATTAACATATACTACATTTACGTCTATCAGCACAAGCTCACGCCAGATTTTCAGTTTAAAAAAGAAAATCCAAACCAAAGTTTTTCGTTCATAAAGCCCCTGTCACACCGTCCCGAAATTGACACCCAATGGACACACGAATATGGAATTGTGAATTTCGCACGAAGATGGCCCCGAACCACACACGAAGGCAACATTTACATTACATTTAAGACATACAACAAAAGTAACACAAACAATTATGATAAAGTACTATGATACTGTACTGATATTTTCCGACTTTGTTCTTTACTTTATCCGTCTTTATATGTAGAAGATATTAAGTTTTCTCCGTCATGTTGTTTCCATAGCAACAACAACTTCCTGTCAACTCGCCTTCAAAATAATATATTATATCCTTTTCAGTTTCACAGAACACAAATTGGGTTATTCACATAATATGTTTACATGATTTTGTTGTGCAATAAAACAACCAGATGGACACACGATAAAGGAAATGTTCAAATTCGGCTCTGATCGTAGCAACATCGGGCCACTCGTGAGGGCATCTTAAGCCATCTTTGGCATGCCAAAGATTTTGCCACCGCTCCCGAAGTTGCTGCCGGAGCCTGATAAATTCCACCTGCGGTCATACGATGGCTTATGATGCCCTCACGAATGCCTTACGAAGGGCAAAATGCACACACGAAGTCAACACGAAAATGAACCTTCACATGGTCCTTCGGCAATGCTTTGTGATGCCAAAGATTTTGCCACCGCTCCCGAAGTTGCTGCTGGAGCCTGAGAAACTCCACCGGCGGTCATACAGCTTAAGATGCCCTCACGAATGGCCCGATGTTGTTACGATCACAGCCGAATTTGAACATTTCCTTTATCGTGTGTCCATCGGGTGTCAATTTCGGGACAGTGTGACAGGGGCTTAAACCATTTTTTCCACTCAACCCTCAAAGTCACAACAAACATTTGCATTCAGTTTATGTTTTTATTTTACAACGTTTACATGAACTGTTTACCTGGATGTACCCATGTTGATCTATGAGCAGGTTTTCAGGCTTCAGGTCTCTGTAGATGAGGTCTAAGGAGTGAAGGTACTCAAAGGTGAGTACTATCTGAGCTGCATAAAATCTCGCATGGTTTTCACTGTAAAAAGGACAGTCAAGACAGAAATATATATAAACACAGTTCTCTTCTGAGTGAAGGGGCAAACTCAATCATTTACAGATATGGTTTTCACAGCTTTGTCCAGCTATTAGTGTCAGATAAAGTGCTCATGATAACAAATAAAACAAAAATAAAAGCATTAATGTGTGCTCTATACCTGAACCTTCCAATACGTCTGAGGTGTGAGAACATCTCACCACCCGGCACGTATTCCATCACCATGTAGAGGTTCGAGTTGTCCTGTTTATTAAAAAGGAGAACAAAAACTAAGTCCAGGGCAAAACCACTGCTAACATATTAAATTATAAGAGTTCTTCACGTGGGTAAATGAAACACTGTTTACAATGTAAGTATTATGGGGGTGCCCATTCTGTTAAGGTTGTTGTTACATCACATGAAGTTGCCTGGCTATTTGTACTGTAACAGCTTTAGCACTGTGACAGGTGAACACAAAAGGTCTGTTAGATTACTTTTGGATGTCTTGATGAAACATATAAACACAGTGGTAATGTGGTAACCATGTAGTTGGTTGCAGGAGGAGGCGTCTGAATGTACCTTGAAAGCGTACTCCAATCTGACGAGGAAGGGGAAAGACACGGCCTGTAGTATTCTCTTCTCATTTAGTGTGTGTTCTATCTGCTTCAACTTCACCACCTGAAGAGAAAACAAGGCACAATATTATAACTAAGTGTATATTAAGCAAAAGACATTCTAATAATTGAGTGTATTGCATTATTTTCCAGTTCAATCAAAGCAAAATCTAAAGTAAATAAAAGAGAGCTACGCCAAATAAAAAAGTTAATAAACACACATGTTTTGCTAATTTCCACCCAAATATGAAGGATTTATTTTCAATGCATTACATTATCTTGGATTGGACAGTCAGTTTCCCTTGATTTCAGTCAAATGTACAAAGCAACTTGTACAGACTGAAGACGTAATAAACCAGAGATTCAATTCTATTCTTTTTCAGTTTGACTTTTTACACTGCAAGATGGTTAAAAGTGCAATTTTTCTTTCTATTCACTCATTTGTATTGACAATCTTTGTATCTGGTTGGCGTTTAATCTGAACTCAACCTATCATTAAGGAAAAAAAATTCTAGGGCCTTGGTTTAAAAAGGACTGTCAGACATGAACACAATCCAGTTTAACTGCATTACCACACACTTATATAACAGCTGGCTAAGACAATTAATGAAATACCTGCTGTGTCTCAGGCATGTTTTTCTAATTGAATTTGCATAGTGAAACATCTGAATGGAAAACAATGCCGCCCTGAGATACAATACATTCACGTTTAAAAACCTGTAAATTGCATAGCATACTTTGGGAAATGGTCAGCACCTATGTCAAATGAAACTCACTCCCACAACCCATCAGAGACTGCACTGACCTCACCACCTTCAAACTGGCTAGATTTTAATGGGATTTTTACGATATTTAATTGTTCTTTTTTTGTTTTTACTACCTCTGTAAAGCGACTTTGAGCACCTGTAAAAGCGCTTATGAAATAAATGTATTATTATTATTATTACATTATTAGTACCGTAGTAGCAAGTGGGATAAAAAGTCAAAAAACAGAATAATAAATAAATGAAAAAAGACATGTGTTGGTTATAAAGGTTCCCCATACAAAGGGTGAAGAAGAAAACAGAACAAGAAAGCAGACGGTAGTTCAGCTGGAACAGAAAGTCAGACATATTTATCTTTTAATTCCACCATGTGAAATTCAAAGAAGCAGTGCACCGCTACATGAGCAGCCCATAGAGGACACACTTACCTCCTCCCACAACTCTCACATCAGTATTTAAAATCGAAACTCTAATGTGAAGCGCATCTGAGGTTTTCAACGATAACACGCTCTTAGTGCATGAGAGGAAGCGTACCATTTCCTTTTACAAGATGCACAGCATTTACGTAGTTCTAAAATTGCATGCAGGAGTTTGCTTTTCACAGACTATCCAGATTTACAACACTTGTCTTTGAGATTGGTGAACAGTTTTTCTTTAAAGAAATACACTTACTTTCTGTTTGTCCAAGATCTTCATGGCGTAGAACTGATTTGATTCTTTATGTTTGACAAGCATAACTCGCCCGAATGAGCCAGTGCCCAGAGTCTTGAACCTATCGAAGTCATCCAGGCCAGTTGTGCTCTGTGGAAAGATTATCAGTCAAAGTGAAGACAGAAACATTGTGATTTGAATGCTTCCTTTTTTGCTTATCAGTTTCGTGTAATTGCCTCTCTAATCGATCCAACTGGAACAACATTTTGCCTCCGTGAAGCTCAGAGTAAAAACACAAGATGAATGGAGATTTCGTAATCAGTAAGCATTTCAGTCAACAACATTTAAGGCAGGAAGTGGTTAAACAAAGTGTCTAAGTGTCATATTGGTGTTCACTCGTGGAAAAGTCCAGTGAGTTAAATGAAATTAAAGTTTGAATTCTGTAAAGAAAATTATTCACAAGGAACAACTTACCTGTGGTGGACTCTCCCATGTTCTTAAAAAATCTTCTTTGGCTTTAGCTAAGAACTCTTTCACTGTAAAAAGAGACACAAGTGTGACTTATCGACAAGTATTTTGGTTTTCACAGAAGTTCAGTTAACATTTTAAGGGGAAAAAACAAACTGGGGCACTTTACCATGTTTGTGAAAATAAACAAAGGCAGTTCATATTTTCAGGGAAACAAAGGCATTTTAAGGTCAGGCAAATGTCAAGTACTGGGGATGCAGGACTTTACTTAAAAAAACTGGAACAAAATAAAATCTCCTTAAAAAAAGACTTAAAACCACACGTAGGATATTCTAATTCTTAAAGCGATGCAAAGAGCTTTTTTGTGGACTTTACAGAAATGGCCAATTCGTAGACAAGCTATTCTGCATCCCTTTCAGGAGAAGGTGGAAGTAAAGTGGGGAAGGCAGTAATACTGGCAGAGAACAAAATGCAAAATGCAAAACACAACTGAGGCCACAGTGCAGGCAGTAGAAAGAGTGCATTGTGAAAGTCACAGCAGACATGAGATGTCCAAAGTCACAGAGTCACGGCAGGTATCTAATGTCTAGTTGGTGTTGCACTTGGTATGAAGTTGCTAATTTAAACAATACCTGGCATTGAAGGACTATGTGGAAGCTGTATGTTAACCGGCTACCCAAATGACCTCAATCTTTGTAATATTAAGATGAAGGATAATACAAGCCTGGTAGGCCTAAACTGCTGAAAGACTATCCTCTGTGACTAAGGATCGCTCATGGAATAATTAGCATACCAAAAGTCTCTACAGTTCACCAAGGAGTTTGCAGGAACATTCACCCACATGGATGGAAATGATGGAGAAGAGAAAGAGAGGAAGACACATTTATGAAGAGCTTAAAACAAGAACATTTGAGATTCAAGTGGTTTAAATGAAACACAGAACAAAATGACACTGAAGAAGACAATTAACACCTGAATACAATATTCTACATTTTAACAACACCACTATTTGGGTTGGAAAACTTCTATAAAAGTCTATCACTAAACATGAAAAAAATGGCTAAAACTAAGTCATAGAGTTTGAAATCTTATCAATTACATCAGGTATTCCTCAATATGTATACCTCATTTTCTCTTTTAAGTTTCTCTTTCTTGACAGAATTGGAGAGGTTTTTCATTATCATACACTACACATCTGTCACAAAGACTATAACAAAACAGTGATTGAAAGGACATTGTAATAAGCACACGTAAAACACATTTTAAACTTGCAGCACATACAAATGAAAGGACAAAGATGAAGCAAGCGACTGAAGCACCACAAATGGCTTCCCCTACAAAGCTGCTTAATACGGATGTCTCTGGTGAATCAGGAATGTGTGCCTAAAGAACCAACAAACTAATAATCAACCATGTATATTACAAATAAAAACGACTTAATCAAATGTTAACCAATTAACAGACCTGAATAGTTTAGAATAGTTTAGACTCAAACAGCAATTGGGTTATTAAATACGCTTCATCAAAATAGTTTTCCGACATACGAGAACTAGAAAAGCAAGCCGAGACTTGTCTTGCTCGAAGCTGCAGATCTGTGTAAAAGCAACACATCACACTTACTGAACTTATCCCACATGATGGTGAACTCAGAGATATGAGGCACCTCACTCTCTACTCCTTTTTGCTCTTGGCTACTCTTACGACATCTATGGAAAAGGCGGCTTGCGAAGGATTGGTCCTTTCCCTGGGCCATTTGAGACAAATTCCCTGAGGCGCGCGGCACGAAAAGGGCTCACAGGCAAAGACAACTTTTCACCCTCAAGACCAACGAGTGATACGAACTTCCTGTATGTAGCCGAGCGCACTGCAATGCTTGGCTAACCACATAAAGTCGAGCTTCCTGTTCGAGTACTCTGCTTCAGTTTCAGCGGACAACTGTATGTTTACTCTTTTACATGGTGTGGAAAATTCTAATAGGTCTCCAATGTGACGTTGCTTTGACAAAGGTATACAAAGGAGGCGAAGCACACAGGCCAGCCTCCTAAGGTTATGTCAGAAAAATCACACAGCTATGGTGCATTCAGAGTGCTGATAAGGAACAGTAGACCTGTAACACCAACTGAATGACTTAGAGGGAAGTTACCTCAAGGTTATCCTGCTCTCTGGTGGTAAACTTTAACAATGCAGTGCTTCAAGGAGCTCTGCCCTGTGCTTAAAAGTCAACCTTATGAACAAACCCTCACCTAGAAAAAAAAGTTGTTTTACACAAATGTGGGTCTGTTTTGTACTGACAATGTTATTGTACAAAACCCTCAGCCCCTCCCTACATAAACTACAGGTGGCTTGAGGCTGTAAAACTTCTGGACTAATGCCAATGAGAAAGCAGGCCAAGATCAGGGCTCCAGACAGACAGTTTAGTGGATTAGTTTGGTCATTACTGGCAAATGCTCACTAGACACCACAGAGTGCCCTCCGGTTTCTGCTTTCAAATGATTGATGGAGCACTTCAAATTGCAAAATTGATATTGGACAGGTGTAATTTGACTAGGACGGGCGACCTTTCCTCTAAGTTATAGCATCAAGAAAACAAGTTAATGTCACTGTAAGAAAGCAGAAATAGAAGCATAACAATGTAATTTACAGTTAACTTGTTGGTTGAATAGAAAATGTTTTAAGCCATTGTGTAGGCCCTAACCAAAAAAACACTTGTTTATCATTAACATCAATAGCACATTTTAAACACATTAAGCAGCCAACTTGTCTGCCAGTCGTTATACTTGGCATTGATTAGGCCTTATATGTAGCTTAAGTAGCAACCAATGTTTGCTGATGTTATCATGCTCCAGGCAGCTGAAAAAAACAGTTTGGAAATTAAACATGGTGCATTGATAACTTCAGTTGTACAGAGTGAACATTAAGAACATCTTTCATTTTGTTGATTCAATTATTTGTATCTGCATGTGGGAAACCTTCAACAGGATTATTAGGAGGACCTCAATGTCTGCTCGAATTTCACTTTCAAGAACTAGGTAGCTGCATCATCTGTGGCACCAGGTGGAATAAGCAAACAGACACCGTTACGAGGGAGCTAACACACCTTGTAGAGTACGATACCAATAATGGTTATTCTCTGCAGCCCATGTTACTGTACTGACTGCTAACACTGGACACTACTAAAGGCTCCCTGACTTCATGATAGATGGTTAACAAGCTAGCTGGATGGCTTTCAGGTACTCACCGCTTTCTTGCTCGTTGCCTTTCTTGGCAGTTGCTGCGTTTCCCATCGTAGAAAGACAGGGCGATGCACAGCTGTCTAGGAGCGATGATGGTGGCCGTTAGCTAACAGGGTCCTCCGTTAGCTAGCTAACAAATATCAGCTTGTGCTAGCGGGTTGGCTAACAACAACATTAATGTTTTCTCCTTGTGGACCGAACCTCGACGTGCTTTGCTAACCGCCCAGATGATCGTTATTTACAATGTCCTTTGAGGTTCAAGTATTCCTCCGCTGGAATGAAAACATGATCCAGACTTTTCACCTCTGCCTGCTGTCGTCTTGTGCTGCGTTCACGTCATATGGGAATACCCACAGAACCGAATTAATGGATGAAACGCAGCTTTCAAGGGCCGGTTGGAAATCATATACTCATACATCACGTGTACTGTATGACCAGTGATCAATCAGTGGCTAAAATATAAGGTATATTGATATTTGGATTTTAGATTGTTAAGATTTTTATTTAGTTTTTAGTTTGTATTCCACTCATGGCAATTATTATAAAACAAAACTAGTATACTTTGTAAGCTTTTTCTTTAATGGAAAGGAGCAGTGAGAAGAAAGTCTTATTTTACCTGCCCCTTACTTATTATGATGAGCAGTGTAAGAGGTGCACTGCATACTGTATACAATTGTAGATGGACATTGTGGCCATCACATGCAAGGAAGTCACGACTTTCACGATATTTTTGAGTTGTTTGGTCATTTAAAAACATCTTTCATCATTAAAGTTTGACAGGCCATGGATGAATGCAGCTTTGAAATACCACCACTCATAAAGTTATTTCGTTCATTCATTCCATTGTTCATTTCCAAAATAACAAAACCACCCTCCCAGTATCTACCTTATTATAAATATCCCGTTTAATCCTACAGTTAGGAATTGGCATCGAAAAATTGAGTGATGAACATCTTGCAAGTTATGGTTTTTGGCATTTCCCACACGTCTTGAATGCAGCATTTTTGACAGAACGGTTACAAACAACTTTGCGCACACAGGAAGTGATGTAATCCTCAGAGGCAAGTGCTTTTGGAAGAAAACATGCAGACCAGAGCCTATGATGCAGACCATTGACACCGCGCAGTTATGCGGGTGGATTTGAGGACACAAAAGAAAAAACATTTATAAAAAGAAAGTGTATCCTTGTGGTGAGAGGCATTAGCAGTCACTAGGAACTTTTCAATTCTTCTTTTTAAGTTAAATAGTAAGTGACTACATGTTCATCTTACCAAAAATAAACAAAGGCCAACTCTATACAGTAGGTAGTCTTATTGAAACTGACTTATACATGTTTTGTGCACACATGCACTGTCAAATGCAAAATATAAAAAATGACAAACACACAAATTCGTTGAGTCAGGATGCCCATATCCTAAAAATATTTATTGTCTTTGAGTGATCAAATAAATCAATCAATATATTAAAACCGTATATAAAGTATGTCTCTGCACATCTGATATACCCCTGTCTCTTTTTTATCGTTTAATTTGTATACTATTTATCTATTTGTATAGCCTACTGTATCCGTATTATGCATCTATAAGCTATCATTTTAAATAATACATTTTCAACTTCCGTTTATTATTGACTTAAGCTTCAATGCTGCTCAAATTGTGACGAATTGCCAATAAATCTAAAACTTTAAGAAATGCGGACTTCTTTTAAATCCAAGACCGTTTGTGACATAGCTTTAAATTATAAATAACTTTTTAACTTGTGTGTTTTTTCCTGTTTTTTATGCTCGTGTCTTTTTACAGTATGGAGGACTTGCTGTATAAAGTCTGCTAAATATTTATATTGTTGCATCGATTCAGTTGTCTTGTGTCTTATCTGTCGGAGAGAAATCATATATTATTGTATTTTATTTGTATTATCATACCTTTTACCTCCTTGTGTCTCTTAACCTATTCACATTTAATATTTTGCTGCACGTACCTGCAAAGTTTTTAACATCTAATCTGAGGGGAATTTCTTGTTGTTTATTTTTAACTTGTGATGTGTGCCATTTTGAAAAGCACTTTGAGCTACATGTGTTGTATGAAAAGTGCTATATATAAAGCTTTATTATAATTATTATTAAATAAAATAAATGTGTCTTATCTTGCTTAGAAAAAGAAATAAAAAATCTGAAAATATAAGTAGGAAAGCAAGAATCCGGCACAGTTTGAGGAATATGTATGCTTTATTAATCGAACAGGTAACAATAAATGAGTGGCACCCATAGGTGGCACCTTATGACCTCTGAGTAGGACGCACCCATAATCCGCAGGGTTGTTTTTTAGCACCATGGTCAGCGACACGGTTGCTAGGTAGCTTCCCTGTGTTTGCATCAGCTAGTTGTGGCAGACGAGCTGCATCGAAACCTGACCCAAAAGTGTACGAAATATTCCTTGCGGCTTTGGTAAGCCTTTTCTTGCCCCTTATAGCTAGTTACGAGTTGAATATAATATGTGCTGACTTTATTTGTACGTTTTACAGTACACCAAACGTCATGCTATTACCAAATTGAGAATGCAAACTTCAGCACTTCATTCAGCTACCCCCTCTCTTAGGGAACGAATGGTTTAGCCCATGGACTCGCTCCAGCACACAAGAGGAATACAAGATACTGATTTTTTTGTCTGTCAACCAACGTCAGTTTTCAGTAGTAACACATCTTAAACACTGCCATATTGTTTATTATACACTCAGGACAGGGCTGTTTCTTTAAAAGAGGCCCCAGTGTCGCACTTAACGGCGTCTGTGTCGGTTGGATGTGACCAGCAGGGAGCTGCACTGCCTGGAATAAACAAGGTAACGTTAACGGGCTACTTCGCGTTCCCCTCTCCATCCTTTGCTAGGTAGTGCGGCTAGGCTAACTGTAGAGTAGCCCAGGGTCATCATGTTCCTTCTGAATCATTATACTGCATCTCATTCAGGAGTGTTTATTTCATTTCGATGTTACATTAACTGAAAAGGCCCTCGTTCACAGTGCAGTTAAACGTTAACGTTGCGGTAACGCTGCATTCGATGGAAAGCAACATTGCCAGATTGCTTCCTTGTGTGATCCTTCCACCTGACTTACAGTACACTAGTGGCTAGGTGAACGTGTGCTAACGCTTGCTTGCAACTTATTGCATACACCTGCTTACGTTTTGTGACATTACATTTTGTCAAGCAACAACAATATCCCGAAATATCTTGATATCCAAGATATAACATGCGTGTTTAAGAAATACATCTTGCACCAATCTTAAAATACAGACACTATTTATTAAAGGGGATGGCCTACTATCCTTACAGTGGTCTGGGACATACCATATTGCTTGCTTTGCTGTGACAAGCATATGTCTCTCGCTGCTTAGCTTCTTAGCTCAGGCTAGCTTTGCATCTATCTTGGTATGCAATACTTTAGCTGGCGTTTAGCTGTGGATGCTCATACCCTGGTTAATTACACGAGGGAGGTTGTTTGAAGAGCCGTTTGATTTAGAGGTCTGTTTGTAGTATTGTGTGCCACTTAGAAACCACATGCTGATAAAGCACCCTAGAGATGACCCATTCCTAAAGAGCAAGGGGATTACATAATAATAACAGCCTAACATATGCTTGGATGTATGGATGGCATCCTGGACCTATTTTAATCGATAAGGCGAGCGCCATATAGATAGAATATTCTATCTAATATAATAATAATATAATAATAGTAATTATATCTAATATTCTATCTATATTTCGCTGGATAAGGCTAATAAGAAGGATATGATATTTACAATATTTTATTTTCATTCAGGCTACATAACGCATTCTGCAATTGTTATTAAAGTTAAAGTTACTACAGGATTGTAGTGCTTATTCCAGCACAGCACCTACAGCATCAGAGCCAGTTGGTTTTTATTTGATTTATTATCTTTTATCGTTATAATAATAATAATGATAATACATACAAAAACAAACCAAATGGCCTACATGTTGTAGGTGCACTGCTGCAAACAGCACAAAAAACAAAGACTCAACTCAATTCAAAGACAGATTCATTTCGACAGGTTTACATTTTTGAATGACATGCCAAATGCACTACAGTTCATTTAATGTTTGTGTCAGCAGCTGGTTTGTTTGACCTGGTAGGCTTTGCTTGACAGGGGCATTCTCTTTTATCTGGCAATTGTCACACTAGCTTGGGTATACATTTAAACCAAGGTGTTTGATCAACATTTGAAGCCCTTTTTATATGTGTTGTTGCACTGTACACATTTCAAGCATACTTGGTTATAACAATGCATTGCTTTAAAACAAAATTCCCATTGCAATCGTAAGTTATTTGCCCTTCTTTGTCTTACAGAAAACAAGTTCAGGCAAGATTATAATTAATATAAATTATACACAAAAGTGGAATTTTACAATGGGACATTTTGCCAGTATCACTTTAGATTATTTCTGAAAAATTGAAGATTAGCATTCTGTTGTTTGTTGGTGTATTTCAGTATCCCGTGGGCTGACATCTCCCACACTAGCTCCTACTTATCTGGGAAAAGGCAGGAAGCCAGAGATGGGTCAGTGGTTGGAGCTAAGTTTAGATCCACTGGCAATTCTACACCAGATACTTTCCTGTGAGAGTAATCCGCAAACTCAGCTATCATTTTTCACTGGAAAACAAAGTGGTTGTAGCTGCAAAATAGATAATGAAAGGAAATAGTTTCTTGTAAAACATACTGCATTTTTGTGAACATTGGCACTGTGTCTTTAGAGTGTAAGACAATGTATAGTCCAAAGGATTTCTACTATTTAAAAAAAAAAAGCTCTATTTTCTAATTGAAAAGTATTTTGTTTACATTTGCTTTTCAAGGATGTGTAATAGTGCACCATGTCTTCTTCTTAGCTAGTGTCTTTGTCCGTTTGAATGGTGTTACATACCCTGAGGCACTGCTATACTATAGTGGCAAGAATGGCGCATACTGCATGTACAGAAAATAACTTGTGTCTGCAAATCCTGCTGACATAAGGCTAAGTGGTGGTTCCCCAAGCCTTTTTGTATTGATTCTGTATTTGACGACTGCTTTCAAGATGTAGTTTCATGTTAGGCAGGGAGAACATAAAACAAACCCTCCAGGGAAGTACCGCTGGCTGTTGAAGGGACTTGTGTAATAGGTGTGACACCGCTTGTCATAAATAAACAGTCTGCTGTTTTGATAAAGCTTTCTTCCTTGGCACCCTTATTGTAAAGCTATTTTTGCTGTCCTTCTGAAGTTGCTTTTGATATAAAAGGAAGTACCATTGTCTTAAGATAGAGGAATATGATAACAGTGAATATCTAGGAAGAGTTTTGCAATACTTGACTTCCGTATATATTAGTTTCAAAACATCTTTGTGATGTATTTTAAATTCTGCAGGCCGAATAAATATATATGAGAAGGGTGGCGTACAGTAATGAGACACATGTATTAACAACTTGTGCTGGATAATTCGACAAACATGCATAACAACACCCTAAAACACAGACAGGCTTTTGTCATGCCTTTAGGGCTTGTGTGACAGACAGTGATGCAGATGAGCAGCATGAAAAGCTGACTCTCTACAATGAGGCCTTTCTGTGTTGTGTGTGGCAAAGGGGAAGTGCATGAGATCAGCATCATTAGGAGCTGGGCCTATTCAGCTCTTCTCTGCTGTTGTGGCGCTTTGGCTCACTCTGTTGGAGAAGAAACGTCACTGCACCGGAGGATTAACAGTAGATACAGCGTATAGTGGAAGGGATTTAGTAAATATGTAATACTACACTGAAGGATTATTAATGATGATGCTAGCAGCAAAATATATTGCAATTACATTCTTTCAAAAAATTGTTTGAGTTTGTTTTAATGTTGTATTCCCTTACATCTCTAAAAAGTATAAAAAGTTGATAAATCAATTTAGCGAAAATTAATGCTATTAAAAAGTATCAAACGGCATTTTCCAAGGTATTACATTTTGTTGCTTGTTTTCAATAAGTATATACACATTGTCCAAAGAGTTTGTATTCTACAGTCTGCCTGAATGTAATCATTGCGTAGGTGTGTAGTGTGATTCTGTTTATTTTATTTATGGCATCCCGTTGGATTTGACGTCATCTGAACAGGACATCGCACGCTCACTGCTTGATAGCGCGCGAAGGTCCGTTTACGCCGGTTGTTAAACAACATCGTTATGGGGAAATGCAGGTTTGCGTCCAAATGGTTGGAAGATAAGGAGGAAGGACAATCAATACTGTATATAGTCAATGTGAGGTAAAGTGTGTCGCCAATGTAACCGGTTAAAACTCAAAGTGGCGATGAGGTCTTAAAATGTATGGAAATGGTCTTAAAAGGTATTACATTTGACTTCAGGATTCCTGCATATACCCTGTTAAAGAAACTTTTAATAAGGTGCAAACCTAACAGCAGCTACTGTCGCACATGCTTTTGCATAAAACACTATATACTTAACACGAAAGTGACAAATACAATTATTTTTATCTAAATTATTGTCTCTATTTAAATAATATATATTTTCTATTTTATGAACGGTAAGTACAATGAGCAGTGATAGGAGACTAATGGCATGCAACAACATTCACCGAGCTTATTTTACATCTGTGACATTACAACAGGATGTCCTGCTGAAATCCTTCTATCAGTCAGTGACACACTGTAGTCTGTTGTCCGATTACACTGAATTCTCACTTCTATTATGTGAATGCATGTAAAAGGCTCTCTTGCAGCTAATAACTACCACCAAGAGGAATGAGCAAAACAGGAAAGAGCCTCCCTCTGCTGGGTCATTGGCTACCAAATGGGCTCAACTGTGACCTTATATGGCAGTCAGGCAAACAAGCCTAGATAGGAATCTATGTTGACATTTCACTCTACGAACCGCAATGAATTCATTTTTTTCACATCACCAGAGAGTATCTTTGAAAACTACATTTCTATTTGCAAAATGTGCTTCTCTCTCAGTTATTTTCAAAGCTTCATTTTTGGCCATGGTAGTATATTAAATTGTAGCATTTAAGATTTGAAACAATGCGGTTAACATCAACAATAATTCTTAGTGACTTAATAGGAGATAATACAAATAACGTTCCAGTATGTCTACTTTTGTTGACAATACTGATGTTGAAAAAGAAACAAAAAAGAAGATAAAATCTAAATTCTGAAGATTCATAATCTGGCATTTTGCTAAATAATTAGGATTAACATTAGTCAAAGTACATTTTAATGTCAATTTTTCTGTGTGATTGTACAGACAGGGAGATCAAAATAACGTTTCCAACAATACAGAATACAATAATACAAATATGTATAAATATGTATATCCTCTATATATACAATCAACAGACTGTATACACATATGCACACATTAAGATAAAACACAACAATCAATATATACAAAATAACAAAATAACAGTCACTTCAATATGTTAAGGAATGTACATAGTGCAAGATTGTCCATAGCAGCGTAAAAAAGTGTCTGGTGCTGGAATTGAGTACTGCATTACAGCCCTGGTATTTTTTTCAAAGATAACTTGAATTAAGTGTAAAGTCATATGTTTGTTTTGAGTTCAGTGGCATTATATGTGCCCCCCCCCCCCCCCCCCCCCCTTGTTCCGGTGAGATTACATGACAGCGAGGTCCAGTGCTCCTATAGCGACAGTGCTTCCTGCCTCCTGTACACAGAGCCAGCACACCACTGGGATGTGGGGGCAGGTTATCACACAGCCTGCCTCACTTTATCACCCTGACTCTGTGTTGTTGCTCTCCCCCTCTGCGCTGATCTCATTCCAGTCTCTGTCCTCCCCCGGATCAATGTCTCGTGCTTACCACAGACAGACCCAGAGGCTGACAGTGAAGACCACTGTGTGATCAAGTCATGCGATTGGATTGTTTCCCTGTTCCAATTTGTCCAGTGGATGCTGATCGAATCGATAGGGTTGCTTTTTAAGTTAGCCTGTGTATCTGTACATGTGTACGTATGGGTAAGTAAGTAAAACATTTGAAAATAGGAAATGTGCTTTTCAGTTTTCTCACCACTAGAGGCTACTGTTGATCTCTGTATGAAAGGCAGAAGTGGCAACATAAGCAAGTGTGCTGTGCATATAACTGGTATATGGGATTATTAGTTTAGTCAGTTAAACTGCAAAGAAAAGTTAAAGATATAACTGTTATATATTTTCCCTTCTTGTATTTTAACTTTAAGAACTATTAAACTAATAATAATAATAAAGGAAAAATCAAAGCAGGCTAACATACATATACTATACTTGTTTTTCTCTTAACCCTCTCACAACACTTCAGATTGGTCCTCCAGTTGTTGTGGGCTAAATCCACTTGCATTGATAATTTCGCCTCAAATTGAGGCAGCTACTTGCACTATGTGACTTTAAAGGACCATAAGCAGCTGGAATTGTTCCAAGCATGTTTTATGTGTATGGATTCACTGTACAGACTCACAGAGATTCATACCCTGTGTGCAGTTTGAAGTCTCGGGGCCACCTCAATGCTGCTTTGTCTTAGTTCATTTAAAGAATTTGAAGCACCTGGACATGAGAGCACAGGGACAACACGATAACCTGCAAACATAGTCCCTCACTTGTTTTGAGGCAACATTGCTAATAACCATGAGTCACTATGCTGCCCCTACCAGAAATAAACGATGTGACAGGTCATCTCATGCAATGGTTGATTACCCCCAAAAGTGGTTAGACCACACACTCTGACTGCAGCCAAACAATAACAGAATTTGGCTGTTGACTGGTGTTAATTTCCCACACCACTTCATAGCCTGAAGCATCCTTTTAACAAACCACTGTAAAGACGCCATCTGTTTGAATGAAGTGACCTCTCAGCCATACAATGAATCCAAGCTGGCACCAGCATCACACACAGTGAGATTCTGCAAACCCTTCACCTGACAACCACATTAATATTTCACAATTGTTCCACGGAATACCAATTAGTCCAGTGAACGTCACACGGCTTTGGATTATTTCATTAGCAGTACTGCGGTGTCAGAGCTGTACAGAGCTCTCACTGAACTGTTGCGCTGGGTGTCAGGCTGACTGATGTAGCCTGTGATAGGCCTGCTAGCGGCTGCTGCGTTACATCAAAAGCATGTCCAATGCACTTCAGTTCGGTGAGAACATACACACAGACCCTTAGTGTGCACTGTACTCACCCCCTGAGCTTAATACTTAATACTTTTTTTCTTCTCTCCCACAGGCATTCCTATCCATCCCTCTGTCCATCCCCTCCCTCCCTCTCTCCTCTTGGGGCTGTATAGACCCTTGAGAGCCCTCCCCCTCCCACTCTTCCCCACCACTGCTGCCCCCTTTCTTACTCCCCTGCCTTCTGAGATTTTGCTACTGCCCTTTATGTTGCTGAGAGGCGCCAGGGAGATGCTCAGATGATCCATTGGGCCATCTCGAACAACATCGTCTATAGCCCAAGACAGTGAAGACTAACAACAGAGAGTGTGACAGAGCCCTTGGAGGGGCTGCGAGTACCCTGTGAGGCCCACCCGCACACCAAGCCTGGCTGAAAGCTCGGCTTGCCCCCTCATTCCTCCAGACTCTGAGATGCCCTCTCCTCCCAATGAAGGAGGTGAGTCCAAGAAGAGAGGTCCAACTCTCTCAGGACTGACAGAGTTATTCTGTTAGATGGTTACATGTTTTCTGCACACACACACACACCTGACCACCTGCTCATTTACCTGCCTGCCATCATCATCATACTATTCCCCCATGCATAGAAACTACACACACACACACACACACAACATTATGACACATGCAGCTATAGCATATACGCGCAATTTATTTGCACCCCAGCCCCATAAACAAAACTTACTAAATCCCCTGCAGACAGTGTCAAATATGTTACAATTCTCCGGCAACTCGTGCTCCCCTCCCAGTCCGGAGCACAAGCTGTGACTGAATCTAGTGTTGTTGTATGCCGTCTCTTCCTCCAGAGGATCAAGGAGCGTCCCCCGTGAACAGGCCATCTGTGGGCTCCTACCAGAGCAGTGGGAAGAGGAAGGTGCGCACCAAAAAGAAGAAAGGCACCATCTCCGCCAACATCACTGGCACCAAATATGAGATTGGTACAGTAAACTATTTCTAATGATTTTAATAAATGACAGTTTAACAACAATACATATACTGTATCCGTTGAATTAAGATAAAAATGTATCTGAAACAAGTTTGAAAAAAGAGGCGAAACCGAAACAGGACCATGCATCACTGAAATGTCAGTCTACAAAGATAAGACATCTTTTGATCAAAGAGTTTGTCTTAATGGAGCTAGTGCAGGATGAAAAGAGGCTTTCTTTGAGATGGGTGATGAAACCCTTTCATTGATGTATATTATCCTATTGATGTTTCTGTCAGAAAACAAGGTAGTGCTTGAAATGGTTTAGCAGTAGTATTCCTATTGTAGTTCCAGTGGTAGTATACCTTTACCTATTCATTTTGCAGTTAATTACTCACAGTTCTTAGATGTTGTTAGATGTGCTATTAACTTTCATACAAAGTAAAGGATAATTGTCTGGTACTTTTATGTCTGATCTTGCTAAATTGTGTACGCTAAGCCTGTACTCCAAAGCCTTACATTTCAACCTTCTATGTTTATATTTAAAGTTGGGTTGTCTTTCACGTAAGATAAGTGTAGTGTGTGACGCAGTGAATTGTAAATTCATTTTGGAAACAGCTCTCAGTATGACTCAGTCAGTCCATCAAAACACAGCAAATCTAATCACAATGTTATCTCAGCAATAAACAAAAATACACTGTAGATTTCACTCGCAACAATAACATCTAATTTTGCTGTGGTGGATTGTTTGAAGGAGACAGTTTTTATTTAATGTTTTAAATTAAACCTAATAGAGTAGCAGACCTGCAACAGTTCACACAGAGACAGCTCGGCCTTACATACAAACATAAATCTTTATTGAGGTAATTTAACTTGGCAGTGATGTTTTTTGAGAAGGGCAAACAGAAGCAGTAAGCACTCCTCACATGGACAGTATATGCCAGTGTGGCAGCTCCAGCTCTCAGGGGTGAACTACAACCTATGAAACTAAGGAGTCAGCAGCAGCAAGTACAAGTTGAGGGCTGCCTGGATCCTGTAGGTAGATGGGAGTCTAGCTGTGAGTTAGTTCGCTTGCTGTGACGAGACTCTCACAGTGGCCATTCTGAAAGCAGTGTGGAGCTATTAAGAAGGAAAATTAACACTAAGGGCCAGATGGATGGCTCATTTTTGCTGTTACCTTTTACGCAGCTGTATTTTGTTTTGTTTCGGAATTTATAGTATTGCAGGTATGGGTTAAAGGTCAGAGAAAATGCTGTTGGTTTGCTTTACACCCTCTGAGAAGGCAATGAACAATCTGGATCTAAGGATGACTGTTATATGAGACGTGTTAGAAAGGATTGATTACAGCTTGCACTAAGACCCTACTGGTAAATGTAAGCATAGACCCCCTGTTCCAGTTAGCAAAACACTGTTAGCCTCTACTGGCGTTAACAGATGGATGAAGTTGCATCGGAAACACCTTTTTCCCATTCAAGTGCCACCATGCAACATTAGGCAAGCCTTCTCCAGGTTTGTGAAGGCTTTCAAGAAATTAATGAATACCCTGTTTCGTTAGGGCATATGAATATTTCATTACTCACTGAATAATGAATAGTTGTCGGATGAATGTCCAAATGTGCTCGCCACCCATCTCTCATACTATGGGGTTTCCAGTGGGATTTGAATGCATTACAGACAATTAATTCATCTTTTTGAAGAGAAGCATTACGATTGGCTGCTCTGCAACCATTCCATTAATGGTAAATATTACTGTGAGCTTTTTTGATCTATTATCTCCTGGACGGATTCCTCTCTTAATGTCTGCAAAAACAGTAATGAAGCCCAGCAAAGAGTGAAATATTGATCCGTTCACTAGAAATATTTGATGCGTTGGTCAAAGTCACATCCTGGTCTATGAAGGCCTATGAGTGCTATTTTGGGGTCAAAAATAAAGGTCTAAGGAACCAGTGGAGGGGGGTAATATTCAGAGAAAATGAATATAGACTTTCTGAAATTAAAGTTATACAATTGTGACAAGTTAGTGAGAAGGTGCAACAGTATGTGACATGACTATATTCTTGAATCTGTTCATTGCATTGTAAATGCTGATCCACAAAATAAATCCCGTCTTCCAAACTACACTATGTTGTTTTCTTGTGAATTCGTCCAAATCACGACAATGTCTCTTCAAAGTTTGGATGCTTATAATAATGTGCTAATTCTGGGCTGAAAACTCTGTTTCCTTATTGCTAGATCAATCAACAAAGTATAATTTGATTAGGACATCAACTTCAGACATAATAAAAAGCAAGCGGTGGCGTCTGTGGTGAGATATGGTTTATCTAACCATGCAAATTCAAGCGATGTTGGTTCTTGACAAAAAACAAACATTTCCTGATTTCTTTTTAATGTAAATTTACAAATTGAACCCCCAATATTCCTCATTTTATTCCTAAGAATATTATGCCTCTTTGTCTTTGAGGACTTTCTGGTCATGGGTAAAACATGTTTTGAAATTACTGCAAAGTTAATTCTAATATTGTAATACGATCTAATGTGAATGTTTTTCCCCAGTTCGTATAGTCATCAACGAGGTGGACTACATCAAGGCCCGGGAAGATGATGAGACTGCCAACCTCATCTGGAATGACTCGGCCGTGCAGCATGAGAGAATCGCTGAGCTCAGGAACTATCAGGTACACGGCATGTCAAGTCAGCACACATTGTCCGGGAGACTCGTAGTCTTGAGCTAAGATATAACGAGTGAGAATAAGGGTGTCAGTTCCAATTGCTGCACTAAACAGGAAGAAAAACTGGATCTTAACCTTTACAGTACAGGAGCAGCCGAAGACCATGACACTAATCAGCTGGATGAATGTAAAATATATTATATGTTTTCTTAACCAGATTTTCAAAACAAAATCAGATGCCTCTAATTTGTATAGCACTGGTAAGGTGAAGAAGGATTTAACCTTACATGAAAAGATGTAGAGGAAATGAAACCGTAGACCAAAGAGAAAGGTCATAATATAACGAAACAAACATGACAGCTACCGCAACCCTTCCGTGCTTAGAGAATATTATTTGAACCTCTTTTGCTTTAAAGAAAACCAAATCCCTTCTTTAAAAAACACTCATTTGGTTAGAGAGGGACAAACACGACACCACTTTCTGCAGATTCTTCACACAATCACAGCAGTTATTGACATTCTTATAGAAAGCGCAATCCACTTATCAGAGTGATGCCTTTCTCCCAAGCCTTTAAGAAATGTTCACTCAAATGTTATGAAATCTGAACTGTAACAAAATAATTAATTAAAGGTGACCTATCATGCAAAATGCACTTTTGTACGTCTTTTATACATGAACATGTGTCCCCCGGTGTTCCAGGGAACTCACCAAGTGTCAGAAAACACAACCCTCTCTATTTTCCTCCATACCCAAATCTCTAAAAAAGGGGCTGCAACGGATCTGATACAGACTGATCCAGATTTGAACACTTCTATGACGTCACAGAAGTGGCGCTACGGCTATTGGGCCAACTCCACCAATCAGGAGGAGACAGCCACGGACATTGCCGTTCGAAAGCGCTGGAGACGCTGTAGTACATATGCCAGGCCTGTAGATGGTGCTGTTCTCACAGAATCAGCCCATGCAAAGACAGTGTTAAATTGAGCTAAATGAGGAATGGCTAAAATGCATGATCTGTTTGGTATTTTGAAAAATAAAAAGTATAAATATGCCTTATATAAAGTAGGTATGGTCCTACACTATATTATTCAAATATAGCATGATAGGTCCACTTTAAGTTATTGTCAAATTTCAAACTGCAATTAGAGACAAATCATAACATCTGTATCACAGGATCTTTACTTCTATAATGTATGTTTGCACACCAATCTGCCTTAAATGACGTTTTTTTGTAGAAATAAAAGAATAGGTAAAGGAAAATATAATGAAAAAGAAGATTAGACCAGATGAAAGGGGACAGCGTATAGAGACATTTGGGACAGATGGAGCTGCAAGAAGATTAGGTTTAAAGTAATGATAGTAGAATGAAATAAAATAGAATGGAAGGAAATGAAATAGGTGAAGCTGGACGTAAGACTCTGGATGTGTCCATGTGCTTTCCCTTAGACCCTGGGAGGTAAGAGGCCGGCAGTAGATAGAGAAGAGAGGTGGACAGAGAGAGAGGGAACAACAGAGCGTACACAGAAACAGATAGAAAGATTGACAGGTCGACTGACAAGTTGTGAGCAGCAGGGAGTGGGAGGCAGGTTTCACATGTCACTAGTGATGATGACAAGACGGGCCTAAACAACAAAGCTAGCTCTGAGTTCTGTGTACTCGTCTGAAAGTGATCTTACCTCTGTTTGACCCCCCCTGTCCTGCTGACTGAACTTGCCGCCGCTGCTCCCCCTTAGCTCCGAGCGTTAGCCATCCATCTTCCCGATCGCTTATTTGATTAGACCGGGCACTAATGATCGATTAAATCACAGACAGGAAGGAGTATGGCTTGTTAGGACAGGGGCAGCCAGAGTTCAGCAAAGTAGATTGAATATTACAAATACTGTAACAGCTTAACGTGTAGCAATGCGGCTAATGTTTTACCATAGAGCTGGTGATTTGCTGTCAATTGTTTTCACTTGCTCTCTCGCGCTGCTGTGCTGTTTCATGTGATCATTTCTCAGAAGAAAAGTAGAAGTCCCTCAACAATTGGTTTTGATTTCCCCTCACAAGCCACGTCGTCTCGCGGCATTGGCATAATTGTGCAATCTCTTCCGAATCCCTAATTACGTCTGTCTCGTTTGGATAATAATCACAGGATCCTTTTACACTCTGCGTTCTTGTTTTTTTCTCCCTCTGCTTCTCTCTCTCTCTCCCTCTTTTGATTCTTTCCTTTTTTCCGCCCATTTAGTGATGTACTGTGAGAGTTTGCTGTCAAGTTTCAGTTCATACGAGCCTAATTAACGCCCCTGTTCAGGCTCATTTGGTCAAAGAATACAGAAAACCCAGAGTTTTTCCTTTACCCCCCTTTCAGCGCATTCAAAGCAATTCATTCAACTGTCACTGCAGGAGCTTGCGATGCAGAACCAATTACCTCGGCCCCTCGGAGTTGAGATTGATCGTGTTTTTTTTTTCTCGCCTCTTCCCTCCCCAACCTTTAAAGTATAAAAAAAACACGGTAAACTAAATAAGGGTTGAGAAAGGTCTCAGCGTCACCTTTTTGTTTTGAGTCCGTAATTGGGCATAAATGTCAGAACATTGTAAGCTCACTTCAGGTTGCTGCCTTTAATGTGCTCATTTTTATGAAGGGGTGGGGGTGGAATTGAGTGGCGTAATGGCCCTAACAACATTATTATGTCTGCCTGTCCCTTTGCAGAGAATTAACCATTTCCCTGGCATGGGCGAAATCTGCCGGAAAGACTGCCTAGCAAGAAACATGTCCAAGTAAGTTTTCAAATGAGAGTCCTTTGGTTCAGATGTGCAAAAACAAAAGAATGTCAAAGCTCGATTTGTAGCCAGCTGGCACTCTAATAAGTCACAACTGTGTACTTGTAGCGTCATTACATTACATCATTACAAGCCGAACGAGTAAAAGTAACTACTGTAAAAGCATAAAATGAATCTTTACTGTGAATAAAAAATGCACGTTATCGTTCAAAATAAGTGCAAGACTGTAGATGGTTTAAAATGATGCTTTACTCCCACACACACCCCTTTCTTTTCTTCTTCAGAATGATCAAGTCCCAGTCTCAAGAGTACAGCTTCATACCCAAAACCTGGATCTTCCCCGCAGAGTACACTCAGTTCCAGAATTATGTCAAGGAGCTACGCAGGAAACGCAAGCAGAAGACCTTCATCGTCAAACCCGCCAACGGAGCCATGGGTCACGGGTAGGTCACGAAAGCCGAGGCATGAAAGAGAACGAGAGAGACTGATGCAGGAACTAAACAACATACTGAGGGGGCGAAATTAGCACTAGAGAAAATAGAGGACAAGCACAACACAACAAGGCAATAAGAGGTGTGTGACCCTGATGTGGGTGTCAATGGAAATATCATTATGGCTGGGATCAGGTTGAGTAGATGAGATGAGAGGGTGTGGTGAATCACAACAGTTGTTGGCCACACACACACACACACACACACACACACACACACACACACACACACACACACACACACACACACACACACACACACACACACACACACACACACACACACACACACACACACACACACACACACACACACACACACACACACACACACACACACACACACACACACACACACACACGTGATTATTGGATTCCTTTATGAGGCATCATCAGCAGGGACCACTCAGACTAGAAAATGGACCAATGGCCATGGCTGCTGCAGTGGAATCTGTCTCACAATAGCATCTCTTTATCAAAAGACGAGCAGGCTGTGGTACATGAATGCATATTTCATGCTTGAAGCCCCGTGAGGTGAGAGGTTATTTCAGGTTGTGATGTCACATCTCTATGGCATGTTTTCACTATTCTGACTGTTGTCATCGTGAAGTATTTAGAAAATCAGTAAAAAGGCATGGTGACATGGTGATGCCTTGATACTGACTATTTACCAATTTATTAGGTACAGCTATGCACTTTAAAGTTATCAAGTGTTCAACTCAATTGTTCAATCGCTCAACCCAACTGATGTGAAGCTTTTGTCCAAATGTGTGTCAATATGGGTGGAAACAAAAACATTACAAAACAAAGTTTACCAAGAGTTGAATTGGCCGCCCTTTGACAAAGTGTCAACAAAAGTGATCATCTTTAGCCTGGGTGGGCATGGGGGGGTTGTTATTTTAAGTGCCTTTGCTTAGAGAAAAGCCTGTTGAGCTGGTTTGTTCATTTATTACAAAAAAACAAGAAGAAAGAAGAAATCTCTCAGGTGATTTGGGCCTCTGCTCAGACTTTTGATCTGTATAATAGACTAAAACAATTGCTGAAGAACAGAAGTGGTCACTTAAACAAGTATCCTACATCGTTTCTAAAATGAACACATTAACTCTTTCGAATGTTCTATGTATGAGCCATAGCCAACTCATTTGAAAGCCAAAACAGAATTCCACTGAGATGTGATTTGACCTGTGTGGAGGTCAAGCCTGCACAGACATGACTAAAATAAAGTGGAAAATGCCAAGTGTTTTCTGGTTCAAAGTTTGAAGTGTGGTTGGTTTCGCAAATAATTCAGTATCACAAAATTAAGTATAAGACAGGCCAAACTCAATATTAGCATTTGCTACAGTATAACTTAAATAAAGTGGAAAATGCCAAGTGTTTTCTGGTTCAAAGTTTAAAGTGGGGTTGGCTTTGAAAATAATTCAGTATCATACAATTAAGTACAAGACAGGCCAAACTCAATATTAGGATTTGCTACTATTTGTATGTCGCACATAGTTCTCTTAAAAACACTTCAGACTATTTTGAAACTGCCCAGATTTCAAAACATTATGAAGCAAGTATTTTCTTTCATTTCTTATTCTTTAAAAAATGTGATCCCTGTAGTGCATGTGTAAAGAAATAACCTTGGATTGCATATATCACTGGCACCAATAGGTGGGGATATTGAAGTACAAATAGCTTACTGTGCTTCACCTCTCCCTCGAATTCTCTTTGAATTTGTCCTTTCTGGTATAATGTGGGCATTACTTTTAACTCCATGCTGCACTAAGCCCTTATTTATTAAAGAATAAAAGGCAACAAAGGCTGAATCATAGCAATATATTAAGAATATGAAAGATGATGAGTTTAGTTCGACCACTCAACGGCGGGCGGCTCACAAGATTAGATTTTTTTCGCATGGTGTGACGAGGCAGGAAATTAAGTTATATCTCCCCCCTGCAATTTATTTTTCCGTCGGCCAACTAAATGAAGTTATTGTTTGTGTCTGAAGCTCAGCTTGTTATAAGGGAAACAAAATAAAAGCGCGTGCAGGGCTTAAAAAGGCGAGATCCCCTCCGGTGCCAAATTAAATAGGCAGGGGAGAGTGGGCTGTGATTATCTGACACCACAGCTCATCAATCATGTCGTCTTCTCCTCAGCTACTCCTCCTTGACTAACTAACACCGTTAACCCTGTCCTCATCACTCAACTCGCTGCCTCACTGTTAGGAGGGCCCTCACATTGTTGGTCAATGTACCATCAACTGGTCCATGTTATTTTCTGTTCCAAGATATAAGCAGGCCAATGAAATGATCCGTTATAATACGAGAGCATTAAAGTAGAGTGCTGAATTGTGATGAGGAATGATGGATAAACCTGAGAGTAACAACAACATCACACTACAGCAACTGGGACAATTGTATCAAACCTCTGAAGGGAACTGCTGAACAAAAACAATAACCTGAAAGGCAATACCTGATCCCAATCTGGATTCACACTTAGAAGCTCATCAACAATGCTCCAGTGTTTTTGCGTCCACTGAGCGGGTGAATTCTAATGTTAAATAACAACCTCATATACTGCACTGTTCCCAGGATACTGTATGTGCTGGCTGTCATTAAAGAGCATTACAATGTTTGCCCTCCGGGGGCTTGGTGCCACAATATCTTACTACCTCAAAGTGTACTTTTTGAACAATCAACTCTTTACATCTTGGCTAAATATTGTGTGTCTGTGTGTGTGTGTGTGTGTGTGTGTGTGTGTGTGTGTGTGTGTGTGTGTGTGTGTGTGTGTGTGTGTGTGTGTGTGTGTGTGTGTGTGTGTGTGTGTGTGTGTGTGTGTGATGTAGCCTTCCAGGCAGAGCATGTAACTAATTTAGGCCAAGTCTGCCTTAACTATGAATGATGGTGATACAGGTCAGATGCAATGCCTCTGCATAGTGGGAGATTGTTTAGAAACGACCCCTCACCCTCGCTGCACATATACATACTCCCACACACATGTGAACAGACATACGCTCTTACGTTCACAAAGTTTTTAAAATATTGCCCCTCACCCTTGCGTGCACAGCCACATCGCTGCACACAAACTAACACAACTCATTCTTGAGTCCAGCTAGCAATGGCCTGCGTACTATAATGCCTGAGTGCCAGTGACATGAGACCAAAGCAAAAGAATTAGAGTGGAGGTTGAACCGGAGTGCAATGTCTGCTCCTATTAACCTGCACACAGCTGAAAGACCCGGCCAAAGCATTTGATGCACTATGCCATTCAGAGAAGGCAGAGTTTGGCTTCTGGAAATCACAATGTTCTCCAGATTCTAACTGGGTATTTCTCAGACAAACCAGCATTTGTGTAGTACCTGTCTGTTTTTTGCGAATTTATTTTTCAGCTGTTTTATTTAGCCAGGCAATGAACAGAATAACAAAAGTTTGGAATGCTCAAAGTACCTCAGAGCCAAACAGCTTGTCCGGCTCAAACTAGACCTAAGGCGTGCTGAGCGAACTCATTAACATATGTTTTCAGCAAAGTTTCTGTAGCAGGGCAAGGTCACGTCAATACCATCAGGGCACAATGGCTCTGACCCTGTCACTCATAAGGGCTAAACCTCTTCATTGTTATTGCAAGAGTCATTCTATGCAGTAAGGACGTTCTCCTTCTGATTGCATCTATTGCTCATACTGATACTTACTGTCCATTGCTCCAAAAGGTCATCTTGGATTGTGATGACTGAAAGCTTCGCCATTATTGGCAGATAAGGCACCAGAGTTAAATAGCCCCAACTTTTCCAGATGATTAAACATGAAAGATTATGCGGGACCCCATCAAATCTGTATACTGTTTGGCATAGTTTTTGCTTCAACATGTATATAAGACATTGCCAATGTCATCAATCATGTTCATGGTCCTTTCTATGTTGCCATCTATCATTTTTTCAATTATCTTTTTCGTCTGTCTTTGCCATATTTTATTATGCTGCTGACGACACCCCAATTTCCCCCCTGAGGATTAATAAAGTTTCCGTCCATCCAGGATCTCACTTATCCGTAACTGTGAGAAGCTGCCAGCCCACGAGCACTTCATCGTTCAGGAGTACCTGGACAAGCCCTTCCTGATGGAGGGCTACAAGTTTGACCTGCGCATCTACATCCTCGTCACTTCCTGCGACCCGCTCCGTATTTTCCTCTACAACGACGGCCTGGTTCGCATGGGCACAGAGAAGTACCATGCACCCAGTGAGGCCAACCTGGTGAGTCACAGACATAGTACTACTAAAAAAGAATAATTGGTTGTGTAGAATTGTTCAAAAATGAAAATAGAAAGTGCCTCACAGAAGCAGCACATGATCATAAACACTTATCTTAACAGACTAATAACAGGACAAACATCTTTATCTGATTGCTTTTTGTGCAGTCCCATTTGATGAGTTGTAGGAATAAGTACAACCGTTCATGTATACAGTACTTAGTGTGTGGCCATTCAGAAGAGACAGATAGTAGAAGAAGAGCTATAAAGAGTAATCCAAGGCCTGAAAGATTCATTCATGCTGTTGACATTTAAATTCTTAATCAAGAATGTCCACAAAGAAAGTATGCACCTGTATGCACAGAGCCATCTAGCACCAGCATACATAACATTTATATAACCACATTAACAAAAGATGTTTCCATTTTTATAGAGTGATGAAATCATAAAAAATGACGGCTCACATTTGAAGCTTGATTTGAATACATCGAAAAAAGCTTTGAATATAAAACAAAATGACATCCGAAGCGGCCTTAAGTAGAAGTACATTTGCAGAAAAATGTATTTGCCATGCTCGTCGGAGCCATGGCCTTTTGCAACTCAACAAAATCAAATTCGACACACAAACACACTGGGGGACAGAGGTTAGGAAACACAGTGTAATCTCCGTATGATCACACAAACATGCATGTACTCATATACACAGTCAACAGAGCCAACAACTGTTGTGTTCACACACCCAGACACACACACACACACACACACACACACCCAGACACAGACACAGACACACACCCAGACACAGACACAGACACACACACACACACACACACACACACACACACACACACACACACACACACACACACACACACACACACACACACACACACACACACACACACACACACACACACACACACACACACACACACACACACACACACACACACACACACACACACACACACACACACACACACACACACACACACACACAGATTGGGCAAGCAGGCATACTGTATGCACACAGCTGAGCGCAAATGTCCATATGCCAGATGTCTCCAGTAATATCAACCCGTTCATATTTGCCTTGAGGTTCTGCACCTGCTGAAGCACAGTTTGTGGCTGATGATGAGATGTAAAAGCACACACACACAGCTCCCTATCAAGCGTGATGCTTATCTACAATATGAACACACGCTCACATCGACATATGGACCCCCTCCCGCGACACAAATGCGTATTGTCTTACCCAGTCTGTGGCACATGATGGAGTGAGGCGTGCCATGGAGATGCATATTCAATCCCACAGAGAGTGGCTCCTAGACAGCTATCATGGGCTGGAGTGGCCTCCGGTCACGGCGTTATTACCTTGTAGGCTAAGGACAAAGATGTATTGTCTTCAACTGTGAAGGATAGTGTGTAAAGAGAGGGATGTGCATTAGCACATTTTAGCCAGGCTCTGTTTGAACTGTGGGGCTCTGACTTATCTTATCACTGAGTGCTTGAGATTTCAGGGCTCTATGATTATAAGCTTGTTCTGCTGTTGCGCTCTTTATCTGTCAATCCCATAAGAGTATAAGAACCAGCGTTAGAACAGAGCATTGATCATTCCCATAACACAGTCAGCTGTTCTTCACTTCTCTTACTACATTTCTTACCCTCTTTAGTAATTTCCTAGGGACACATTTGTGATGTTTTTTCTTTTTCCATTATTTTTGTCTACACATATTACTAAGGAGAAAAGGCTTTACTTTACAATGTGTGTATGTGCAGTCAGGGAATAATGCATGAATACCCTTGAGGACATAGTTTCCTGTGATGATTATCATCACTGAGTAAGGTATACTTTTACTAAAGAGCACCATCAAAGGTACAACAGCCATCTGAGTATAACATATACCCCATGTATTAAAATAAAATGTCATTTCATATACAATTGCACTTGCTTCAATGGAGATATTTGCAGCTATTAGTATTATAATGTGGTTACATTGGGTAAACAGGAGCTTCATTTCTTCTTCAGCCCAGTAAATAAAGGAATTCAGTGGAAAGAAGACAAGAATGATTTGTATGCAACAACAAACAAAACATGCCATCTGGTGCAAATAGATGCATGTTCTCTCTGCATGCTGTTGCTATGACATTCAGTTATTACTGTTATCACAGCTTATAGCAAGACGTTTACTTGTTTTACAAGTACACCCAAGACCAGTGACTCTACATCTGGTCAAATTGTATTTTTGATTCAAATAAAAGGACACAACTTCGTTATTTAAATATTGGTAGTAATGCACCAGTATCAGCAGCCCCTTAAAGCCAGATCTGTGTTCCTACTGTATGAAAGAGACATCTCATGTAGTCATCAAATACATCTGGAAATCCTTACTGTCAGGTTTAAACATGCATACGTTGATAATGCATCAAGGCCCTCCTAACTCCAGTTTCTCTCCACAGAGCCAGCTCTACAT